>NW_028225104.1:155000-465000 GCF_056783735.1 Eptatretus burgeri | reverse complement strand
GTGTTCTGTGTGTTCGAAGGATTTTAGTCAATTGTCAACCTTGAAAATACACAAACGAACTCACACTGGGGAGAAACCGTACAAGTGTTCTGTGTGTTCGAAGGATTTTCGTCATTCATCACACTTGAAAATACACAAACGATCTCACACTGGGGAGAAACCGTTCAAGTGTTCTGTGTGTTCGAAGGATTTTAGTTACTTATCAATTTTTAAAATACACAAACGAACTCACACTGGGGAGAAACTGTACAAGTGTTCTGTGTGTTCAAAGGATTTTAGTAACTTATCAACCTTGAATAGACACAAACGAACTCACACTGGGGACAAACCGGACAAGTGTTCTGTGTGTTCGAAGGATTTTAGTCAGTTATCAAACTTGAAAAAACACAAACGAACTCACACTGGGGAGAAACCGTACAAGTGTTCTGTGTGTTCGAAGGATTTTAGTCAGTTATCAAACTTGAAAAAACACAAACGAACTCACACTGGGGAGAAACCGTACAAGTGTTCTGTGTGTTCGAAGGATTTTAGTTACTTATCAACCTTGAATAGACACAAACGATCTCACACTGGGGAGAAACCGTACAAGTGTTCTGTGTGTTCGAAGGATTTTAGTCAGTTATCAAACTTGAAAAAACACAAACGAACTCACACTGGGGAGAAACCGTACAAGTGTTCTGTGTGTTTGAAGGTTTTTAGTTACTTATCAACCTTGAATAGACACAAACGATCTCACACTGGGGAGAAACCCTACAAGTGTTCTTTGTGTTCGAAGAATTTTCGTTACTTATCAAACTTGAAAATACACAAACGAACTCACACTGGGGAGAAACCGTACGAGTGTTCTGTGTGTTCGAAGGATTTTAGTCAATTGTCACACTTGAATGAACACAAACGAACTCATACTGGGGAGAAACCGTACAAGTGTTCTATGTGTTCGAAGGACTTTAGTTACTTATCAAACTTGAATTTCCACAAACGAAGTCACACTGGGGAGGAACCGTACAAGTGTTCTATGTGTTCGAAGGATTTTAGTCATTCATCAACCTTGAAATCCCACAAACGAACTCACACTGGGGAGAAGCTGTAAAGTTTTCTGTGTGTTGTAAGTTATCAGTTTTGAATAAACAAAAACGATCTCACACTGGTGAGAAAAGTTTGGTTGGACATCCCTCCCCTGTGAGTGATGGCAAGCTTTAAGCAAACCAGTGAGGAGAATGCAAGCAGACGGAAACACAACCCTGGCATGCAGCTTCTTGGATCGACTCCTCTGAGTGTAATCAGTGATACCTCTCAAGCAGCCGAGGTCCTACGGCCTCTTGGGGAAAGCAAAATACCTGGCTGCAATAAAAATATGCCGTCTCCTCTCCGGCGTCACCCCTCCTGCTCTGACTGTGACATGTCCCCCCCCCATATTTCCGCAGGGTGCTCAAGGTCCACCAAGAACCCCCTTCTGTTAAAACTACCAAAATCACGAATCGCTGCTCACCTTCACACTCTCATTCCTTATTTTTCCCGCCTTTTAAACAAACTCCCAAACTCTCTTCAATGTTCGACATTGCTTGGTTCTTCCCTCTCCCGCCCCTCTCGTCTCCGACTCCCCTTGTTTTACATTCTGTGTGTTAGTTCTCATACACGCTTCGACATTGTTTTCAAAAAAATCATATTAACACACACACACATTAGTGCTTGGTCGATATCGGCAATTTTTCAGTAATTCAGTAGGTTGGAGTCAGTCAGTGTGATAACCAACTCCAGTCCGATAGCCGAGCGCTGTTTCTTATTAGGAGGCGGACACGTTGATCCTCGGAGATTATAACGCGCGCGGGAGGAGCGGGGAACAATGGCGGAGCGACAGAGGCACAAGGAAGCACAGCACAGGGGGTTTATACTCGAACGCCACAACAAAAACACGGAAACAGCAACTTAAACTAACGGCGGAATTTAATGGCAATATAATTATTTACAAGGAACAATAATAAGAACATAATAATAATAACACGAAGTAAATAAATCCTAAAATCGAGGCACCTCCACACACAAACATAAATACAGACAAGGGGAAACTAAATATAGCAAATCCTTCCTTTAATCTGGCACTTAGCTTGGTCCAGAGATGGTCTTTGTGGAACTTGGAATCGAGGCGCTTTGTCCTGCACGTGTAGACGCGTGCAAAAATATGGCGCCAAGCCGCTCTCTCGCAGCGGGAAAAAACATACGTCAGGCAATTAGTCTGCGGTATTCAACACCAATGCTCATAGACCCCATGCAGCTTCTTCGGTTATCCTCACCGAGGCCACGGCATTGCAGAATCGCGCCGTCCCCTTCGGTGACACACATGAGGCCCGGCCCACACGACCAGCCAAGAGTCGATGGCCAGCGTCTTACTCAGTATGGTATCCAGGCTTTGCTGCCCCACCTTTACCTTTTCCACCTCCTTCATTTCCTCTCTGATTCCATCGCCCATCACTCAAACAGCACTCCTTGTTGGTTTTGTCCTGCTTGTATATTCCCTTCCATTTTATCCATTTTTCCTTGCATATTCCCATTCATTTCATCCTTTATTTGTTTCATCATTCCTTTAATTCCTTCCATAAACTCGTATTTAGTGGCTTTAGCGAGGCTGATCTGTCACTATTCGGTGTGAATCCCAATGGAATCACGACGTCCTCCAGGAGGGAAATTTGGCGGTGGGGGTACCCGCTCTGGACGGGGGAAACTTTTTCCGGATGCTTATCAACCGACTCTACCCTCGACTAGCTTCCTTCAAACTCACTAGCTTCCCTCCAAACCTCCAGTTTGTGCTCGTCCGCCATTTTGCCTCGTCCACCATTTTGCACACGCGTTTAATCGCCTCGGAAAAAAAAAATGTCTCTCCCTTAAATTTCCATACATTCTTTCCTCCCGACACCAACTACCATAATCAACCATTTTGTGTGCCCTATGAAATGTTGATCAGGGTTCGAATCCCACTGCCTGATCCCCAAACCACACACACACACATTGGTATTTATTAGGAAAGATTTTCATCTTCATTAACTGGTCTGAAATGGCTGGTGCTTCATTAAAACAATTGTTTCCAGCCGGCTTACTTACCAACAGCAACAATCGTTTATTCACCCATTGTGACGGGTCATTTGGAAGATAGCTAACATGTTGCGAAGATATACCTGCACCAAATTTACTTAAAGCATAAATAATATTGTTGCGGTTCTTGGAACCGCATACATCCAACTGATAGTGGTCCCAAGACAGTTATTCAATTATTATACGTGTAGATCGTCCCTTTCCTTTTGTCTTGCGGGACAACAAGGGAATGCGTTGCGATGATCTCACAGCTTGGTTTGCTTACATCATTTTTTCTTCATTTCGTCTCTTCTTCTTTTTGTCTGATTATTCCTGAGGTAAATCTGAGCCACGTGCGCCTTCGCTGTGAGGTCGGCCCTCATTGAATAAATAACCGTTTCCCGTTCGGTGTTGTTTGTGACTTTGTGCCGAGTTCTCTTGGGGAGCTCGTCCCATCCGAGTGTTGAATGTGTTAAAAGGTTCGAGAGTGCAGATGGAGCGGCGTGCGGCGCCGCTGCGAGGAAACGATACGGCGCAGAGCCCTCGTTCCCAAGCGAGCCCAAAACCCAACGTGTGCAGCGAGTCATATAGTGCACTTTGCAGTGTGGGATTATCGACTCCAGCTTCCGATGATCTGGGGAAGATTGCCGGTTGCATTAAAAAGGCAAACGGATGAATACCTCTTAAGAGGCTGAACGAATGGTGTTTTTCACAACACAGGAAACACAGCCAGCACGATGCCCACGTTGCACGAAATGCGTACGGAGGCCGATAAAGGAAACTCCGCGCCACGTTGGGCAGGATGCGGGTGTGCGAGGTAGAAGCATTTGTTCCTATTCAACCAAATATCTGATACATATCGGTGTTCGCCCAGCGCACACGCGAGCAGAGTCGTGCGAGCGCTGGCCACGTGCGTAATGGCAGAACCGCGCGCACTGGATGGAATGTGCTCGAAGGCAGACCCGTACGCTGCTCACGAAACATGCATGGATTTTCCATAACGATGTACCTTCGGCCCTCGCTGGCAGCAGCGGATTCCCCACGGATGGTGAACGTCTTCTCGTCTCTACAGCCAGCCAAGCTGCGATCGAGCCAGGGAATGTACACTGTACAGTGCGAGCCGCGTTGGCACGCTCAGAGCAGGTGCGTTGATCGGCGCTGGTCGAACGCCTGAGTGGGCATGCGGGACCCTCGGCCGGTCGCCAGGGCACGGCCCGGGGGTTTTTGCGGGACGATTCGCGTGCCAATTTCGGTGTGGGCGATTCGTATCATGTCGTGGGGTCGGAGCCAAATATATTCGCTGTCTGGGATGACCTTGCTGGAAACGAAGTGAGGCGGTGTCCTGGCGCCTGTCTGCTTAAGTATGACTGCAGAAGATCGTTGTCATTATTATTATTGTTATTATTTTCGAGTTCAGTCTGCTCTGTGTCCGCTTTTGGAAGTTGCTTGTTTCTTTGCTGCACCACACCTCTTTCCCCTATCTCTGCACAACACACCCCAATAAATCCTGATCGTGCCACATATCATTCCTCGCCCATTGTTAATAAATTATTATTGGGAATGTTCCCTGCTCGTTTTTGTCTTTTCTTCCATTGATCCAGCATGGTCCGAATCCTAGTTTAGCCAGGACTTTATTCCCAACTATCCGTTCCTTTTCGCCGGTACGTGCTTGGCAGTGTCGCTCGGCCTCATCCGATCCAGTAAAGTGGTCTGCTGATCTGCTAAAGAGTGATCTGGTTCGGACAAGGCGTACCGAGGGCGTGTTCCCCGGTAATTAAATCACGTGTTTTATCAGGTAACCCGATTAACCTAAAGACGGGAGGACCCCAGGTCACACGGTTTTGTTCTTGGCGTCCACAGTCGGTTCAGCGACCCGCCGCATCACGGAATTATAAGTGTGCGACGGCCTACAATTCCGGGGAGTCTGGTGGGAGCCGAGATAGCTTTCCCCACCTCGTGGTCTTCTCACCCGACTCCCGGCCCGCAACAATATGTTTCTCATCATTCTTCTTACTTTTACCAGCAACACAAACTCCATGAGCAACTGAGTTGGCACCCACAATCATGCGGGAGATGTTGTGGAATTTATTTCCTCAGATCAAATAAACTCTTCAGGTTCAGAATTCAGATAATTTATTGTGAGGACAGGAAAAAAAAAACACAGACAGAAGTTTAAAGCTGTAAACTTGAGTTATCCTTGTCCAAGAAGTTTCAAAAAAACTTTTATAGCCACACAGAATCCATATTTATACATTGTGAAGTGATATCTGTTGTCAACATATTTAATCAGAAATGTTTGTGGAAATTTCTTTTCACATCTTTGTCATTACAAGTTGTTTTTCAAACCTCAAGATTTCACAAATTTTTCATTGTAATACAGGGATTAAACAAAACATCTCGAAAGAGGCTTGCTTGTACAATTAACACTGAAAACATTTTTTGGCAGATTATTAGAGACTTGTATTCATAGTATAATGAAAGAGAAGACCAAGAAGGAACCCAAAGAAGTCAAGAGCAAAGATGGAGTCAGGGGGAACCGAGATAGGATTTGGATTTCATCCCCTCAAAACCATCCAGGTACAGCCAAGTGGGCCTGACAGAAAAATTACAGAATTCACTTCTCTTGTGAGATAGATAACGAAAGAGAGGAATAGCATTTATAATTCCACAGATGAATCTCAAATGGTAAGCAAAGGTTGAGATGTGTGGCTTGGGTGATCTCAATGTGATACACGAAGCTTGACACCCTTGTCGAACACAACTGCAAGACTCACAATTTCTCAGTCATGAATCAATTAACACATTATAATAAAAGCCATTGTGACAGTGAAACATTGTCCATCCAATTATCAAATAATTAAAAGCTTCATGGAGTATATACTGTATGATCGATACATGTGTATGAATCTAAATTCCTGTAATTAATTCGAATGAACTTTAAAGGAATATATTTCTTATAATTCTTCTTGCGTCTGCAAAGTGTATTAACAATTGTGTATAAACTTAAAGTATTTATTTATTTGCCTTGATAAAGCTCGGTTAAATAATATAGTTCAGCACATTCTGGTGACTTGTGAAACACAACTCATGTCTACTTTGCTCAGTTTTCCAACGATCCTCAACTGTAGCTCTGAGTGTCAGCAAGTTGTTTTATTTTTCAAAGAAACATTTAGCTTTGAAGTTCAATAAACTCTCAGAACAGAGTATATTTAATATGCTTCCATTAACAAAGATCCAAAAATTGGATTTTACTTTTACAATTTCCTCCTCTTGTCCGATAAAGGACAAGATCACATTTTAAAATTTGGAAATCTTCAATTCAAATTGATATTAGGATCAATTTGTCTGTCATCAAGAGCATACACCATCCTTATGGGGGGAATTGAGACGAGTCAGCCTTCACCAGGTGTTTCCTGGGAGCAGGGTAGTGACATGACTTTACCTCATAGGCCGCCTCTCCGTTGAGATCTCGCCCGTCACTGGTAGTTTCGTCAGTCGTAGCGTACCCTTTGATGAAAGATGAAGACAGTCAGTCAGTACTGGACCACCAGTGTGGATAGACCGCCCTTTGCTCTTCGGACTGTAACTATCAATCCTCCCAGGAAGTGTCATGCCCTGATTACAGAAGATATGTCCAATAACCCCAACTTGGGTTATTCAAGATCACAGGCCTCCAATTAATCATAATTATCATCATTATTAAGAACTGTTTGAATGTCGGATTTAAACCACATTAGTTTACAATTTAAATGAAATTTTTACTCAATTTTTAATGTAATTTACATGGAGAATCGAAGCAGTATGAATGTACTCAGAGAGCACATGGTCTATTAATAGAGGCACATTAAATGTAGAACATGTCTGAAGCATAATAACATAAAAGGGAAGGTTGTGTCTGAAGTGTAAAAGGGAAAGCTATATCTAATTATATATAGATATATATATTTGTTTTTTTAAATTATATATATATATATATATATATATATATATATATATATTTTTTTTTCAGAATTCCATCATTTCAATCACATAATGGTCACGTCATTTTCAGCTTTCTCTTTATCCTCAAACAAATCTTCGATCTCAATGTGGTGAAATCCCTCAAAGGTCTCTTCTCTTGTTTCTTGGGTCATTCCAACCCCTTCAGGTTCTGTCAGCATGAGCTGGGTCACATCTTTCATCCAGCAATTTGTTAAATAATATTGATAAGCACGTCACAATCACAAAAACAGCAATGATTAACATTAATCCAATGAAAATAAACTATCGAATCTTTGCTCCGAAAGCACCAAGTATTCGTTTTTTTTTTGTATATATTGTCGAGGCTCATATGAGAGCTAACACACAGCAAGGGGGCATGAGACGAGGGGGTGGGAGCGGGAAGGACAAAAAAGTGGGGAACAGATACATTAGATCTGTGGAAGGGAGATGGATGGGGCAGGAACATTGGGTATACAAGATGGACACGACAGGGACTTTCAGGAAGGAAAGCAGGGAATTTGAAGGAGGTGGGTTTGGGGTGAATTAACGGGGTTCGAAAAGATGGAGGATTTGGATGGGGGACGATAAGAGGTAGTGGTGAACAGCTGTTTTGAAGGCTTGGAGGGAAGATTGGGATTGAACAGAGTGAGGGAGTTTATGCTAAAGGTGGAAAAAAGAGGAATTTTTTTTTTTTGAAGCAGGACCCTTCAGCTCAGACCCAAATTCCAAACCCTTGTTATGATATTTAGCTCTCTTCATATCCTACATAACAAGACCCTGCCCATCCAAATGGTAACCATGGATATCCCTGTGTCCACATATGAAGTCGGTATTATTTAAGGCTGGCTGGGGTTCGGTGAGGTAATCTACTCCTATATCTATCCTTACCCTGGTGGTCAGTCCTTTAATTGTCACCCTTGTTCAGCATAATGTTTACATGTTGAGTTACCAAAGTAACGTCCATCGCCTTTCGGACGAATGAGACAAACCATCCCCATTTATCTGTTCATAACTTCAAAATGTGGTGGGTGTACCTTTCAATTCTTCCACATTTCTCAATTGGACTGTATTTCTTTTATACTTTGGAAAGTACCATTCCTTGTAACCAGTTCACCTGTATCCCCCTTTTTTCCTTAATTACCCCTGGTGTTTTCTTTACTCAAACTTGGGTTACTCTGTCTACGTTCCAATAATCCAAATATGTCTTCCCCTTGCAGTGGGACTGCCAAGAGGGGCAACCCATGCTTGAATGAGTGAGGAAGTTATGAACAAACCTAACACTTCCTCTTGTTCATACTATTGGCATGGTGTGAAGATATTGCAAAGAAAGTGTTCAGTGGATGTTTACTCATGTGTTTGTGCAATGGTATACTTCAACTTATTCAGGTGTTTAACGTGTTGGTGGTGTGTGCTTTGGTTGGTGTTTGTCCTATTTTTAGCAAGTATGTAAGCTTCTTTGTTTGGTAAGTTAACATTTATACCACAAGGTGGACTTAAATCAGCTGGTGGCACAGCACCTTTAGCCCCCATCAAGTTGATTATCACAAAAACAATGAAGGTACATGAGAGGGTTATCATCAGCTATGAAAGAGTGTACGGACAGTTCAAGTCTTTTCGTTTTGGCCATCCACTCCGCTGGCTCTCTTGCAGTGGCTGGAGTGGATCCATGTTTGTCGACCCTCGCATTTCACCGCAGTATGTATTCAGTAGCACCAGGTGGAGTCTAATCCACCTTGGCTGGAGCGTTTTTTTCGTTTATGGGACTTGATATCGACGAAGTCTCCAGAGACGAAGCCATGGCACTCATTGGTAGCTGGTTCAGGTCATGCTTCTTTTAACTGTGAACGAAATGCTTTCACAACACATGTTACTGCAACACAGATTTCAAGCATACTGTCGTCCATCTGATGGATATCCATTTGCTTCATCGTTAAGGGGGCTGAGGATGGCACTCTCATTGGTCTACCCATCAAGATTTAATGTGGAGAAAGACCTGTTCTGCTGCTCGGTGTTGATCGCATCGCCATCTAGTGCTAATGGTATAGCATCCGGCCATTTAATGTTCGTTTGTTCACAAATTTTGGCTAACTCATTTTTCAGGAGACCATTATGTCTTTGTACAATTCCTGCAGTTTGTGGGTGATGTGGGCAACGGAAATGTTGTTTCATTTGCAACTCCTTAGCACAACTCTTTCACTACCAGCCCTGTGAAATGTGTCCCTTGATTTCGCTCCATTTGTCCTGCGCGATGAACAGCAACCTCCAGTCTTTCTCTCATTTATTTCGCCTCCCAGCCGATACACAATTTAACATCTCCTTGGAGTTTGACATTTCAATGGAACTGTTATGTTGTTCTCATCCATTCCAGAATATGATCTAAAGGCAGTTCTCAACCTCTCCAAATAATCGGATGGATCTTCACCGACTCTCTGCTTACACGATTGAACCTCATCCTAGTCCACTTGTATTGGCAAATTCCCAATAACTTGTCTTCAGGCTTGAAATTTCCACTCTTTCGCTGCTTCTGGAAAACCATCCCGTCCAAATGGCACAGCTTCCCATTCCGCAGTTGTTTTCAACTGTTGCAATAATCCCTCTTGCATTGTCAATTTTGACAGCATGTCTTGGCCGCGTACCGTTGGTCAATGGCATTGTATGATTCATTCTAATTCTTCACCAAATTGTCTCAGATTTTCCTCAATCGATGATATTTCCTCCGCTATTGTTTGTAACTCTGTTGATGACCAAGGTCGGGACACATAGCTATCTTGTCCCACTCGCGGCCCTGGGAATGCTCTTAACGGAGCTATCGTTTCCTTGATTCGCTGATTCTTGTCTCTCAGCAGTCATACTTGTGGTAACTGATTCTTCTCACTCCACTGCACCTTGAACACTACCGACCTCATTTAAGTCAGGCTGCATTGCAAGCGGAGTGAAGGCTCCCCCTTGAGAGCTCCTGGTTCATACCTGGGTGAAGGTTCCTCAGGCACACTCGGTGGAACATGTTGATATGCTGGAGACACCTCTTTCTCATCATCGACTTCCTCAGTTACTGTCTCTGTTCCAGCCCTGTGTACAAACCATTTGGAGGTTGGGCTTCCCCTTTTGGTTGTCTTTTCCCTCATCTGTCCTAATGGCCATTTGCCTTGTCACTTCTGACATCATACGTTGTGCCTTTTGTAAGCTATCTTTTAGACGAAGCCAATTTTGATTTCTCATCTCTTATTCTGCTTTCCTCTCCCCATGGTAAAACTTTCTCCAATCCACATCCTTTGTTCGTTTCTTTTCACCACTTCTCCTGACCAATTCCTTCCTCCGATTTTCTCGCCTACCTCTTTCGAATGTACCATTCTTTGGAAAACCTGTCCTCAAAAATCTTTTGTCCACTCGTACAACATGTCTATATCAGCTGATGACCCCTCTCCATAATGATCACACGTAACTCGCACACATACCCTTCCTTCTCAGGTAAATTCACTTTACTCACCTTCTCTGATCTATCACCCATCTTGCTCACTCAGTGTAAAAAACAACAACAAAAAAAACAACATGAAACTTCAATGAAAAAAACAAAATTAAAACAATACAAACACTTAACTTCCATCAACCCATCCATCAGGACCACACATAAGGGCTCTGGTGCTGCCAAGACAGTCTCCTGGGCGAGTGGGCACAATCCTGGATGGGTCACCACTCGAACACAGGACACCAAGCAAGCTGGCAATCTTTTTGCTAACCTCACAAAGATAAAAGGCAGAGTCAACCGCACCTGGTATTAATTAAACAGCCGAGTGGGATTCAAACTCAGGATCCGAGGATCCCAAGTCCACCACCCCAACCATTAAACCAACACCAAGCATAGCACAAGTACATGAGCTCTATATTTCAATTCCTGGTTATCATCCAACAATCACTATTCCTCCAGCTTCTGTCTGAGGATAATCAAAAGGGCTCCTCACCTTAATTCATTGCAGGTACCCAGGGTCCTCGTCCTTTCAGCCAGTCAGCGTTCACCTCGTGTTCCTGTGGCTCTTCACCGTTTCACCTCTTGTTCCTTCGGGTTTGCATCCCTGCCGCGACTACGCCAAAACTGTCGTGGAATTTATTTCCTCAGATGGAATAAACTCCTGCAGGTTCGGAATTCAGATCATTTATTGCGAGGATTGCAAAAGAAAAAAAACACAGACACAAGTTTATAGCTGTAAACTTGAGTTATCCTTGTCCAAAAAAAACTAATTACATGGCGGCATCAGGAGGCTGGGCTCGTGAATGGTTCTGAGGTTTCTGTGTGCGGAGCACAATAAAAGATTGTTGGTGCACTCAAACTGCTTTCCCCGCCTGACACATCACATGGCGACGAGGATGGGATTCTGGTGAGCGCATGGAAAGTAAGCTGAGCTATTGCAGTTAGCTGATGGCCTACCAACTCGATATTTCCCTGCATTCGCGACTCGATCACCACGTCCCTTCGGCCGTATTGACGAGTTCAACCCGCGTGAAGCAAGCTGGGAGGCGTACAAGATCAGAGCAATCAAAGACGCCCCAGCTGCGAACCAACATTTCTGAACTCAAGGCTTACATTGGCATGCTGCAGTACCACAGCAGGTATATCCCAAACATTGCTACTATACCTTGCTTGGTCCACTGTATTACCTGTTAAAAAAGGTGTCAGCTGGAAATGGGACATTCCAGAGTCATCAGCCTTCCAGAAGTTTAAATGTAAAACATACACTTGAACACTGTAAAACACAAATCGACTTCCTGTCACTTCCAAAAACCTCCAGCTGAGCAATACTTGGTCAAAAATATTATGCCATCTTGACCAATCACATTTTCCGCTGCCAATCTCAACGTTGGGGAAGACCTCGAGATTCAGGACAAAACCACGAGATGGTGTACCTGGTGAAAAAAAAATCAACTTCCAACCTTTAAAAATCGTGCGAATAAATTATTAAAATATCAGCCCCTTTTTTCGTACCCTTTTCTCACCTGTGTTGCAAGTGGAGCGAAAGGCGGTGTATAAATCAGAAACACTGCTTGATTGGGCGATATATTACTTGTCATCCGAATAAATTAGAAATGTTGACAAAAAAAAGTGTTGAATGTAAGCGAGAGTTTTATCAATCTGATTCAACACGAGAAACGGGATTGAACGAGACTCACCGTTATTTATCAGTGAAGAAGAAGAAGAAGATGAAGGAGGAAGAGGTGTTTGTTTGAATGTAAATAATTGAAACCGGCCCATCTATCCTCACCTTACTCAACGATATCGTACTGTTTGCAGATTGGTCTTGATTTGTGGTATCTCCTACAGGACAACTGTGGACACGCGCAGACAGGCAGGGACGGACAGACGGACGGACGCAGGCACGCACAGACCGCCCTCCTTTTTGATTACAGATGGAGGATCGTAAGAAAATATATATCATGCGAGGAAACGAGAAGCAAGAGTTTTAAAGACCCTTGCCATGCACGTCCCCTTTCTCAAGATTGCGTGGCGGTGAGGTGTTCGATGAACTCTCAAGTTTTGTAACTCGGTGATTAGTGCATTTCACAAGGTTACCAGAATGACATCCATCTTCCACTGTTCCTCTATTTTTGAGATCTATATATATATATTGTTTTTTACTGATGTACAAGTAAAGACAGTCGGAGTAGAGTTGCATGCTCCAAGATGCAGCGCTCTTTTTGGCACATCTGTTTTGAGGTTACATTGAGCCAAACTGCACATTGGACGGCAGATGAAATGGCGAACAGCCTGGATGTGCAGCCCTTGAGCACAGCCAAGCTCCCTTGTGGGCTACCCTCTTACCTGTTATCCCTCCCCTCCCCCCAGCCAATTCTGGCTTATCATTACCTTTCAGCAACGGGTGTGTTGCCATCGAGGCGTAAGAAGCGGAGATGTAGATTCGAGAGCAAACATTCAAGAATATTCAGCATTAAAATGAACTGGGAGAAAAGTGCTACCCTGTCTCCCTGCACAGAGCAAGATGCAAAAACAATGAGCCGCCATCCATTTAAACCAAGGCAACAGTCTCGAACACACAGGGCTTGAAACGGGAGTACGTCGGGCGGAGGTGCATGACAATCATTTCCAGGCAGAATAACGTACACCACGAAAAGAGAAGGCAAGCCTCACTCTTTGGCAGTGAAAGATAAGATGAAAATAATTCCAGACAGGAAACTGACTGTTTTCAGGGACGTTCTAAAGGACACAAACAACAGGGACGAATAACTCATGCAACATGTTTCATAAATCAGGTGGTGTAAAAGACGCTGGATCGACGGCTGTTAACTTCCGAAAGAAAGGAATTTTTTTTAAACCTTTCATTTTGTTTAAATTGGAAACGATCAGCCAGAACATACAGCAACCTCACACGCGACGATAGAGAGTGGCTGCGCCGGTGCTTTGCCACTCATGGTTTGCCATGCATGACAGTCACTGACAATGGAACCTGTTTCTCAAGCTCTGAATTCACCCGCCTGAACGGTATAATCCACAAGTTTGGAAGCCCACACCATCAAGCTTCAAATGGACTCTCCGAAAGCTCTGTGAGTTTCGTCAAGTCTGGTCAAAATAAGATACGCGGCGGAAGCCTTCAGACCAGACGATCACGTTTGCTTTTTACTCATCGCATCACTCCCCACACTACAACAGGGGTGACACCAGCTGAGCTGCTGATGAAACGACGTTAGAGTTCACGACCCGATTGTCGAAGACCAGACGTGGCGTCGGTCGTGCATCAAAATCAGTGGAAAGAGAGACTTCATCATGACAAACACGCAGTGCAGCACTCCATTAACATCAGGGACCCGGTGTTTGTGAAAAGCTTCGGTCGCGGAAAGGCTTGGCTACCAGGGAGGGTCCACAAAATCGAGGGGCCGTTGTCCTACAAGATCAAACTCGAGGACAATCGAGTCGTCTGGAGACACCTTGATCATGTCCGGCATGGGTCTTGTGATCCTGTCATCGTCACAAATGATGTCTCGCCACTCGCGGAACCTGTGAAGAGCGACGTTGGTGGAGCGTCGGTAAAAAGTCGATAAAGGAAATTAAACTTTCCTTCTCAATTTTTCGTTCACCTGTGCCACCGTACACTACAGGTTTTTTTGTATATGTAGTCGAGGCTCGTGGAAGAGCTCGTACAGTAAACGGATCAGGATGGAACAGACAAAAACAGGACGCAAAACACGCATCCATGGGGTGGACAAAATGGACACAGAAGGAAACTCCAAGGAGGGAAAACCTGAATATACTGTTGAATAATAATAATAATAATAATAATAATAATAATAATAATAATAAAAATAATTCTTCATCACCTTTTGTCCAACATGTTTGGCTCGTCATATCTTCTTGCTTCCTTGTTATTTCCCCTTTGGCGTCCAGGCCTCTGGCTCAAAGGGGCCAGGTCCACGTCTACCAATGAGACCCTCTTGAAACCCCCTCTTACTCGCATCCTGACAACGCTTCCAAAACACCTGTTGCCTTGCCGCACCTTTCTGCACCTCCTGAAGAGTTTGAGGATCATTCCTGCGTCCACGGATCCAAGCATCCCATTCTGGCTCGATGCTGTCCGGTGTGTAACCCTCTTCACTCCAGCTCCAGATGGCATCATGATCCTGCGAACTTTGTTTGTCATCATGTATATATGTTTGTCTGTTTTTCCTCATTTCTTTGCAGCACCAGCCGTGTCGGAATACATACATAACACGTGTGGTTCAATGGCCAACAAACAGAAATGATTGAAAACAAGAAGACAGCTCTTTCCCATGTCCGTCGATTCATGAAGTATATGTGTGGATCACACAGAATTCCGAGCAGCTTTTCCTTTTAAAACAACCGAGAAAATCGCAGCACTAAGTGTGTTACACCTCACAAGAACAAATACACCTGTAATACAATTAATTAATGTTCATGTATTTCTCTTTCGAACAAATAACTGCTTTGTTTGAACCCATCCACCATATACACCAAGCACTTCCAAACACCTTCAATCCTTCAGATGGTTCAACAAGTTAACCCTGACGGGGAAGAAACCCACCGCAAACAAAAACATTCCGACAAACACATCAGTTTTTTTACACTACCTCGACAACGCAGCATACAGCACCGGCACACTCACACACAACAATTACAAACACACTTCACACTGAAATGTCTACAAAAGGAAATGAACCCTCTCATAACAAGCCAAGGACAAATGCATCAACTCAAGGTTCAAGATAACAACAGATGAGTGCACTTACACACGTGTCGATTCATCGAAGATGTTTCTGCAATCCCATGAAATTCACAAAACATTAAATTATCATTATCATCATTAATACACGATGTTTGACTCGTTAAAAAAAACAGCTCGTTTTGTTTTCTTACAGAGTCATGGATCGACGTGTCCCTCCTCAAAAGTTTTACTGAACAATCAGACACAGCGATACCAAACCTGATGGGTAACAAGAGCACATTTTATTGCATCCTATAAACTACAAATGATTTGTTACATCTCAAATGTTTCCTTTAATTGATGCTTTCACACTTCGCTACATCAGCACCAACTAACCTCACATTAACAAGAGCCCTTCAAGGTTTGCTGGAAACACGAATGTTAATAACAAATGGACACAGAAAGGACGTCACAACCAACATGACCAAATCCAACTTCACCGACGCCGGGGGTGACTGACTAATCATCAGCACGTCCACGTAACGACAACTGTTCTTACTTGACACAATGTGTATTGACTAACATGTTAGTAGTGTAAACACAGTATTACCTTTTAAATTAAAGAGCAGGTTGCGGGTCACCAAACATGTTCTGAAAATTTATCAATATGATTATAGTGCATTAAATAGTTCGATTCAAACTATTGTGGTTACCTAACTATTGCGAAAATTAATGAAATTTAACTCCGAAGTTATTTCTCGAAGCTGTTGAAAAATACAGCCGTGTGCCCATATATGGCTGGTGACGTCACGTTCTCCAAAACAAAGCGGACGCTCACTCGCTCATTGAAGAAGTGTCCAGTTCAGCGGGCCGCTCTTTCGCTTTTTTGAGCTTGCAATTGACCATATTATCCTTTTAAAAAAAAAATTATTGTAGAACAAAGTTATTTGGATATTTGTACATCATGCCTCGTACGTCTAACGTGTGTCATCATGTTTTGCAAAAATGGCTGGAAAACGGGTAATCGCTCCCACCGATTCCTGAAAGAATCAAACATTCGCCGGCAGTGGATAAGATTTATACAAACAAAACGGGCGAATTTTCCCCCAAAGAAAACGGGCAAAGAGGACCCTTTGTATGGACTTGTCATTTGTGGGGACAATTTCACAGCCGAGGATTACGAAGGCATAAACACATCTGATCACCACTCTGTGAATATGAGTTGTGGGTTGACAAGTTCTCCAGATACTGCTCTGTCACAGAATCAATTGTTGAGTTTAAGTGAGAAAAACCTTGAAATGTATTCTTAAAGAGTACATGGAAAAACACATAAATAAACTTTCTGAAAAACACAAGCATGAAAAAATTTCTCAACAAATCAACTTATTGTTGATTAAATTACTTTTTTTTAAACAGCATCAGCAAATTGTGCTATTTCATTTAAATTGTACAAAATTGATCAATTTTCCACTTTTTTCTAAATCTGGTAGAATATTTCCCAATGAAGCTAAACATGTTTTGGTATTTATATGCCACCAACAGTCTCTTGAAAGTTGGGGTTTGTTCTAACTGTTCACTTTCGCTGGGGTCAAGCTCAGCTGTCAGAAAGACTTCAACGCCAAGGCTACGGTGTATAATAGATATTTGGGTCCATTATTGATTCATTCTATTTCTGACTCTTGAGTGACTCGAGGGTTAAAAATTATTATATCAACTCACAGACGAATCAAACTTTACATTATTTTATGCGTCGAACAAGAAAATGAAAATCAATAAACCAATCTGTCTGGTGGAGTCTGTCAGTGTGAACTGCCGGACAGTCAGTCCTGCCACTTGTACACGAAATAGGCCGTTTTCTTGCACTTGCAAGTGGCTCAAATTTATATGGCTCAGGGCCAGAAACTCCATAGTATAAATTCCCATCATCCTCCGACTCGTCCTCGGCAATATCGGAATGAAAACACTCAATTTCATCGCCGCTGAAATCACTCTCCGATCGCATCTCGCCATTGCTCACTAATTTGTTTCCGAATGTTCACGAAGTTTTCGGAGAACGTGACGTCATAGCATCTTCGGTAAATTCCGGTCTGTTTTTCGATCACTGACAAAATTTTGACTGAAAAGTTAATTTTGGCATATTTTGAGTTTCAAATGTAAGAAAATAATTGCCCAACGATTATTAATGTGATTACAACCTTCGAATCACGCGAAGTCATCAGCGACCCAAAACCTGCTCTTTAAAAACAAAGCATAAAATAAATAAATAAAGGAACAGCTCGATAATGATGAATAAAAACATGAACTAACAGCTTGGTATTTATTATCAACGTTTTGAACGTTTTTATTGGATACAACACAAAACGGCAAGAACATGTGGACAAGCCACACTGACAGTAACAAAACAAGAACACAAACGGATGAGCGCACTCGGGTGAAAGGAGAGGAGCCACGGTGTTACACACGTCTCCCTCCAAAAGGTATTTGTTTTGGAATCACAACATGTTTTTCATCATCGTTTGCTTTCGACATTCCGATAAATGCTCTTGTTGTAAATGTTCCTAAATATTTATTTGTTTTTTCCAGTTCCCAGGTCCGTCGTTCCCCCGCATTGTCCGGTGGCCGGATGTGAAGGGAAGTTTAAGAGGATGGACGAGCACATTGTCAATGTTCACAACATCATAGTAACATGTTATTGTTATTAATGATAAGTGTAATACGTGTACTGCCCGTATTGTTCACTGAATAGCGTGTACATGTGTGTTTTATATCGTTGTAATGTTTATTATATTTATCAAACGGAGTCTGCATTGCTTGAAAAAGTTTTTTTGTTTTTTTTAAATATGATTTTTGTGTTTAATAATTTTCAGTTGTGTTTCCTTTCGTTATTGATTTGTCGTTTTCATTGTTTTTTTTTAAAGAGGAGGTATGGAGTACAAGCGACTCGTGTGTTGCTCGAGCAGAGCTCGTCTGACAGGAAAAGGAGGCTCTTGTGAGTCCCCTCTGTAAAAAAGTGGCTCCTTTTCCATCAGGGAGGTGTTTTCAAAAACAAACAAACATATTGTCCCTGATCCGGACAATGACAACAATGACAACTACGACGACAAAGAAAATGAAAAGAAGAAGACAATGTTTAAAAAAGGGGACAAAAGGGAAAAAGTGTTGAAGTTTTACAAAATGACCTCCTCAACCACGTCGCTTGTCAGGTACTTGAGAAGAAAGTTGTGGTGGATCCTTGAAACAGAAGGTACGACTGGACACTGTTTACATTTTATGAAGTTATTTTAAAACACTGTTTAACTTGGTTTCATGAGTCATATTTTGCTATTTTTAATTTTTTTCTTGTTGATGTTATTTACGTGAAACTACAGTGTGGAGCATTTGATGATGACACCAATGTTTATCGTTACCTATTGTATTGCAGGGTTCAGCGAGGGGGGGCTGGATGTGGATGAGGGTTCACCTCACAAACTACGATTGAGCGATGGTGGACAGAGTGATGGTGTGGAGCGAGTTTTAAGCAAGTCGAGGAGGTGCGTCTGCATGTGTGTGAGGAGGAGGCGCACCCAGATGTACCTCAGGAGGAACCTCGGGATGTGTGTGAAGAGGCGCCACACCTGGATGATCCTCTGGAGGAGGAACACCTGGATGAGACACTCCTCCTCCAGTTGTGTTGTGAGCAAATTACATCCAGACTTGCTGCAGAAGATCACCATGACCCCAGTTTATGTATGTGAATGACCATGACGTTGAGTTAATGGATGTTTTTATCTTTTCTGGTGGTCTTGGGGAGAGTGGGGGGTGGGGGTGAGGGGAGCGGGTGAAACAAATTCTCATCGTAAATGTGTATCGTGCAGTTTTGCGATATTCAATAATGATTTTGGTTTAGCGATATTCAATAATGCGTAGGTTGGAGTGAGTATGTTTCACTGCGTCGAATATATATGACTTGTAGGTTTCCAAGAAAATATTCAAACTCCAATGATACTTTTTCCTCCGGAAAATGTTCACCTGGAACGGAAAAAAATGTGGAATAGGAGCTGCAAAGGATGCCAATGGACAACACCTGTTACCTGAACACGATTCTTCAGTGTCTCGTATACACGCCACCCCCTTGCCAATTATGTCTTGTGTGGCGTGCATTATAAAAGCTGTGAGTATGTCATTTGCTCTGACGATGTTTTTCCACTGTGATGGGTTTTGATGTGTGTTTTCATTGCTTGTGCTCATTCTAACAACCAGCAAAGAACCAGTCCTTGCGGATGGACTAATTCTCCCACTTTTAAGTGTGTTTGCTCCTCTATCCATCTTGTCCACCCCCTGCATCTTCCCCTACCCCTCATTCTTACCTGCATCCCTTGTTTGTCCCTGCAGAGCATCTCACCACCATGACTTGTGTACACATTGTGAACAGTTCACAATGGTCTTGTAAAAGCTAGTAGCACTCTCTTATGCCGTCTATGCCCACACATCCTCCACAAGGCCTCGCCCTTTTGACAGGTTTACAAAACACAATCTTGCCATAAACTTCCCTCTGATCCACAACCACTGCTTTGTCGGTGCACATATTACATACAACTTACTGAAAGACATTTAGCTAATGCAGAGGCAGTACAACGCTCAGCGATGACACGTTCCAAACTGCTCTGACTGCAATGTAGCTGTGGAACTATCCACCTTCCCCCTTCCACGAAACACATTTGCTCTTGGTGAATGGATTTACATTTTTATGTTTTTGCAAACAGAGTGAAGATAAATATGAATTATATTTTATTAATTTTTTTTCAGGTACGCAAACAGATTGCTGTGTGATGTGCACGGTTGGAGATATTACAAACATTATGTTTGCATCTGATGAAGGAAGTCACATCGATCCTCAAAAGATGATTCAAGACGTAAAGTGTAGGTAAAGGTTTTTCCAGTTGGTGGTGGCAACATTATCTCTCCATCTCAGTTTAATGATATAAATTGAATTTGTGTTCCTTTCAAATGCAAATGACCTCATATAACAGGGGCAAATCCAGGAATTGGGTAGGGGGGGTTTCCAAATAACAGAAAATCGAAGTCGTATGAACGTTATGAAAACTTTATTGCACATTCACATATTCTTTGATATGCATGTATTGTGCAAAAAGATATAAAAGTTAATTAATGTGATCATTAAATACATAACTAAAAATAAAATAGCTTGAATTCAATAAACTTCAAGTTTCAATCTTAAATATCATGACGAGTGAGATGATGGTTGTGCCTATGACATACCAGCAACTACATGACATATGAGAAGGAGTTCTGGGTGACCAGGGAACCCCTGGGTTTGTCACTGTAATGGTAAATATTTTTTTGTTGGGGGGGGGGTTCAGGGCAACCAGGAAACCCCCCTGGATTTGCCACTGAATAAGAGGAAAACAGCCATGTCATTGAGTGAATAACCATCAAAAGGGTATTGTTTTGTAACAACAGCCCGGTTTCATCATCGTTTGATTTTATCATTCAGATAAATGCATTTTGTAAATTCTCAGAAATTTTGTTTTGCTTTTCTTCTGTTGCCAGATATGCCATTCCTGTTCAATGCCCAGTGTCAAGTTGTCAAGAACAATTCAAAAGAATTGACAAGCATATTGTGAACGAACATGACAGAAGAGTAAGATGTTAATATTTTAATGGAAAGCTGGATTATTATTATTATTTTTTTTAATGTTATTTATGTTTTTTTTGGTTTATCATATTTTGCTATTTTTTATTATTATTTTTAATGTTATTTACTTTACAGTGCAAAGCATTTTATGATGAAACCAATGTGTATTGTTGCCTTTGTATTGAAAGGGTCGGTGAGGTGGAGTCTGGAGAGGGAGAGAGAGAGCCCTCACTTCATGCACCTGAGATATCAAGCGAAGATGAGAGCTTCGCAGAACAGGAAGAGTTTTCTTCTGAGGCCTCTGAGTTTCCTCTGGAGAAGTCACACCTGGATTTGCCTTCTCCAAAGGAGGCACACCTGGATTTGCCTTCTCCAGAGGAGGGACACCTGGATTTGCCTTCTCCAGAGGAGGCACACCTGGATGAGCCTCTGGAGGAGGCACACACAGTGCTTCTTACAGAGGCGGAGCAGGAAGCAACTGAGCTGCTGTCCCGGGAGGGTAATGTTGAGCTGCAGCAGAGGCTGCCAGGTACAATTAATAATTGAAAACTTACAAAAACCATTTGTGGTTTCATTGAAGTAAATATTGATTATGAATGTCGAATGTTGATATTATATAATACAAGGTTTAATAATGAAATTGTAAATGAGGGGCTGCACTGTTCGATGTTAGGGCTGTTGCGTTTTGTATTTTTTTAATGTCGTATAATAGAATTACTTTACATTATGTTAGGGTTAAAACATATATCCATTGATGTTTGTCACAGGGTTGTGAAAACGTCGGCTCGGCTCGGTTGGGTACAGTGGTAAGTATTGAGTAATGTTGATGTATTGTAATTATGTTAATTGTACAACTGTCATTTATGCAAACAGTTGCACTGTATTAGGTTTTAATTTATTTTTTCTTGAAATCGATTTTATTATGGGATGGCTGGGACAAACAATATCACATGATGTGATTCATGTGATTCAAGGAAAGGCAAGACAATTCATCGAGTAATATGTGTACCAGCCAAGGTGGACATCAGTGATGCTGATGGGCCGTCTATACATGCTCATAGCATGTGTACAATCTATCTACAATTCCAGCAGTGTGTGTGTGAGACCGCTGTTTCTCGACAACCACTGGTCCGATCTAATTGAAACTTGCCAGCTATATTGCTGGGGACCTGAGGATGTGCCTTTTCAAGGTTGGATATTAATCGGACAAGTGATTCCCAAGTTATGGCCATTTATTCACCAAACCAATGACAAGACACGTTGCTGCGGCCATTTATTTACCAAACCAATGACAGAACACATTGCTGCGTAGGCATGGCCGATGGGGAAAGGGCGCCTTAGTTAGGCCAAAAAAAAAAAATGTTGCATTGGCATAACCCGCCCGACCCTAAAAATTCCGCCGACCCTACGGTTTTTTTTATCGATATCAAGTATCTTGTTGATTGCGATCGCGATCGCAAAAACCCGGAAGTGTTTCGGACAGAACCCGCTGCACGCTGCGCTATGCATATGTCATAGTTTAGCTCGCTGCGTGTGTGTGTGTGTGTGTGTGTGTGTGTGTGTGTGTGCGAAACGGCTCTGCATATCATCTGTACGAGGGAGAGATATTGCGCCTAGCTCGATTAGTACGTCGTCTGTTGTTTCCAACATGGCCGCGTACTCTATCAAGATTACTGGCATGCTTGGGCCTAAAAAATTGTTCAGCGTCTTACGAAAATGCGACAAAGATGCGAGGCTTAGAGATATCATTCAGGGAATTGCAGACGTAAATTGTGACACTGCTCCAATACTTTCCTCCATGCAAGCGTCTAGCAGTGATGGAGGGTCCTTTTCGGACGTTTTGGCGGCGGAAAAGGTGTCTATCTTAGACGACTTCGGTTATCGCTTCGTCGTGGGTTACTTCAGCCACAGGCTCAGCGATGATTCGGCATCTACGTCTGAGGCTGAGCTGCCCAAGAATGCCTTTGAAATCCTCATGGCTGCAGGTGCAAGGCGAGGAAGATTTGATCTTTCGGGACTGAAAAAGAATTATAGTTCTGGCATGCCACAGGCACAGGGACTAAATGCAAAGGACCAATTGTTCAATAGCATCATACTATTGCTGGACAAAGAAGCAGTCTGGTTCAAATCAGGAAATCAGAATGAAGCTGAATTCATTGTCAAGGTAAGAATGAAACTGAAGTGAAAGGCATTAGATTTCAACTTTAGACCTTTATTATTAAGTAGCGATCCAAGTAAATACTCAAGACTCTGGATTTAATTTCACAGCTAGGTCTATACAGGCTAGTCAGGAATGAATGACATTTTCACTTTTTAATCTGATTTGTCTAAAAAATGAAATATTGCGGTGAAGTTGAGAAATTTTATACATAGAAATGGTTTTACTCTCTAGAATAGGCTAGTACTATTTTTATTTATCTATAATATTTTCTCTCTTTTTGGTGGTGGGGGCGTCGCCGACAAAAAGGGGGGGTACTCGAGCCGAGGGAGATTTTGGGAGGGATTTATTAAAAAAAAAAAAAAATCCCTACCTACCTACCCTATTTTTCAGTGACCCGTTACGCCAATGCAACATTTTTTTTTTTGGCCTAACCGTGGCGTAGGAGTGGCAATGGTCAATGGCAGCGAATGTCATTGCAAGCAAATACAGGGAGGTAAACTTGATTTTAATTTGGATTTTAATGAACTCTGTGTGTGTATCACAGCAGTTGTTACTTCAATGCAAGCGATAATTCGTGGAATGCATGTGAACATTCCGTAAGGGCACGCACTACTTCTGGATAGTGATGACACTGTATTCTAATAATTTCTCGATTTATTATGCATATTTATAGATAAACACAATGCTCCAATCCAGTCGTCGTTTACGAGAGCGAAGGAACGGAATGTGTGGTTGTTTGAAAGTTTTTTGGTTTGCACGTATGGCCACGCACGTACGGGCATGCGAGAGCGAAGGAACGGCCTGTGTGGTTGTTGTTTCTGGCACGTGGTTTGAAAGTGTTTTTGTGTTTTTATTTTAGGCCGTACGTGCGTGGTCGCTCGTACTAGTATCTATAAATGTAACGTTATTTTTGGTGAAAACTGCTCAAGGTGTGTGTGTGTGTGTGTGTGTGTGTGTGTGTGTGTGTGTGTGTGTGTGTGTGTGTGTGTGTGTGTGTGTGTCGTTGATTGGTATCTGTATATGTTGGTTTCAGAATGTGGAATGGAGTCCTCCCAGGATGGGCTAAAACCATCCACCTTCATTTCGTTAATGGGTCACGATTCATGGACCAAGCTGTGAAGTTTTCTGTTCTCAAAGTTTTGCTCCGAGGGCTCTCTTCAGGATCGTCACTGAACATCGGACAGCTTCCAAACGTAGTTCATTTGTAATAATATTCCCAGGGATGGTTTTTCGCTCACCTGTGAAGTAGTTCCAGGGAGCTTATGGGATGGCGCATCGTCCACCGTCCACAAATACTAGCAACCTCTCAGAAACTACACACACGATTCCAATGAAATTTGACCACAACTTTCATCATCCATGATGGCATAAAAAACTGGGTCTGAAGGGGTCTCCAGAAGGAGTTTACGGGGGGTGGGGGATTGGGTTGCCTCCCCAAAGAGGTATTTTCCTTCTTCTTAAACGATATACGCAATTTTGATGAAGCTTCACGACAACCTTCATCACCCATGACGTGCCAAAGTTTGTTCATGACATGAGAAAAATCTGCTCTCAGGGGATTTAAGGGGGGTTGGCCCCCAAAATATGTATTTGCTTTCTTCTCCAAAACTACACATACAATTCTGATGAAACTTGATCATCATCTTCACCACCCATGATGTACTGAAGTTTGTTCACGACATCAAAAAAAATTGGCGTCTAGGAGGGTCGATGGGGAGAGGGGGTTTGCCTCCCAAAATATGTATTTGCTTTCTTCTCAGAAAGCACACACAAATTTTCATGAAACGTAACCACAACCTTTATCACCCGTGATGTACCAAGGTTTGTTCATGGTGTTAAAAATAAATCCACAGGTATTTACTTTTTCTTTCTTCTCCATTATTTATTTTGTGGGTCATCCATGCCGACCAGTGGTTCCCTGGTTATCTTATCCAGCCACTAACAGGTGGGCACCCTGGGGTATTGCCCCTATGTTTAATATCTCTGTGAGGTTGTTTGTCATCACTCCGGCAGGTCCAACTATCACTGGTCTAACTTTGGCATTCTTCATCTTCCAGGATCTCCTCACTTCATTCTTGAGGTCTTGGTGTTTGGTCATTTTCTTGATTTCTGCATCGTTTAGTTCAAAATTACTGCTATTAACACCTCAATAAGCAATGCCTTTTTGTTTGTACCAAAGTATGATATCTGGTCGCAACGCTTTGTCATCGATGTTTATGCTCATTAGACCATACTTGAGCGGTAGGTACTTCCATATTTTCAGTGATTGCTTTTGGTTCATGTTCCCACAAATTTTCTCGAACTGGGACATCAAAGTTTTTGTAGATGTGCGAGCGAATTATTTTACAAAGTCTGTTGGGTCGTTGTGTGTGCATCTGTTCTGACAGAGTTATTTTTTGTGTGTATGTTCGGTCATTGAGCAGAACATATAATTATCTTCACTAACCCCACCTCAACCCCTCACCTTTCTCTTTTTTTCTTTTCATCCTCTCTCTCTCTCTCTCTCTCTCTCTCTCTCTCTCTCTCTCTCTCTCTCTCTGTCTCTCTCTTTTTTTCTGAATCTCTCTGCCCCTCCTCGCATGCCTCCCTCTCATGGTATAGCAACGTTTGGTGAGGCATAGCTCCCCCAACCTCCCCCCTCACTTTCCGAGCTTCCCTCCCTCCTGCCTCCTCTCTCTCCCTTCCCTCCCATTCTCGACTCCCCTCCTTAATACCCCACCCCCCCGGGTCAGCGAAGCGACGGGTTGTATTTGCTCGTATGTAATGATGTAAACATGTGGTTATTTATATTTCCGTATTCACCCGAACGTTTTTTGAAATTTTATATTGTTCCAGATGAAGGATATGAAATACAGGGCAGAGGTAAAGTGATGATACATTGTTTTTCCTCATTTCTATTGGAAAATGATGAGATAACACCTTTAATATGTTGTTGTTGCAGAGGCTACCTGTGAAAAGAAAAATGACGCTGGGGAAATCAATGGATAGGATTGTTATTGTAAGTATTTAGATTTCTTTTTCTTCAAACAATAATATATTCAGCACATTGCATTATATTTTTATTTTACAGTGCAGATTTATTAATATTGTTGCGGTTATGGAAATTCACAGAACACCATTCAGGTTCCTATAGATTAGTTATCTCGGTCGGTACGTGTTTTATAGATAGCCCTTTCCCCTAGTCTAACGGGTATTTTAATGTTCCTGCGCTGTGGTTTATTATAATAGTTAGGTTTCCTTTGAGTTCGTCTTTACACCACCGCCAGCGCCACCGACATTACCGCCGACCACACCGCATCGCCCTCGCCTGCATCCGCTTCCTGCACCTGGCCAATTGCGGGGTTTTCCGCTCGATTTGGCGAATGAGAGGAATGCGAGGGCGCATGCGCAGAAGGGCGTCCGGTGTGAGGAAGGCGGAACTCTGGGAGGAGCCACACGGCAGCCCTCAACCAATCAAGGTGAAGCGGTGGACGGAGCCACGAAACTCCCCCGCTGGAGACTCCGCCCAGAGGGATGGGAGTGCCCCGCCCACCGCGCGCCTGTCCAATCGGGAACGGACGGGGAATCGCACGATGCTCCGTGTCCAATGGGGGAGCAAGCGGGGAGGAGACAAGCACCCGAAGAGTTCTCAGGAGATTCGACAGACCTGAGGAGATTCGAGAGACCTGAGGAGATTTCAGAGACCTGAGGAGACTTCAGAGTTCTGAGGACATTTCAGAGTTCTGAGGGGATTTCAGAGTTCTGAGGAGATTTTTGGTGTGGAACTTGTGGACCGGTGTCAGGTCAGGTTCGATCTGTGACCTGCTACAGGTACCATGTAAACCTGTACTAACCTGTTCCATGGTCGGGTTGTCGGCGACTAAACCATCTCCCCCACCAGGTTTTCTGGTGAGGAGGGTGTTTGGATATGGACACCCAGCAGGATTAAAAACAAAACCTGTCAAAGGGCGGAGGAGCTCCTTGTGAGCCAACGGCCATCCATATCTAGTGCCCAACTGTGTCTGCGGACGTCCTCCTGCAGTTGGGTTACTTCTTATTAGGAGGTTGGTGGCAGGATTTGCACTCCGGCCACCGTAAAACCCTTCATTCCGCAAAACACAAAAACGCAAAAAAAATCTGAAAACCCACTCCGTGGGAGTACCTCCTGTGCAGCTTCCCTTCGCAGGGCAGCTCACCGGATGACGGGATTGGGGCAAAGCCTTCGGGACCCCCAATCTTTGATGATAGGAGGGAAATCACGGGGTAACATCCCTGGGTCAGATTGCGGGAGAGTGTGTCGGAGTGGTGCTGAGGTGTCGTCCACCAGACGGCGGTCTCCTTGGGTTAACCTGAGGCGGTCCCTTCGGGTGGGTGCCTGGAATGTCCTATCCCTAAGAGAGGATGATCACCTGTCTGTCATCATCTGAGCTCAAGCGTTTGGACATCAGGATTGCAGAGAGCTCTCTCTGAGGTTCGGAGACCGGATTGCGGCGAGATAATGGTGGGTGGTTACACCTACTATTGGTCTGGTCGCTCTGATGGTTACCATATCCAAGGAGTTGCTGCAGCTGTGTCCAATAAGCTGACCCCAATGATAATTGAGGTAACACCGGTCAACGAGCGTATTATGAGATTAAGGATTCGTCACTCCTTAGGTGTCATTTCCCTGGTCTCTGTTTATGCTCCGACTGAGGCGAGTGATCTCACCGTGAAGGATGCATTCTACGCCACGCTCAAGTCTGTGGTTGATCAGTGCCCCAGACGAGATACACTTCTAGTCTTGGGGGATTTCAATGCATCGACTGGAACTGATAGGGATAGTTATGAGGTGTGTGTTGGTCCCCATGGGTCAGGAACTCTGAACCAGAATAGCACTAAGTTCCTTGACTTTGCAAGAAGTCATGGACTTTGGGTGGCTGGTTCATGGTTTCAGCGCCCACAAGCTCATCGCTGGACTTGGTATTCCAACGCTGGCGGTGTGGCAAAGGAGATTGACCATGTCCTCATTGACTGTCGTTGGAGGATGATCCAGAACTGCAGGGTCTACCGGAGTGCTCAGTTCCTCAATACTGACCACAGGCTTGTTGTAGCAACTCTAAAGCTGCACCTTAAATCCTGGAAAATGGTACCATCCCAGCCGAGGCTGGATGTTGCCAAGCTCAGGGATGAGAGAGTAGCTGAGGAGTTTGCGAACAGGCTGAGTGGACACTTGGGGGGTCTGGGTGCTTTGGGGGGTCCTGAAGAGTTGTGGAGCGCCTTCAAGACCACCGTCCTTGATGTTGCCGGTGGATGCCTTGGAGCTCACCGCAGGGCAAAGAAGAATTTTGTCTCTCAAGGGACACTGGATACCATTGACCAGAGTCGCAGGGCCAGGCTGAATGGCAGAGCTGAGCTGTTCAGGGAGCTGAGGCGTAAAACTGTACGTGCACTGAGGGTGGACAAGGAGGCCTATGTGCGAGGAATCTGTGAGGGGGTAGAGCATCACCTGTGGACAGGTGATTCTCGTCCCGCTTACAGGGGAATTCGCGCATTACGTTCAACCAAGCCCATCCCTCGGAGCACTGCAGTTCGAGCAGAGAGTGGTAGGCTCTTGACAGAGGAGTCTGAAGTGAAGGCCCGCTGGGCCGGTTACTTTGAGCGGTTGTACCAGGCTGATCCCCCAGCTGTCGAGTTGGACGACAAGGGTGTTACAATCCCTGTTGCTGACCCTTGAATCAACTGTGGTCCACCTTCGCTTGTGGAAACACGGGCTGCGGTGAACCAGTTGAAACGGGGCAAAGCTCCAGGGATCTGTGGCATCCATGCCGAACTTCTCAAGGCTGGTGGAAATGCTGCACTCGTGTCGTTGCATGCAGTTTTGTGCTCTGCCTGGAACACAGGCATCATCCCAACTGACTGGAAGAGGGGCCTTGTTGTCCCTCTCTGTAAATGGAAGGGTGATCGCCAAGACTGAACCAACTACCGAGGGGTGACGCTGCTCTCAGTGCCGGGCAAGGTCTTTGCTCGGATAATTCTTGATAGGGTTCGCCACCATCTGCTTGAGCACCAGCGTCCAGAGCAGTCAGGCTTTACACCAGAGGTCAACGATTGACCGTATCCTTGCACTTCGTGTCCTCACCGAACGCAGACGAGAGTTTCGGCAAGGGCTGCTTGCAGCCTATGTTGATCTCTGTAAAGCGTTCGATTCAGTGAATCGGGATGTCCTCTGGAGGATTCTTGGTCTTCGTGGGGTGCCACCAAAACTGATCGATCTGATGTCTGAACTCTACTCTGGTACTGAGAGTGCTGTGAAGTGTGGTGGTACCATCTCTGACTTATTTCCAGTTGTTACTGGAGTTCGTCAGGGATGTGTACTTGCCTCCACACTTTTCAGCACTTGTATGGACTGGATTTTATGGAGGATATGGAGAGATCAAGTTGCGGTGCATCGTTTGGCAATGTCAAGATCTCGGACCTTGATGTTGCAGATGATGCAGTCATCTTTGCGGAGACTTTAGACATCCTCTTGGGGGCCCTCGAGGTGCTGAATGAGGAGTCGGAGCCGTTGGGATTACGGGTTTCTTGGGTCAAAACGAAGATCCAGGCTTTCGGTGACATCTTGGATGCTGCTGTCCTGTCTGTGTCTGTTTGTGGTGAGGATGTTGAGGTCGTGGAGAGATTCACTTACCTTGGCAGTGATATTCATGTCTCTGCTGGCTGCGAGTCAGAGGTCAATAGACGTCTGGGTCGGACCTGGGGAGTCATGGATTCACTGGATCATGGGGTGTGGCGCTGCCGGTACCTGTGCGGGAGGACGAAAGTCCGAGTCTTCAGGTCCTTGGTACTTCCAGTCTTGCTCTATGGGTGCGAGACTTGGACTCTGACCAAGGATCTGAGACGGAGACTTAATTCCTTTGGTACCAGGTCTCTTCGGAGAATCCATGGCTATCGCTGGTCGGATTTTGTGTCCAACGAGTGGTTGCTGAGAGAGACTCGGATGAGATTTGTTACCTGCATGGTCCGTGAGCGTCAGTTGCGGCTGTATGGATATGTGTCTCGTTTTCCTGACGCTGATCCTGCTCACCAGATTCTCTCAGCGAGGGAGTCTCATGAGTGGAGGAGGCCAGTGGGCCGACCACCTGCCTCATGGTTGCAGCAGGTTGACCATCATCTCAAGGGGATGGGGATGGGCCTGGCATCTGCCTGGGGGATGGCAAGACGGAGGCCCCTGGAGTACCGGCGGAAAGTGGACGCAGCGTCGCGCTGTTCTGGCACATGCTCCCATACCTGACCTGACCTGAGGGTGGGAGTGGGACAGATCACAGACAGAGCAAGGGGTGGTGAGGCCGGACAGGAGATGGCAGAAGACAACCCAAGAAAGATCATGACAGTCTGATGGTGACACCAAAAAGCTTGAGACAAGACTTCTTCAAGAGGATCATGGATAAAGTATATTGGGTGGGGGGGGGGGGTTCCAGGTGGTCCTTTCGGAGAGACATCGTGAGCGTGTGAGATTTATCAGGATTGAAAAACATATTCCAAGTGTTAGACCAGCTTGTGATTTTTTTTCCAGATCTACATGGAGTGAAGAGGCTGCTGCCTGCCGATCTGAGGGAAGAGAGATGGTACTGCAGAGGGTGGAATGATCAGCAAAAAGAAAGAGGGTTTTCCAGTTGGAGGGATCAGTGATGAAAACGAGAAAAAGCACAGGGGGGCACAACACGGCCTTGGGGCACTTCAGCCTGGACAGGAAGAGGAGATGAGAGAATTCCATTCAAAGCCACGTGTTGGCTGCGTCAGGAGAGAAAGTCTGCGAGACATGAGTGGAGATTGCCTTGGATACCATAGAAAGAGAGTTTGGTGAGCAGGGCAGGGTGCCAAACCGAATGGAAAGCTCACCAAAAGGCTTGGGAGAGGGATCTGATCTCATGTCCAGCATTGAGGATCTCCATCCATTGCTGGGAGAGCAGAAGCAGCATATCCAGGGTAGAGTGACCTGGTCTGAATCGGAAATTGATGACCTGGAAATTGATGATTGGAAATAAAACCATTGGAGAAGAGGAAGGATATAATGTCGGAAGCGATGGTGGATTCCATAACCTTGCTGATGATTTGGAGAAGGCTGATTGGTCTGCAGTTGCAGGGATCAGTTTTTGCACCTTTTTATCCAGAACGGAAATGTTTGCTGATTTCCTTGCAGATAGAAGATGAGGTTGAGAAAATGTTAGGGTGAATAGAACAGAGAGAGGGTGAGCAAGAGCAGCAGAGCATGTTTTTAGGACACGTGGGCTTGATGCCGTCTGGTCCGGTTGCAGAATCTGAGTCGAGGTTTGACAGCAAAACGGTTCAGAAAATAACAATCAATTAAATTGGAACAAAAATTATGTGTTTGTTTAATCACAAACAAGTCCGTTTTAAAAGCCCATATTTCCTTCTTTGAGGAAGAAGAAGAGGGATTGCTGTCTTTTGATTAAACTCATCAACCAAGCGTGCCTTCTACTTTGTAAGTTTGAGTATGATGTGCTGAGAGATACATGTATACATCTCACGTTGTGTGTTTATGCAGTTTACGATGTGCACCGAGAGAGAAAAGGAGACGCAATGCTTGCAACAATCAAGAGGAAGGAAACAATTATGATGCTGCAAAGGAATTGAATGAAGGAAAGGAACGTGAAGAAGAAAACGAAACTGATGAAATAAACAATGACAAAATTGAATGTGTTGTAAAAAACACAACAGAGGAGAGTGAAACAATGCTCATACATGAAGGTACTGAAGGTTGTGAACACTCAAACCAAGTCACAGAAGGCCCTGAACACTTAAACCAAGTCAGAGAACGTCCTGAACACTCAAACCAAGTCAGTGAAGGTCCTGAACACTCAAACCAAGTCACCGAAGGTCCTGAACACTCAAACCAAGTCACTGAGGGTCCACGAAATGAGGAATGTACGAAAGACACGAATACTGAAGATGATAATGAAAACACCACCCAGATTTGTGAAACGGCAAAAGAAGTGAAACAGCAGCAAGACAATATCACCCCTTATTCCAGCAAGGAAGAAACAGAACCAACTCAGGAAATTAATGAAATTGAAGGGAGCGAGAGTCAAGCATGTGTAGATCTCTGTGGCGACAACCAAGTGGGGCGGATAGAACGACAGGATGAGAATAGCGATAGCGATGTCAGTGAGGGGATAGAACAACAGGTTGAGAATAATGTCTCCAAGCAAAATCAAGTGAAATTTGTTGTGAAAACAACTGTTGTGACATTTGACAGTGAAGACGAGCCAAAGGAGGTAAAACGTGCAGTGAAAGAAGTCGGGGAATTGAATGAGGAGCCCCGAGAGAATAAACTTGTTAAAGTGAAAGTTTCTCGCCGTAAACGGTTTGGGAATAGTAGGAGACCCGTTGAACGAAGTGAAGCTGATCAAGGGTCAGGCACAACCAGGAGTGCAGCAGCTTATCCTTCTGTGCCAAGTTGTCCCAAACTTCTTGTTCGCCAGGAAACTGCACAAAAGTAGGATTCTATTGGGTTTGAACGAAAGGGATGTACATCTCCGAATAATGCTGGAAAGGAAATGGAAGAACTTTCAGTGCAAGAAGTACGCCCTGAGAAGAGAGGATTAAGACCTGAACGAAGAACAAGATCAGTATGGAGCCAGATAAACGATCACCTTCAGCCGATGCTGAATGAGTTTCAGAGGGACTGTGAACAAAACAAGGATTATGTTGCTTTCAAACACAGGGGACATGCAGCGACTTATAATGGGGGAAATAAAACGGAGCACATGTCAGTGAATGAAGTTGCTTGTGAGGAGAGAGTGTGGAGGACCTGAAGGAGGGGGGCAAGAGGAGTACGGAGAACTTGAACGAGGGGCAAGAGGAGTGTGGAGACCTGAAGGAGGGGCAAGAGGAGTGTGCAGCCGTATCAACAATCACCTTCAGCAGAATGTGATTGAGTGTAAGAAGAGCTGAAGGTAATGATCTGAAGCCAATGGGCCACACCATTTCCATCACATCACTCACCAACCATCCCATCCAGCCCACTCAAAGGAAACCATCCTATCGGTTGGAACGTAAGCCGTCAATGTTCTTTCCTTAAATTACACATTATTGAAAACTTTGTTGAAGCTGCATGTTCTTCTCCTCCATGTTGTCCCATTTTGTCTCCACCTCAGAATCATCAAGAACAAATGAATATAATACTGCACTCCAAGCCAGATGAACACCAAATAAATCTTCCAATTGGTGAATGTCTGGCATGTGTGTTGATGTATCTGAGTCAAAATCAGCTTAGGTGTTATATTTGTAGGCCATGAGAAAATCATTCAATAAATTTCTACTATTTGAAAAAAATGGTCCATTAATGATTGGATACTTCAGTATAAATTTCCAGGAGATAAAAAAGACAGTTTCAGGCACATATATTAAAGTCTGAGGAAAAAAACAGGGGAACTATTTTTTTTTTGAAGGCCCTGAGCGTCACATTTTTCATTGACCAGTTTCACACTGCTTTTATTGCCTTTTCTAGATTTGTATTCGCAATATATACATATATATATATATATATATATATATATATATAATTTAAAGGTCACCATCTTAGGTTATGTATGAACATAAATTTAATCATCCGTCCTTTGCTAAAGAAAAAATATGTGGTTTAAAATTCCGCTTGTGCACTTTAAAATTCCGTTAGTGCATCCGTCAAAATTGTCTCGGGGCTCAGGGTTGAGTTCACTACCAGATGGCAGCAGCATGTACTGAAATAGTGTCATGGCCGTGTCTGTATGCTAAGTTCCTGATGGCATGTAACCCATTTTGTGCCCCAAAGCTTTTCAGTATTGAAATATCGAGGTATGAAAACCAACCCGACCGCGTCCGTCATGAATATATAACGTGCATAATCCAGGCCATCGGTGGATCACGTGAACGGTCTGCAACCGGAAATAGACTTTTGACCCTGCCATCGAAATCTGTGGAAGAAGTCCGTAATGGCGACATATTTGAAGGAGTCGGTGTCCGTCATAAAAAAAAAACAACGTGCGCAATATCTAACGTGCGCAAGTATATATGTCTTGAACTTGAAAAAAATGAATAGGAATGTTGTGTGACTTCGTAGGAATGTAAATTACATTTAAAGAAAGTAAATAAGTGCTTGAACCGTGGTCGAAAGGACGAGGTCAGGTCCACCATCTTCACTTTCTATGGTTTCTGACGGAGTTGGCCATTTCCACGTTAGAATCTGACGGACACGTATTGTGCACGTTAGTGATTTGGTCCATTTTGAAGGATTTGAAGCCAACTCCACCCCATTTTACATGGAAAACACCACCTGAATTTAAAGAAAAATCCACACTGATAGGATAACGACTTGGCAGTTTTTCACGTTCGTGGACTTCAAGACAACCTGTGTGTAAACAATCATTCGCGCTCTTTTCTTCAGGGATTGCAACAGATGGTCACCTTAAAACCACTGGGAAATTTGACGGTAACAACAACAAAGTTCAGGTGAGCATCGCGAATTTATCAGCCATTCGTTTTTCCTCTTCTGCGGAGGTATGTGGCATGACTCGACTGCCTTATGCCTGCATCAAAATGTGCTGCAATACGAAGCAGAAATGCAGTTGCACTCTTGGGAACACTTCAAGCGTAATGTGTTTACAGTCTGGTGGTGCAAATTACAAAAACATACTGTTACGGTTGTGGAAATTCGCAAACCACAATTCAGGTCCCGTAGGTGAGACATCTCTGTAAGTACATGGTAGTTAGCCCAAACCCGTTGTATAGAGGGAATTTATATGATCCATCCGGGCTGTGACGCTTTGAGTTCGCCATTTTTTCTGTTCTATCTTTTATTTCAAACAAACACCATCTCAACAACCACGCCATCCCCACCACAGCGCCAACCACACTACAACCACGCCACCTCCACCATCAACGCTACCACATCTTAGCCACTCGCCATTCAGTAGGCCCTGTGCGGTTACGATCTCCGGGAACAAACAAAAACCAACAACTATGCTCGGGGGTTTTCCCGCCTGTTTTTCCCGTCGAGGTTCTCCGCGCTCGGTGTGGAGGAAGGGCGATGCAGGGGTCAAAGGTGAGAAAAGGTGGGGGCCTCTTTTTGGGGGAATAATTCCCTGGCTCTGAGCCAAGACTGGCTCCCCCGGCCCCAGCACGGCGCGGGGTGGAGGGAAAGTGAGAGGTCACGCCCCCCTTCGAGAGGCTTCTCCAAGAAGCTCGAAGGGAGGCAGGGCCGAAAACGGGGTGGAGCCCCGCGCTACAAAAGGCGGACAGGACGGACCTCGAGGGTGGTTGGTCAAGAGTCATTGGTCGAGAGGGGTTCGTCGAGAGTTGGAGTGAGGGTTGGTCTTCATGGTCGTCTTCTGGCTCGAGTCGCGAGCTTGTGGTTCCTGCCTTGCTTCGTTGACCCGTGCGCGAGCGCGGAAAACAGCGCTGAACAAACCCCGTCCGTACCGTCGAGCGGACCACACGAGCGACACGAGCTTGCGGAGCACGCCGGAGGGGCTCGGAGTTGCGGTCGCAAAAGGAGGACTCGACGCGATCAGGAAAGTCGCACTTCCATTTTCTTTTGGGGTTTGGTGTAAACGTGTGTGTGTGGCGCCAGTCTGGTGAAATAAAACTGTTTAAGTGTTGCCGTGTGTCGGTCTTAGTCGGTAGTATCTCTGCGTCATTGTTTCTTTTGTTGCATTTGATATATGTACATTCTGTTTGGCTGTATATGTGTGCTCTCCGTGTGCCGTGGAATATGTTGTGCATTATGTTGAACTGTTTTCCCGTTTCGCTTCGTCTTTTCTTCAATTGAATCTCCATCTTGCTTCATGTAACGGGTTCGTCGTGGGCTTAATACGCCCAATAATTAATCGGAACCGTCGAGGCCGACGATAACACCGCTCGGTTGTCCCGATAGCACGGAACGGATTGCTTAAGCGGCCCGTGTCCGGAGTCGACCTGCGGCGAGGTGCGATCGCCCGGTCTACCATCCGCGTGGGTACTTAGGTACGTCGAGTCTGGCGAACAACCCTATCCCACGCGGGTGGCCGATTGGCACGATCGTGGTGAGGCCGAAAGGCCCACCCGTGACTAGCTCCCGGCGTTAGTCCGAGAGGGTCACGACAGAATTGTCCGTCCGGTGGGCGACGTGCCGCGATTCGAGTCACGTGGCCGTTCGCACGCTGGCGGGCGCGAATTCACAACAATACCATACTGAATGAGTCGCGGTTTTTCTTTTGCAGCCGATTGAAGTCATGAAGGACTATGTTGTGTTTTATACGCGCCCACTAAAATGGTACATCGGACGAGTACTAGACCAACCCACTGATGAAAGCGTCCGTATGAAGTTCCTCCAACAAGATGGAACCAAAAATTCCTTCACCTGGCCAAGGACTGAGGACAGAGAAACAGTTGATCCAGTGTATATCCATGGACCTGTCAGTATAATCGGGCATCACCAATTCTCCCTTGAGGAGGACTTCAAGGCTTTGAAAGATTGATAACGGTCATGGAAAAAGAGAAATTGTCTCATAACTTCATCCAGTCCGTCAAAAATAACATGCATAAGCGTTCCCCAAAATTTTCTCTGATCTGTTTATCTTAGTACCTTTGACATATTCCATTACAAATATGGGGTCTTATGTTTGTGCATTATGTTATTTGCCAAAAAGGTTTTCTGGTATCGTGATGTCATCGGTGCAGAGATGATAAATATACGAATTTTTAAGCGAACAAAAATTGTCATTGTGTTGAAAGTTCATCCAACATAGGTGTGTACAAACGTTTTGATGGACAATAGATTTTTCTTAAAAGGTTATCTCATATATATATATATATATATATATATATATATATATATATATATATATATATATATATATATATATATATATATATATATATATATATATATATATTGTTACGGCTGTGGAAATTCGCATTACACCATAAAGGGCCCTCAGGTGAGATATCTCTGTTGGTAAATGTGTAGTTAGCCCAAACCCGTTAGTAGGGTAAGAATACTGATTCTGGCTCACTTTTCCCCATGTAAATGAATGGGGGATTTTCAGCGATTTATATTTTTTTTCCCTAAAAATAAATCCCCTTTTTATCCCAAGGTATATTTATTTGTCTCCCCTTTTAACTTGGAGGTTGAACCTCATTGAATTGAACACCTGAGGGTTGAACAGCTCACTCATTGAACCTATAAAGATTTGTTCATTCTCAAATTCCTTCAATAGTTTAATTTTCTTTGCACAATAATCCCCATCTAAAATATTGACAAACAAAACATTTGAATCTTTATATTTTTTTAAGATACCCCATTTGTGCCATTACGAAATGATAAACTTCTCTTAATGCTCTTGTTTGACCACCTCCTGAGCCACAGGTTATTTTTTGTTAAGCCCCGCCCACTTTTCTTTAAGCCCCGCCCACTTTTGCTAAGCTCCGCCCACTTTTCATAAGGTATTTTTTCTAAGCCACGCCCACTTTTCCTAAGCCCCGCCCACTTTTGCTAAGCCCCGCCCACTCTTACATCATTTCCAGTTCATCTCTGACTCACAAAGAAATCACTAGAAAATTACAGGATGTTATGGTTTTGAAAAATTTCCTAATGAAGGCTTGCCTAGGCTTGCCCAGGGAATTTCCAAAGGAAACCACACCCACCAGTCTTTCTCTATAAAAGCTTCAAACCCAGGCTCCATTTTAAACATTTGTTCTTGCTGGCAATGGTGTTCTGTGTGCTTGTCTCAAACTCTCTGTCTTCTATGGAACTAAACCTTCAAGTTGATGAACTGGATTCAAACCTCTTATCTATTGAGGTAAGATTTTTTATTTTCCTATTTTCAAACTTTGATTGAAGCATACTCATTTAATAATTAAATAACTTAATTAATACATTATTATTTTCTCTCACAGGAAATTGTATCTGAAAATACTGCTTTTGCTACAACTTGGGGGAAATTGTTGGCTTGGTTGAAGACCTTGAGTGGATGACTTTAGTGTTCCTTGGAACTCTCTGTCTTCTATGGAACTAAACCTTCAAGTTGATGAACTGGATTCAAACCTCTTATCTATTGAGGTAAGATTTTTTTATTTTCCTATTTTCAAACTTTGATTGAAGCATACTCATTTAATAATTAAATAACTTAATTAATACATTATTATTTTCTCTCACAGGAAATTGTGTCTGAAATACGAAATGAAAATACTGCTTTTGCTACAACTTGGGGCGAAATTGTTGGCTTGGTTGAAGACCTTATGAGCGACCAAGACCCACAGAACGAGTTCGTCCTTGATGACCCAACCAAAGAGTTATACCTTGAGACCAGCAAAATCCTGAAAAAGAGTTTTACAGCAATAGTACTCATTGTGAGTTATCAAGACAATACCCACTGAACAAGTTATACCTTGATGAGCCAGAATACAAGTTTTACCTTGGAGACTCACAAATTTTGAAAAATCAGTAAATGAGTTCTGCCTTGATGGTTTAAATAACTACCTTGGAGACTCAGGAAAAGGGTTCTGCCAAGATGGTTCTAAATATGGGGCCTACCTTGAGACTCACAAATTTTGAAAAAATCAGTAAATGAGTTCTGCCTTGATGGTTTAAATAACTACCTTGGAGACTCAGGAAAAGGGTTCTGCCAAGATGGTTCTAAATATGGGGCCTACCTTGGAGACTCACAACTTTTGAAAAAATCAGTAAATGAGTTCTGCCTTGATGGTTTAAATAACTACCTTGGAGACTCAGGAAAAGGGTTCTGCCAAGATGGTTCTAAATATGGGGCCTACCTTGATGACTCACAAATTTTGAAAAAATCAGTAAATGAGTTATCCTTAAGAGACTTTGTAAGTTGGTTTTACTTTGAATACTTGAAATGTGGGTTCTGGATTGATAACTCACAATGTGATACATATCTTGGAAACTCAACGGGAATGTGGTTATACCTTGAAGACTTGGAAAGTTGGGTTTATGTTGGACACTTGAAACTTTTTTGGGGGCTTTTATTTATTTATTTATTTATTTATTATTATTATTATTTTATTTATTTATATTTTGGAGACTTTTGGAGTTGCTATCACTCTTTGGGATCTAAACCTATCGATGTAGTTCTTTGTCGGATGGTGCTTGATGGGAGCAAGATCAAGAAAGTTCTGGGAAGAAAGTGCAGGCTTACTCCCCCTTTCTACGTCATCAAACCTGAAAGCCTTAAAAGACAGAATTGGAAGAAGTATATAGGTGGAAATCTCATTTTGAAAAAGACATTTTTGTTGGGCGAGGATTGAGTTGGGGTTGAGATTTTGAATGTGAGGGTTGGGACACACACACACATACACATCAACAAACAAAAGTTAAGCCTTGACTATTCAGTTGAGGATTCTGTGTTTGGGGTTCACAGATCTAAGAACGTCCCCCTTGACACACATTATATACTGTTATACACCTCGGACTTGGCCCTCGAGTGTCCACAACGGTGTATAGTAGGAGGGAGTGAAGCGCCAACCTATTGCTCCCATTGCACACACACACACAAACAAAAGTTAAGCCTTGACTATTCAGTTGAGGATTCTGTGTTTGGGGTTCACAGATCTAAGAACGTCCCCCTTGACACACATTATATACTGTTATACACCTCGGACTTGGCCCTCGAGTGTCCACAACGGTGTATAGTAGGAGGGAGTGAAGCGCCAACCTATTGCTCCCATTGCACACACACACACAAACAAAAGTTAAGCCTTGACTATTCAGTTGAGGATTCTGTGTTTGGGGTTCACAGATCTAAGAACGTCCCCCTTGACACACATTATATACTGTTATACACCTCGGACTTGGCCTCGAGTGTCCACAACGGTGTATAGTAGGAGGGAGTGAAGCGCCAACCTATTGCTCCCATTGCACACACACACACAAACAAAAGTTAAGCCTTGACTATTCAGTTGAGGATTCTGTGTTTGGGGTTCACAGATCTAAGAACGTCCCCCTTGACACACATTATATACTGTAATACACCTCGGACTTGTCCCTCTAGTGTCCACAAAGGTGTATTATATGCTTAGTTTTGTCTTTTGTAATTCCTGTGAATAAAATGAACCTAAAATCTCTTCCCTTCCAAATCATATATTTTATAAGTCCAAGGAACTGTATCTATTACATCAACAATTTTAAAAAGTTCTTTCGTCCATCGTTCAGTAAAACCCTTTTCAAAATGAGATTTCCACCTATATATTCTTACGATATCACCAACTTTGAACTTAGGTTTTCTGACATTAATCTCTTTTTCATATTTTAATTTTGTAAATGTTTCTGATGGTTTCATATTCGTTGACGTGTGAATCGTGTCATTATACTTATCCACAATATCCTGAATAAAAGATAACCATTGTTGTGAACCGAGTTGTGTGAATTTTTTATATAGTCTCTCTTTAAAGGTACGATTAAAACGTTCAACAACAACTGCCTTCCCTTCATTAAAGGTACTGTATAATGTAATACTGTTATTTTTTAAAAAATTCATAAATGTCTTGTTATAAAACTCTCTACCCTCATCAGTCCACAATTTCTTAGGTTTTCTCTTACTTTTATTAAATATCTGTTGAAAAGCTAACACAAGAGTATTACCTGTTTTGTTTTTTAAAGGGACAACCCACGCATATCTACTCCTCAAATCAATAACGGTTAAAGCATACTTGTACCCCTTATCATTATTGAGTTCAATCAAATCAGCAGACCAGATATAATCAACTTCCTTGGAATAAACTTTCCTTCTCTGAAACTTTGTGAATATTGGTTTATGTAATTCATCAGCTAATTGCTCTTCAGTCTTAATGGCATCATTAGAGCCTATAAGTTTTTTGAATTTCCAAGTCCAAGTTTCAATTTAGCACTAATCATCTTCTTCACGATGAACCTATCAACTTTTTCTCTCAAGGTTGGATTTTGTATCAGAGACAAATTATATAACATTTCTCTATCGGCTTCATGCTTTTCTTCCAACGTTGTGGTATTCCCATAATCAATATCGTGTCTCATGCACACTTCATCAACTCTATTGATTGGTTTACTCCAGGATTTAGGATTGTCTGCCTCATCTAATCTTTTATCCAAGTTTGTGCCTGGACCACAGAAAGAATACCCTGGAAGATGTAATTCCCTGGTATTCCAGTAGTTGTAAATTTACTTCCTGATAAAAACTTTTGTATATCTCCTCCGAGTTTGTGTTTGGAGATAAATTGATTTTTTTTGAACCACACACCGAACATATACCTTTTTGTATAACCCTGTTATTTTTACTTTTAATATATGAAATATTTTTAGTATTAGTTTTCTTTTACATTTGAGACAATAACTCATTTATTTATGAGAAAAATTTCTGCAGAGTGCAAAAACCTTTTTAGTTTCCAACATGCACATTTGAATCTTAATTTTTAAAACATAAAGAATCCTTAGAAATGCCTTCACTCTCTCCTCCATTTATTTAAGAAAAACTTGAATTAAAATACATGTCTTCTCGATGTCGATAGTCTTGTCGAAAGTATTGTAAATAGACTTTTTAATTCTTTGTATTCCTCCCTGGTGAGATAAGTTAATTTCTTTAATACTTCTATTCTTTTTTGAATCTCACTGGTTTCCATATTTTGATATTTATTCATTCTCTCTCTTTCCTCCCTCTCTCTTCTCTCTTCCTCCTTTCTCTCTCTCCTCCTCCCTCCTTTTCCTCCTCTTCCCTCTCTTCTTCAACTCCTTCCTCATCCCTTACTATACTTGAATCGTTTACACCCCATAGAATATTATACATATATTCATCAGGATTTCTTGTTATTCCTGTATCCAAAATAATTTTTTTTACAACAGGATACCAATAAAATTTCTTTTGAATTTCTAAAAGAGCCTTACCTTTTCTTAACCTTATAATTTTTTTCATTATTTAACATTCTAATTAAATCTAAAGTTGTTGGTTTATCAACATCAGCATAATGCCAATCTTTTATTGAAAATACCTCATTCTTATGTTGTAGAACATATTTATTAAAATACCGAATACCCTTTTCTTGAAGGTATGCTTGAACACAGAAATGATAATTTTCTTGAAGCCTTCTTGCTGTCATTTATGTATTAGAAATATATGTTAGAATAATATTATGGCACGAAACACCTCCCCATCTTCCCATAGTTAAATCATTTTGTATTTCCTTACTTATTATATATAATCCTGTTTTTTCTGTTTTCATGAGATAAACAAGGGCAAAACCATTATTATATTTACCCTTATTAAATTCTTTATTTGTTGTTTACTAATCGTGGCTCCACAAAACTCATTCTCGATACCAAGTGGATAATATTCTTCCTTACGAGACTGATTTAATTGTTCCAGGTCTTCGAGGTTAATTTTAAATGACCAATTATACCCTAAATCATTCATATCATACCCCCATTGTTCTATTCTCATACAAACGATACGCCATTCTTTATAAAAATTTATTTTAATTCGAACTGTGAATTCTGTATGACCTGGAGATAATATCAACACTTCTGTATCTTTAGAATACACAGCCGTTTTATTTAAGTATATATATTGTGATAAATCGCTTAATCTCACCAAGTCATTTGCGTCAGTCGGGCTTGGATAATTTTTTAATTTATAAGCATTTTTCATGTTAATATTTTTGTTTATATTATATTTATGTCGTTCAGCCTGTGCCTTTGTGTAATAATTTGATAAATCAATATCCAGTTCTTGAGATACACCAAAGATAGAACCATCTTTACCAACATAAGTCATTTATATTAGATTAAAAATAATATCATAAAAATTTTTATTTTTGTTGAGTTGAAATAACACATATAGACATAATTGACCACAACACTTGGAATTTAATTCTTGGACTTGAAATGTTTGATAAACACCATTCTGTAAGAATTTTATGACTTCAACAGGTGGTGGAAGACCAAAACTATCAAAATAATATTTGTCTTGACTATTAAAAATACAAACCCAATGAGAACCGTTCCCATCATTATCTTCTAAGTTCATAATAATATTCTTTGTATGTTTCGACACATTTGTTAATTCATCTCTCATACAAATAACCACATTATGAATTTTTAATTTCTTACAATATTTGGCAAGTTGTAAATTTGATGTTGTATTCTTTCCAAATTCTTTCAACCACTCATCAATGCTCATTTATTTATTAGAAAGATATAATCCATTACCTCTTTTCGTTAATTTTACACCTGCTTGTGTTATAGAAGAAAGCATATCTCCAACTAACAATCTCGCTTATCAGGCAGACCTTCAAGTTTTTCAGCAAAATCTACAATTACACCACTTCCACTAATTTGTTTCTCCAACTCTTTGTTATGTCTTTCCAATTCTTTTTGAGCCTGGAGTTGAGCCTTCCTTTCGTTGGCAGTTTTGACCGCTGTTGAAATACCACCCGTCAATGCTCCAACCGCACTTAAACCAGCAAATAAAGGAATTAGAAATGGGAGAAATCCTCCACTCGTCTCTCTTATTGAATATTTTTTAACATTGGTTTTGTCATTTTAATTTTAAGTGAGCCAGTGTCATTCAAGATTTTAACCTGTTCTCTTGTGAGCAAAACATCAATTCTTACTGCTCCTTTTCTCTGAATTGTATTAACGTTAATCGTACAAGGCTTTTGATTTTGAACACAAGATGATAGTTTATGAAGATTGATTTGATTAACATATACCCCAGTTGGTACTTTGCCACTCATTTATTTAACAAAAAATTATGTGAGACTAATCATCACACCATTATCTGTATTAATCTGCAATTCTGTTTCTTCCAAAAGCAAACAATATGTATCAACTTCTTCACTCTCTCCTCTTTTCAATGTATAGGGAAGTATCCACTCGATTAGACTTTATAGTTTCTTTTGAGCGCTCAGGTCAAACGTATAGATTGTATACAAACTTTTAAATGCTGTCATATCCAAAATAGGTTCTTTATTTCCATTACTTTCACACACCTTTTGGTAAGACTTGTATGCTTCAGCAAAATCATTTTTTTCCCAATTAATTTCCAATCTATCTCGTGGATAAAATGTTCCATCTAGAGAAACGAAGTTGTTTCACCTGTAGCATTATCACTCAATGCATTATTCTTATCAGTCGCAGTATCACCATCTTGCTTTTTAAAAATCATCCACAGATATCGTGGCTTTCCTTCCAGAACACCCAAATTCCACGTGTAAGTAGTTTGATTGAGTTTAACGTGTTGACATCTTCTTTTGAGGTATGATACACTGAGTGGTTTTTTTGAGTTAAGTCTTCGATTCAACATCTCTTCTGTTTTAAGATTAGGAGTATATTCACTGATATACCAACTCATCTCCTCAATTACAAATTTATTCTGATCACCAAAAGCATTACCAACACCAAAAAGCAATCTATTTTCATTATCATTCCTTTGTAGTTGAAATCTAATTTTAAGACCATACAGAACTTTATCATAATCACAAAATCCAAATATACCTTTAAGAGGAACTGCCACAGTAAAACTATTTTCTGCTTTTGTATCATCATTATACATTCCTTTCCTTTGAATATATCCAGGGTCTGTGTTTGTTCCGTTGACATATCAGGAATAAAACCTTCGACAGACCCCTTTCCCATTCTATCACTGAATGTATAGAGTGTAAATTTCATCATTTCAGATACAGCAGAGACATAATCAACCGCTTCAACTTCTTGTGTTCCAATATACAATCGCACACTATCAAACATTTTCCAGAAGAAATCATTTACAAGTGTAGCGTTTTGTGTTATTCCCAGCCTTAGTGAATTTAAATTTACACAACAAGAAACTTTCGGAGAGATTCAAATAGGTTTGTTGATTATTTATTTCAAAACTTTTTTGTACCATTTGTATTCCAGTCTGTTCCAGTTATTGCATTTACCTTGAAGTAATCTTCTTTTTTAGTGGAGTTTGAGATAATAATAGTATCATCCAAATCATAGATACTATCAATTGCTTCCATACTTGTATTTATTTAGGAAAAAAGATGTTAAAACTTTTGAAACCCTGATCCAAGTATTTGAATTATTTTCTGTCGTTCTTGGGGGGACAACTGAGTTTTACCTTTCTTAATTTCTTTTATTGCTTGTAATTTATGAGATTCTTTCTGAGCATCTTTTATACTCTTTACAGCACCTGCTACATTTCCCACAGCAGAAGCAGTTGAACCAATTAGGTCTTTATGTTTAAGAATAGTTGAACCAATACCCATGAGAGTATCAATTATCCCATCTCCTCTAAATTGATGTCCAACACCCCTTTGTCTCTTAGGTTTATAGTATCCTCTACCAAGATACATACCTTCACCCTTGTAGTACGGGGAAAGGAACATCCCATCCCCTGTAATTATTTTATATTTTCCCAACTCGTGCTTCCTCACAATAACCATCGTATTTATTTATTGAAAAACTTCACGTAGGTGAATTCTGATGGATATAACTTCTCCATTAAAAGAAATCACACGATTATCTTGGTCGGTTATCCTAAAATTTACTCTGTGTATGGTTTTTCCTGACACAGGTAGATAAACCAAATTTTTAGGCTCCATATTGAATTTATAACCAATTGGGGTTGAGTATGCGCTGAATGAAAATATTGTATTTGTTTTTAATCCATCATTATAAGCACCATCAATCAAATCACAGTGAATTAACACCGAATTTATTCCTGAGGATATTTGAATGACATTATCACTGTAAAACGTCCCATTAGTTTCAATCTTTTTTGAGGAGAAACCTAATAACTCTCTAAATGAATTATCAATTGTGAAATCAACCTTGTAGTTATTTTTAACTTTAATCGTTGATTTTGAAGTATGTTTTTGAATGTTTATAACAATATTTTTTGGTTCATCACCCTGTTCTTTCATAAGACGAGCAATTTCGGAAGATATTTGAGAAATCTCGTATGTCTCCGGGTGAGACTGTTATCGCTTTGTATCCACTTCCCGGATTATAACTAAACTTGTCATTTTTCTCGGTTATATTAAATAAGGTATTATAAGTCTCCATGGACAATAAAGATGCCTCATATTCTTTTGTTGTGTCAAGTTGTAGTGGGTATGGGAATGAAGATGTGTGGTCGCTTGTTGTGAAATTAAAACTCAGGATTGTGCTTCTCATCTTATTTAATATGAGTTAAAATGTCTTTATATTGAGATTTATTAATTATTTTCATGTTCATCAACTGGTCTAAAATGGCTGATGCTTCATTAAAACAATTGTTATTTCCAGCCTTCTTACTGCCGAACAACAATAACAGTCTATTAACTAATTGCGATGGGTCATTTGGAAGAAAACTAATACCTGAACCAAGGATACTTAAAGCCTGAATAATGTGTTTCTCCTTCTCATTCTTCCTACTTTTACCAGAAAGAATAACCTTATAATTTAGAGTGTTCAGCAAATCAATATATACTCTATCATCATTATTTTCCATATCCAATGGTTTATCAATATACTTTGATTCATCCCTCACAGTTGAACCTTGTCTTCCATCTTTTGTGAGAAGAAACATTAATCTCGGAGTTAGTTTAACAGGGGGTTGAGCAGAACTTAAGAACCTTAATTCATCATTAAATATCAATACCTTTTCTTGAACAAGATGAAATATTGCTGGTTGTTCTGTTGGAATGAGTCCTGCTTTGGTTTTTGAATCCGCTGAATATTCATTGTTTTGAACAGCATTCACAATATAATCAGGGGTTTAGTTAATCGCTTCCAGTTATTGAAATAAACCTTCATCATCATATTCTAATTCTCCTAAATGCTCTAATTCTTCCTCCGTCATTTGACTGAAATCTTTTAACATTTGAAGCTTTCTAGGAGTATATTCTACTGTGGGAACTGTGGAAACATCTTTCATTTTTTCTTGGGAAGTTTTTAAAAGTGGTTTAAAAAATTTCTCTTGTTTTTTTTCAAATGCTTCTTCGCCCGTTAGTTTCTGTTCATGCTTCTTCTTTATGTCTTCCTGTTGTTTTACAACTTTTGAAACCAACTCTTGATGTTCCTTAAATCTTCTTGCTCTTTCTTTTGTATCCATTTATTTATTGTAAAATATCATTTAATGAATTGTAAAGATCAACAGGGAAATTTTCCTTTTCTTCATCATTCAAGTAGATGTGTTCAAATAAATCCTTTTCTTTAAATATTTCATCAAATTCTTTATTAACATTAATGCGAGTTGTAATTTCTTCTTCACTAATCCTTGCATCTCTGCTTTTCATACGTTTGTGTTGAGTTTCTTCATCAACATCAAAACCGAATGATAAAATCTTCACTCCGCTCAGATATTTAATAATTTGTCTCGTTCCTTCTGGATTAGTTTCTAATATCCCAACACCACCAGATTTTAGTTTCTTTAACTCACTCTTACAATGTGAATATTTTGTTGTACCAAGAGAAACCTCCTCAAATATTTGTCCTTCATTCCTCAATCGCATATGTTCCTCCACTGAAATATAGTGATAATCTTCACCTTTTACTTCTCCAGGTCTTATTGCTCTAGTTGTTGTTGATACAATGCGTATCACGGGGTGTTTTTTAAGTAAATTTACAATATTCTCATTTGTACTACACAAGAACCTTGATTTATGAAAGTTTTTCCAGAAGCAGATTTACCCACAAGATTTATAATAATAGTTGTCATTTATATATGTAATTGTTTATAAAACAAAAAATATATCCCTTAATATCTCATCTTGTTTCACAACAATATATTTATATTTTTCAGTCGTGTGCTTCATATAATCCTCAAATTTCTTTTTACTACATAATGTAGAACAATTATCTCTCCAAAAATTATTGATATCTATTGAATTTAACTTGAATAAAATAAAAGTATTAGCATTGTTTCTGATGGAACGACGAGGAAGTTGAAAGTACGATTGACTAAGATAAATACAATTACAAGAAGAATGTCTCCCTCTTGTGTAGTAGCTGTCCATTACCGTTTGGTTTCTCTCATTAACACAATCATCAAAGATAACGAGGTTCTTTTTGATTTATCCAAATCTTGGGGAGACGGTATATCATCCGTATTATCACTAAGAATACAAGTTATAAGATTTGATTTCTTTTTACATCTCTGTGTATCACAAAATAGTTGAATTATATCTTCAATGTTATAATCATTTAGGTTTTTTGACGTTTAAATAAACCTATTATATCTTCTTTTTGAAGACCAGCATTAAAACCTTGTGAGAGTAGTTGATACTCTGGTTGAAAACTCGACTTTGTGAAAATTATTAAATTATCATAATCTAAAAAGTTGGGAGTGAGGAGCATTTTTAAAAGTAAGCAGGTTTTTCCACATCCACTTGAACCAACTATGAGACATCTTAATGAATTTGGGAGATTTTTATGGTTGTTAAATTTTATCTTATTTTCCCAAATAGGTAAAAAATCATTCATTTATATATTTGAAAAACAGGTTATTTAATTTATTATTGGCTTTTTAGAAACTCTATATTTTATCCTAAGTTCAGGTTTAATTTCAAGATAATCCATTATTTTATTTATACAATATCTTGTGTTGATATTTCCCTGAAAATTACATCCATGAATAATATACAACAACAATCCTTTGAACATTTTCTTATACGTCAGTTTCTTCCCTTGTAAGGAAAGGTGTGTTATCATCCTCATACTTTACATTCATTTCTCTAATCAATCTTGTAAAGTAATTCATTTTTGGTGTAAATCTAAAAGAATTATTTTCCTTTTTATATTTTTTTATTATCATTAATTAGAAGATAATCACAGAATATACATTGTTTATAGGCTTTTGACTCTGTGTTTAATCCCTGTCTTTCACACGCAGGACAATTCTCAAATTTGTCATATGGAGAATCAGGAAAGTCTAGCATATTTATAAAGTAAAACTTTACTTAAACTGAAATTCATCTATACTTTCAGTTGTATATTACCATCGATATCGATATACTTTTTTTCATTATCAGATTCAACGACAACATTTTTTATATTAAAGGTAATTTTAAAATTATCGTTAACTACTATTGAACGAAATGTCATTTCACCTGATATATTAACATCCTTTATTTCATCAAGATTTACATCTTTAGGGTTGTTGAAAAAAATACAAATTTCTCCTTGCATATTACAGATGGTCTTATCTTTTTCTTTCTAAAGCTTCATCCATAAGGTTTTTGTTCTTTGATACTTTTTCTTGTTTCATTGCTTTTTCTAGTTTTGAATATATTACTAGAAGGAGAGGAGAAACTTTTGTTAGAGATACTTTAATTGATGTTCTACCAGGTATACTAAAAGCCCTTCCACTGAAGGAAATTGAAGAACTCATATTATTTACCATAATAGTTTTTATCCAATAGTTGTTATATTTATCTTTGTTCAATTTTACATCCTTGACATATTTCTCAGTATCTTTAACAGATGAAGAGATTGATTGAAACTTGTCTTTTGTGTCTTGAAACATTGTATTTATTAAGTGAAAAAGTTGGAGGATAAAATGTTTTTAAGCACAGATTCACCTATAAATTAAACGAAATTTTCATCAAGAAAATTTTAGTTTAAGCAAAGTTTTATTCTATAAATATGGTGAATACAACGTACTGCGATGTTTGTAATCACGAATATAAACATTATAGAAAACACCTCCGAACCAACAAACACACATTTAATCTATTTCATCAAATATCTCCTCTTGAGTTGGAAAGAAAACATTGTGATATCTGTTCAAAGGATGTTTTGAAGAGTAGTTATAATCAACATCTTCAATCACAAAAACACAAGAAAAATGAGTTTAAAGTAAAGGGAGACTATTATATTAAAAACACTGATGAGGCATTTAAAGGGCATATAAAAATAAGGATTTTTCAATTTGGAGAACCCGGTCCATCATCAATAGCTGAATCAATTGAAATAGTGAAACCCGATGTTGAAAAATTTATTAAAAAGACATTAAAAGAAATAAAAACTTTAAAGTTTTATATGGGAGTGAAAATGAATATGAAAAGACAAGATGAAGAACAAACTCCTTATATGAGAACAGATCTTCATTTTATAACATCATTTCAAGATTTTTTTTGAATAGTGGGGTTTATGAAGAACTATCAAGACAAGAGGAGGATGTTGATAATACAGTGGTAGGAAGTGGATTCAATATTAAAAAAATCATCTTTTAGATATACACATTCTAAAATCAAACCCTCTTAAAGCTTCTTCTTATATTGAATTACCAAAAGAAATAAAACTAAAGAAGGCAGTTGTTAATATTAAGAACAATGATAATAAATGTTTTCTCTGGTCTGTTCTTGCTCACTTTCATCCACCAAAATGTAATTCAGAAAGAGTAAAACAATATATGAAATATGAGAATACCTTGGACATTAAAGATTTTAAATTCCCAATGCCATTAACAGATATTCCTAAATTTGAGAAAAAGAATAATCTTTCTATTAATGTATATGGATTAACGGATACAAACAAAATTCAAATATTAAAAATTTCAAACAACTATAAAAATGAAGAAACACACATTGACCTTTTATATTTTAGTGTTGGAAAGAATTCACATTACACATACATCAATAATTTATCAAGATTAATCTCTTCTCAGGTATTCAGAACAGCAAACAAAATATATCCTTGTGTTTATGTCTTAATTCATTTCATACAAAAGAACGATTAGAACAACATTCAAAATATTGTAGTAATCATAAATCAGCTGTAATTACAATGCCTAAACCTGGTGAAAAGATTTATTTTGAAGATTATAATAAATCTATCATGCACCCATTTGTGATATACGCTGATTTTGAATGTATCCTTAAAAAGATAAATACTGCTTCTCCTAATCCAAAAGAACCATATACAAATAAATATCAAAAACATATTCCTTGTGGTTTTTGTTATTATATCAAATCATCTGTTGGAGAAAAGTATAACAAACTTGAACATTATCGTGGAAAAAATGCTTCACAAGAGTTTGTAAAACGATTAGAAAAGGATTGTATAAGACTCACTAAATTAATGAAAGAAACAAATGAACCGATGAAATTAACCAAAGAAGAAAAATTAGAATTTAGAATGAACAATATCTGTCATATTTGTGAGGGGAAAATTAAGGAGTCTAAAGTTAGAGACCATTGTCATCTTACTGGTAAATATAGAGGTCCCGCTCATTCCTGTTGTAATCTTAATTATAAATTACCTTCTTTTATTCCAGTCTTTCTTCACAACAGCGCCAACTATGATACACATCTATTTATAAATGAACTTTCAAAAACACCAGGGAATATTTCTGCTATAACAAACACAAGTCAAAAGTATATTTCATTTTCAAAAATGATATTCACAAAACCTATAACTCGTATTAGGTTTTTAGATTCTTACAAGTTTATGGGAACACCACTAGCCTACCTCGCATCAAATCTAAGCTCCACAGACTCTTTTCCAAATCTTAATTCATTCTTTCCAAAAGAGGAAATTCTCACTAAAGAGGAAATTCAGATTAAAGATGAAATTCTGATTAAAGAAGGAATTCTTACGAGAGAGGAAATTCAAACAAGGAATGAAATTCAAAGTAAAGAGAAAATTCTTACAAGTAAGGGAATTTATCCTTATGATTATATGGATTCATTTATGAGATTTAAAGAAACACAACTTCCTTCAAAAGAAAGTTTCTATAATAACCTTTATGAAGAAGAGATAAGTGATAAGGAATATAAACACGCACAAGAAATATGGAAAATATTTAAGATAAAGAACCTTGGAGAATATCACGATTTATATCTAAAAACAGATGTTTTATTGTTAGCTGATGTGTTTGAAGCTTTTAGATCACTCTGTCATAATAAAAAATTGTTATGGATTAGATCCTGCCCACTATTTCACAGCTCCTGGTTTAGCTTGGAGTGCAATGTTGAAAATGACAAAACAAGATATAGATTTAATCAGTGATGTGGATATGCTTTTGATGATTGAGAAGTCCAAGAGAGGTGGAATATCACAAGTATGTTCAAAAAGATATGCTAAAGCAAATAATAAATATCTCCCAAATTATGATAGTGAAAAAGATAGTAATTATTTGATGTATTTTGATGCTAATAATTTGTATGGATGGGCAATGTCTCAATCTCTACCTTATGGTAAATTAGAGTGGGTGGAAGAAAAGAATTATGAAAAGGCTTTGATGAATATTGTTATTTCTTCTCAAGAGGAATTGAATGACGAAGAAGAAGGTTATTATTTTGAAGTTGATTTGAGGTACCCTAGTGATCTTCATAATAAGCATAAAGATCTTCCTTTTGCATGTGAGAAAGAAACTCCAAAGAAAGAATGGTTAAGTGATTATCATAAAAGTTTTAATATTAAAGGTAAATCAACAGAAAAGTTATTAACAACATTCTATGATAAAGAGGGATATGTTTTGCATCAGAGAAGCTTAAAACAGTTTTTGAGAGAAGGATTGAGAGTAGCTAAAATTCATAGAGTTTTAAAATTTAAACAAAGTCCTTGGGTGAAAAAGTATATTCAATTCAATACAGATATGAGAGCAAATACAAAAAGTAAAATTTGAAGGGGACTTTTATAAATTAATGAATAATGCTGTATTTGGAAAGACTATGGAAAATGTTAGAAACAGGCAAAACATTAGATTCGCAACATCTTGGAAAGAAGCTTCGAGATTGATAAATAAACCAAGTTTTGAGAGAGAAGAGGTTTTTTCAGAGAACTTTTCTGCAATTCATATGAAAAAGGAAAGTATTGTAATGGATAAACCAATTTATATTGGAACAGCAGTTCTTGATTTATCAAAGATATTGATGTATGATTATTTGTATAATGACTTAAAGAAAGAGTATGGTGAAAATGTTTCATTGTTGTATATGGATACTGATAGTTTTATCCTAGATATAAAAACTGATGATGTTTATGAAGATATGAAGAAAAATATTGGAGTATATGATACAAGTAATTTCAGCAAGAAGAGTGAGTTATTTTCCAAAAAGAATGAAAAGGTTATTGGTAAGTTTAAGGATGAGTTGGGTGGAAAAGTAATGAGTGAGTTTATTGGATTGAGAGCAAAGGCATATGCTTATAAGTATGGTGAACAGATTGATAAGAGGTTAAAGGGAATAAAGAAATATGTAATAAAGAAATCAATAACTTTTAGAAATTATTATAATTGTTTGATGAATAAGAAAGAAGAATATAGGAAAATGAATACAATAAGAAGTTATAAACATAACATATATAGTGAAGAAGTAAATAAAAAGGCATTAGGAGCCTTTGATGATAAGAGATTTATTTTAGATAATGGAATAGATTGTGTTCCATATGGATATTGTATGATAGAGTGTATAAAATAGATTATGTTTTAACGATGGGAAGATGGGTTAGGGTTTTTAAGGGCTACCGCTTTTTCAATAATATATAAATGGTTAAACCAAGTATTAATCAAACTAAAGAGTGGAGAAAATCTCAGTCTTGGTATATAAATGGAAAACATAATGAATGTGAAAAATATCAAATAAGTCTTATTGAAAAAATAACTAAAACAAAGGTAAATAAAACAAATAAGCGAATTAATTTAAAAACTAGTAAGTTAGAGGATGTAAAGAAAAAAATGAATATCCTTGAATGGACTGAAAACTTTGATGGTTATCAATTGAACAATGAAAAAACAATTTACTATAATCTCAAAATGATATGTGGCTCAGGAGGTGGTCAGATGAGAGCATTAAGAGAAGTTTATCATTTCGTAATGGCACAAATGGGGTATCTTAAAAATATAAAGATTCAAATGTTTTGTTTGTCAATATTTTAGATGGGGATTATTGTGCAAAGAAAATTAAACTATTGAAGGAATTTGAGAATGAACAAATCTTTATAGGTTCAATGAGTGAGCTGTTCAATTCAATGAGGTTCAACCTCCAAGTTAAAAGGGGAGACAAATAAATATACCTTGGGATAAAAAGGGGATTTATTTTTAGGGAAAAAAAAATATAAATCGCTGAAAATCCCCCATTCATTTACATGGGGAAAAGTGAGCCAGAATCAGTATTCTTACCCTACTCCCGTTGTATTAGAGGGAATTTATGTGATCCATCCGGGCTGCGACGCTTTGAGTTAGCTATCTTTTATTTCGAACAAACAAATACCACCAACGATGCTGGTGGGCTTTTCCCGCCATTCTTCCCGCGCGCCTGGTGTGAGGGAAGGGGGAAGGGCAGCTCGCCGCCGATTGGTGGATGAACAGCGTGAGGCGGTCAGGGTGAGGGAACGCCCCTTTTCGAGAACCTCCTTTTAGGAGGGTGTAGCCGAAAACGGGGAAGAGCGAAGGGCGGAGCCCCGCGCTATAAAGGACGGACACGGGTGGGGCGTTCTCTCTCTCTTCCTCCACTCTCTTCTTCCTCTTCCTCTTCGCTCGTCTGCAGTGGTGGTCTTTTGTCGCGAGAGCTTTTTGTCGTCCGAGAGTCTCGAGTCTCTTCTCGTCTTGGCCCTCGTCTTCGAGTTCCTGTCGTGTTGGTCCTGCGCTCGCAGTTTGGCGGGCGACCTATCCACAGAGGCACGGACGGCAGACGCGACAGCGCCGGTTGTGTGGTGGACCCGCGCGTCCGAACGAGGAGTGCCGGAGAGGGTTCGCCAACCGCGAGAGGAGTCGGGGCCAGGCACGACCATGCCGACGGACGTGGGAGAGGGACTCGACGGCCCACAGGGAAGTCGCCACTTTGCTTTTCCTTTGGGTTTGTGTAAATGACTGTGGGTGGCGCCTGTCTCCGTTAAAGTCGGATTGTTTAAGTGTTGCCGTGTGTCGGTTTTAGTCATGGTATTTCTTTGGCTTATCGTTACAACTGTGCTTGACTTGCTTTATTGTACATGATTATTGTGACTGTAAATACGTGCCTTCTACGCTGTCTGTGTGTGCAATGAAACGTGCTTGTGTAATTTTTCCCGCTCTGCTTCGTCTCTTTTCCTTTTTTATTGACCCTCCATCTTTCATCATGGAAGGGGTTCGTAGTGGGTTTAAAACGCCCGGTAGCACGTAGCACGGAACGGACGGCTTAAGCGGTTCGTGTCCGGAGTCGGCCTGTGGCGTGGTACAATCGCCCGGTCGACCACTCGCGCAGGTACTGAGGTGGGTCGAATTTGGCGAGCAACCCTATCCTGCGCGGGTGGGCAATTGGCACGATCGTGGTGAGGTTAAACCCCCACCTGTGACTAGCTCCCGACGTTGTTCCGAGAGGGTCACGACTGAATTGTCCGTCCGGTGGGCGAGGCGGCCGCCATTCGAGTCGAGCGGCTTATCGCACGCCGGCGGGCGCGAATTCGCAACAATATTAAGAAAAACACTGCATGCTGGAATAGGCCTGGAAAACAGGGAAAAACAGAAAAAAAAATCACTACTTTTTCCGTCAACAATAACGTGCATAAACCCTCAAAGCTTGGGGTAAATAGTGTTTTTTCTCAAAATGTGGGTACATAACTATATTTTCTCCTGTTGATTATTATCGCGAAGTAATTCAACTTCCTAAAAGCATTAGTTATTTCATTGAATAAAGAATTCCATATTTTGATGATTGTGTTACACTTTATTACACCTTCGCTGATTTTGACACATCTGTCTAAAAGTCAGTGTGTGCACCTGGATGAACATTAAAATTAATTGTTTGGAAAAGGTTAATATAAATCCAGTGGGAGTTTGTGATGAAGTAAAATCAAGATGTGAATTTGAATGCAAAGGAAGAGAGAAATTGAACTGAGATGCAGAAAGCAATGGAGAAAATGCAGTATTTCCAGGATGGTGTTGAAAGGAAAGATAATGATTGAGATAATGATGACGGTGCTAATTGAATGGTTTTGACTTCCCTTTGATGATGTGTGTGCAGATGAAGAAGTCATCGTCATGGCCACTGGATCAGAATACGTGATGTTTGGTCGTGGATCTATCATTGATCAATCCGTTGTACAAGCGCTCCAGGAAGGTAAGATGAAACATCAGACTCTTACAGGTGGCTGATTCACGATTTTTTAAACAAGCACCATTCTGCAAAACTGCAGGTCCTTCAAACTTCCATCCACTTTGTTTCACGACCTGCACCCTTTTTGTTCATATTTGTCAACTTGTCACTTCCTTGTTGAAAATATCATGATGAGAACTTAATAATTCCGAGTCAGGATAATTTAATAATGAGAATGAACACTTCAAGCAGGTGAGGTCTCTCCCTGATTTGTATAATCAATGTCACTCATGAAGGGATCTGCAGCCATTAACCCTTTGTGGTTGCTGCATGACTTCATTACTGAACAAACACATTTACACTCCAACATGATCTTTAACCTTTTTTTCATCCTTCCCAGCTTGAGCGGTTGTCATCATCTTGATCGACTTGAAATACTCTTTGTAAACATCTCCAGCTCCAGCTCTGTCCATAGTCTCTTCCACCTCATCAACTTAAAGACCTGGTCAATCAGAAATCCCCTTCTTTGTTTTCTCCAACAGCCTTCACTATGACCATCCCACCAAACCCACGTCAAGATTCCATGAGAATGACTTCATTCAGATTCTACCTCAAATACTGCACGAAATTACATTTGCAGTTTTAGTTATTTAAAATCGCTCTCCTCTGATATGCCTTGAGGATTTTTTCCACAAGCATTTTCCCACGGTTCTCGAACCATGGCTTTACATTTCACTCAGGCATCCAAGCCTCCACTCTGAGTGGAGCCTCCACCCTGAACAACTAAGACCCAGCAAAGGAGTTCTACCTTGGAGACCCACAAAAGGAGTTTCACCTTGAAGCCGGTTCTGTTTTGAAGACTCGAAAAGCCGGTTCTGTTTTGAAGACTCGAAAAGCTGGTTCTGTTTTGAAGACTCCACTTACTGGCTCCACCTTGGAGACATTTGAAGTTCTAAACTAATCGGTCGTTGTGCTTTGCATGCTGATTGATGAGGTAAGTTCAGTTGATCAAAAATTAATTAAACGATATATTATTGAATTTGATATTGTGTAAAGTAATGTATGCATTTTATTTATTTTCAGCAATATCAAGAAAGTGCTCGGAAGACCTGAGATTTATTGAGACAGATTTACAATACATCTCCGTCCCCCTTTCTAATTCTTTAAATTGGAAAGAACTGAAACTTCATTCTCAAGACAGACCTGGAAGAAAAGAAAGAAAATAACTTTGCTGAGATGAAAGACTCATTGACATTGTATTATTATTGAACCGTTAAAAAAAACAATTGAACTCAATTTAAAAAATAAACTAAATTAATTGAGCTGTGTAAAAATGATTCATGATCTTGGGATTAGGGTTGGATGACTTACGTGGAGCCAATGACACCCCCATTTGCGTTTAACTGGTCTGAGCTTTTATATTAAGACACATTAAGGACGCGTCATCTCCTCAAAGTGGGTCCCAAGCCGCCGGTGCCATACCTCATTCGTACAGACCCAGAATCATGTCTGGAAAACGGCGTTCGAGTGATCGTGCTGAGGATAGTATCTGTACATCCAAGTTGAGGAGAAAACGCATCAGCTTGGCTGTGAAAATGCAGGTGCTAAAGAGGCTGAAAGCGGGTGAGCGTCAATCAGATATTGGTCGGTCACTTGGCTTGGTCACCTCTACTCTTCGAACCATCATTAAGAATGCCGACAAGATTAAAATAACCACCCAATGTACCACATCCGTAACTGCAACGAGGGTCACACGCACCAGGAGCAATCTGTTAGAGAACATGGAGAGCCAGTTATCTATATGGGTTGAAGACCAAAACCAGCGCCACATGCCGCTAAGCCAACTAATCATCATGGAAAAGGCCCGAAGCCTCTTCGCCGCCATTCAGCAACAAGAAGGCGATGGATCGTCTTCGGAAACCTTCACGACCAGCTTAGCACCTCTGCTGGGCAATGCGTCAGGCGATTTCAAGCTCAAACCAATGCTCGTGTACCATTCTGAAAACCCACGAGCATTAAAGGGATTATCCAAGGACCAGCAACCTGTCATCTGGAGGGATAACAAGAAGGCCTGGGTGACGGGGGATCTGTTTCAACAGTGGTACACTTCATCATTTTGCCCTGCTGTGAAGTGTTACGGGTAATTCCCACAAAAAATTGCAATATCGCGGTCAAGAACAGACATAGCTTGTAATACACAGACATAGCACTTTCAGGCTGCTGTTCCACGCAATTGATGGCCCAAGTCAGGAGTCTATCAGCTCGTTCTCACCAGGGACATTGTCCAATTGGCCAACCAAGCTGGGCTGACTGCAGTGGACATCAACGATGTGGAGGAGCTACTGGCCTCACATGGGAGCAGTTTAACGAATGAGAAGTTGCAGGAGCTGGATGAGCACCGCAAGAGGCAAGAGGCCGAGAACACTGCAACAGAGGAGGCAGAACCGGAGAAATTCCTCAGCACCAAAAACTTGACCGATGTCTTCCTGAAGTTGTCTGAAGTGCTTGCGATCATCTCCAACAACGATCCAGACATGGAGCGCAGCAACGGAGTGAAGCGTGCTGCTCTGAACGCTTTTTCCTGCGATGACGAGATGCTCCGAGAGAAGAAAAGTGACGCGAGATAGACAACCGTGGATGCTTTCTTCACGAAGGAAGCAGCAGCTCTGCAAGAGGATGAGCCAGAGCCTGGCTCATCTTCCCAGCAGTAGCTCCCAACCTCGTCTCCCACTGCTGCCTTGTTGGAGGAGTCGGAGCGAAGGCAGTGGTTGTAAATACAGTATGAAAATAGAATGTACACAACCTATTCAGTTTTGCTTTCGTGCGGCTCTGTCCTTCATGTCCTCCCATCCACCCACCCTCATCTCCATTCTCTCCAGGTCACCCTCTACTTTGTCCTTCACCCTTGCTGTTGTGGTTTCCCTTCCTCTCCTCTTACTGTTATTCCAATTTTGTTGGATCCTGTTTGGTTCAATGCTATTGCTCTTCCACGAGCCTCGATCTTGTATTAAAAAAAAAGCTCCCACAAAATTCACTGGTGAGTGTTACTTACGGTAAAATTTGTTTCTTGTGTTAATTATGTTGCATTCTTATGATTGTTATTTATATGAACATAGTCTCTTTTTACGTAGAAATCTCCACAATAACATCTGCAGTGCAATGACCGATGCCTGACGAAGCAGGTTATAGCGCTCAGGTGTCAGATGTAATGCTCTCGGGTACGTTTCTCTCTATAGACACCATTTTATAATTACCTCTTATAACACTATTTTCGCAGAACACTCACTCCTCCGGAACGCATCCTGAGCATTATAAGAGGTTTGCCTGTAAACATATATATATATATATATATATATATATATATATATATATATATATATATATATATATATATATATATATATATATATATATATATATATATAGTTGTGAATCTGGAAGCCATGAGCACACAGACATTCACATTCCTATCGCTTAGTTATTTTTGATAAATATGTGTTTTCTCGTTAGAATCCATCCCCGAGTCTAATGGGTGAATAAATGTTAATGCGCTGTGAAGTTATTTTAATAGTCAGGTTTTCTTTTATTTAACACCACCAACGATAACAACGCCAATGATAACAACGCCATCTTCACTTCCATCCTGACGCCGTGACGCTCGCGGAATTCTTCGCGCGCTCGCCAGCAGGCACGCGCGTGGGCGAAGTCCAGCGTAGGCATGTCGTCCCTCCTTAACCAATCGGCAAGGAGCGGGCGTCTTCCCCGTCTCCGACTCAACACAATTGCCATTATGATTAGACAATCGGTCAGAGGTGAGGCGGTGGGCAGAACCACAAACGCCTCCGCTCGGGACTCCGCCCAGAGGGGTGGGAGTTGCCCCGCCTACCGTGCGCATGTCCAATGGAGGGCAGCGAGGGAATCGTGCGATGGTTCCGACCAATGAGAAGGCGAGTGGCCATAAAAAGAGGATTCTCCCTCGAAGGAGGGGACGGAGAGAGTGTTGTCAGCACGATGCGAAAAGAGTGTGCGGTGTCCTGGGTCTGCTGGAGTGCGCGTCTCTGCCCGGGTTCACGTCGGACTGCATCTCACGCTTCGGAGGTGCCTCATCTGGCGCGTTAGAGTAAGCGACCCTATTTCGTCGAATGAGATCACCTCGTCTCGCCTCCGCTGGATTCGGCTGCGCTGGTCGGTCCTTTGGGTGGCCGGAGCTCCGGGAAGGGGTGGACGCCCAGCTGCGCGGTCGCGGCCACGTTGCCAGCCGAACTATCCTTCTCGGCTGGAGAACCGAATATAGACCATTGGGGTCCGTTTCTTTTGAGTGTGCATCTGTGTGTGGGCCCGTCTGTAAATAGGAACTGTTAAGTACTTTCACTGTACATTATTTGCCTTGCTTTAGTCGGTTTAACTCTGCTCTTTGTGTTCCTTCCCCACCCAATTGTGAATAAATAACCGATTGTTGAATGTTTGTTAGGGTTTCTTTCTTTCATTGACTGAGCGTGCTGTGCTAGGTGTTGGAAAGTTAGCCAGGCCGTTGTGCCGTTTTAATAGGGTATTTGGGACCGACGGAACTCAGCGATCAAACCTGAGAACGCTGAGCAGCTCGTTCCGTATGCGTGCCGTCTAGGGTGGGGAGACTCGGTAAATCGTCACGTGGTCTCTAGGTATTTTGAAAATTGGCGAATAACCCTGTACCACGTGGTAGAAATATTGACCCTTCATGGTCCAAAAAAGGACCCGTATTTTTCCGAAGAAGTACGATCAAAATTCCTGGCGATCGGTCGAGCCGACTCCACTGCTCCGTCTGGTGGTCGTGCTCGCGGCCGACGCCCGACCTCGAAACTATATATATATATATATATATATATATATATATATATATATATATATATATATATATATATATATATATATATATATATATATATATATATATATATATATATACGACACCTCGCAACGACGCCCGCCTCGCAACCTTGCCGTGCTGTGACGTTTCATGACCCCCGTGTAGCCAGACGGACCAGTGCGGAGCACACGTTGCCACCAGCCCCGGCAAATTAACTAAGCCAGAGATAACGCGCCACATCTCGAAGTGCGAACGCTCAGGCGGAGCATCCCACGGAGGTAACATGCCACACAAACAGACCTATACACGGCTCGGTTAAGGATCTTTCGCCTCATGCTTCTTGTCTCTCTTTCCACCCCTCTATCCCCTCTCCTTTGGACGCACAAGATCATCATTACTGACTCGCAATCCCATTTTCCTCTGGCATGACACGGTACCCCCTATATTGCACGACACCACACACCTCTCACCCCCACCCCTTAGACACCACCAGTGTTCTTTCATCCTTCCTCTCCCTGGAAAAAACGACGTATAGGAGCTGGAATCGGACTGAAACGGATGCCAATGCACAACACCTGTTACCTTAATACGACTCTTCAGTGTCTCATACATACGCCACCCCTTGCCCATTATCTCTTGTCTGGCATGCATTATAAAAACTGAGTCATTCACTCTGACGATGTTTTTCCACTGTGATGGGTTTTGATGTGTGTTGTCAAAGCTTGCGCTCATTCTAAAAACCAGCAAAGAACCAACCAGTCCTTACGGATGGGCTACACCTCGGATGATGTGAGGTTAGATTGAACAGATGATCCCAAGATTGCAAGCGATGTGCTCAGATAGTTTGATGCGAGCTTCAAAAAGGCCACATTATGCTTTCTCATTGTAATAGGCCGTGGGACGACCCTGTTTTTCTTTCAGTTTCGTTCACTACCTCCGATGGACTTACACAGATTTGACATTAAAAAATGCATGAAAATATTTAAATACCGAATATGGTTGTTCCTTTGGTCAAAAGTTGCACATTTGGTGAGAAATTATCAAAAAACTGGAACATTTGGAGAGGGCGTAAAATATGTTGACATTCTCACGGTATTCGCGATTGGTCTAAAAATAACGTGAATACACTGATTCACCAATCATATGCGCTGATACAGACAATGCGGGGGACAAATACGGCACGGACGAGGTGGTTATACGTGTTCTGCTGCCGCGCTATATAACTTGCGTGCAGAAACAGACGCAGACCGCAAGTTCAACATGGAGTATTTGTATGCACGTTCGTCGCCAAAATCCAAGATTTCATCGTTTTCCTTGAGCTCCTGGATCAAATTTAGGCAATGTGTGGAGCGATGGAAGAATATATGTGGCATTTATGCGAATAAAGCAACTGAAATCTGGTCAGCTTTAGAGCTGGAGACGAACCCGAATCTGTCAGACGATCTGAGGTTACACTTTGGCTACCACCGAGAATGCTACCAACGATTCATTGACGTCTCGAAGCTTGGTTTAGCGGAGAGAGGACATGCATCTCGAGATCAACAATCTACCAGTCAAGAAGAAGGTATGTACATGTATTGCCAGTTGCCTATAAACATTCTTTAGCACTGTACCTTGAAGCTATATAAAGGCAACGATGGGTCGAACAAGGAGGAGCTAGTCAATTTCATCTACACTGCATGGAAAGATGGCGCTGCAGAATTTTAGGAGAAACCAAAGTGTTTTTGACCCACAGCAGTGAATGTCACTCCTCTCTCAGCGGTGGTCATTTTTCAGTTGATGAAGTGAATGAACTGGCATGCGGTCATGAAGAAGCAGATACTCGTTTACTTCTCCATAGCAAATATGCAGCTACTCGGTCTGAAAATGTTGTGATCAAAAGTCCTGACACCGATGTTTTCATTATTGCCATTGCACTGTGTACTGATGTTTCAGATGAAAGTAATATCTACTTCGAGACGGGGCAGAAAGTTAAGAGGATAATACATGTCAACAAGGTTGCAGAGAAGCTGGGTCCGCAAAATTCAAGTGCACCACTTGGACTGCATGCCTTTACGGGGTGTGACAGTGTCAGTTATTTATATGGGAGAGGGAAGGTGAAAGCCTGGAAGGTCATAGAGGAAGAGAAGAGTGGTGATACCTTCATCGCTCTTGGAAGAGAAATAACACCCTCTTGAGAAGTTATGTTGCAGCTGGAGTCTTTCACATGTGCTCTGTACTCGCAGAAAGAATGTACCTCTTATCTGTAAACGAAGCTTGGTATAGGCTTTTCAAGCTACATACCAAGACCCTGGAACCAGGTATGCCCCCAAATGAAGACGCTTCATAAGCATTACAGAGAGCTAATTTCCAAGCTGCGATTTGGAGGAGGTCTCTGATAGGCAATATGGAATTTCCTTCTCCTGCTGCTCATGGCTGGAAGATTGAAGATGACAATCTTGTCATAGACTGGATGGACCTGGCTCCAGCTCCAGAGCTCCTTCCTCGAGCTCATACATTGCAATTGCAAGAAAGCAAAGTGTGAGAACAGGCAGTGTTCTTGCGTAGCACACGGTATGTCTTGCACTGACCTCTGCAGTTGCATAAATTGTGTTAATCAAGTACATGACAGTGATGACGAAGATAATCCAAGTGACAGTGACGAAGAGGAGGAAATAAATCTACAATAGACCTCATTAAATTCTGTACTGTTTGATTAGATTCTGTACTGTCTGCATTTGGTGCAGACATTTGTCTTACTTGAAATATTTCTTCTGGTGCCACGCTTGAAACACTAATCAATACAAACAATTACATCATATGTCGTTGTATGACTCTGAACAAAACAATTACAAGTTGGGCAATAGTCCAATAGCATGTCATATTTATCATAGATTTTAAGTATTTGATATATGTGAAGATAACATGACTATTGGGATGTGGCATTCATAGTTTATTTTAAGTTAAAGGACAAGTCCCAAGTCTTTTCTATCTTTTGTCCTCATAGAGATGCACAGTCCACCATTCATTTTACCCCACATTATTTTTTTATGGAATTATAACACCTGTAAACAATTTTAATAATCTTGTTAAAAGTAACACTGGAAGAGGCTGATGACGTAGGAGGACCAAAGCATGCAAAACTTGGGAGCAGGTTAAAGGGGCAAAATATGTGCACTATTCGACAGGTTTACTTCTTTTTGAGAATGTATTGTGATGGAAATCAAATTCGAGACAATTCAAATTCCTGATACTATGATGTCAGCATCCTTGGTCAAGAATATTTTTATTTCAGAATTTAAAGTAATATATTAAACACTCATGACGTATGTTTCATCTCGTAATTGACCATTCTGGAAGCTGTATAGTTTCATTTTAGTATGACAAGGCTTAGTAATGGTTTGGCCTTTTCTTTGAAATACTTTGGTATTGTGTGAAGTTAATAGGTGGATTTGCTGGTTATGGTTGTAATGGTATATAATATATGATAACAGTACATCAAATTGCAGTTGTTCGGAGAGCAGAAGGGAAATTAACTCGCATACTCAGCAGCCAGAATGTGTACTATCTACCGATATAAAACGCAGTGTGTATTTGTGTATTTGTCTGGCCCCCTTCATAGGGAGGATTTGAGTTGAGTTTTAAAGGTCAATCTTTGAACACGACTGTGTCCACTATGGTCTATTTTTCAGGATAAAAAACTGGAAAAATATTTTTTATAAAAGAGTAATTACGTCTTTCTATTGGAATTGTAGACGGTGCCTTAAAACCAACTCTCAAGGGTGGTGTATAGAAACGTTTTTAAAAATAACAATAAATACAAAGTGTAGGGAGGTGACATTTGCTGCACGTGATGAGCAACTTGCGAAGAGTGAAATGAGTTTGATTTCCGTCCATCGGATGTCAAATAAATAAAGAAGAGAAAAACACACCTGAAACTAGGTCGAGGCTTCAGGCTTTGGCATGCTAACAAGGCTGTAGCATCGAAACGAAACGTCCCAGAAGTTAAAGAAAATTGGGTCACATTTGGACATGCAGCATTTTAAAATAACGCTTTTTGTTGCTCTGAAACATCACAGAGTATTTCCAATCTCCTTGAATATTTCAAATGAAATTATTCTAACCTGTCATTTCTGACAGGCTTTTATACTAGTCATACTATAATTCACCGATTATGTCTGCTATAGACTCCGAAATGGCTGAACGGATTGTCGCCACTTTCGGCATGCGGTTGCTCTGTGGTCTAATGTACATCATAGGCTTTGTGAGATCGTGCCAGACGGACAGGTTTGGGAATTTTTGGCGATTTTCTAATTTTTACATTCGTTTGCACGGCGACGTTTGACGTCATGCTGAGGCGTAATGACGTCATGACATCATCGGTCATTCACCAATGTCATTACGTCTGTCGTCGACAGACCATCACCGTTGAGAGGCGTAATGCCACTCCGAGAAAAACAGCGCCTGCAATGTAAAACCCTCTTCTGCACATGCTGCACCACATCAGAAGGTGCATTTGACACAAAAAATGTTACAACAAACATTGTATCATCATCACCATCATCATCTCACACACATACTATAATTCACCGATTATGTCTGCTATAGACTCCGAAACGGCTGAACGGGTCAACACGGTGTTGATGTACAGCTATTGTTTCACCACCTGCTCATATTATGAAACCTCATTATGGCTGTGTTCTTCTTATATCCCATTTATACGTGTTTTATTATTGACCAAAAATAAATAAATCCGCCATTTAATTTTTTATTATTGAACCAATCACAGCTCTCGTTTATATTATTATATATTATGTCGGAAGTTGTTGAAACTTCACTTCCGTTTCTATTCGAGGAGAGGTCAGAGAAAAAGGTGAAATTTGTCTAAAATCATGTAAAATCGCCCGTGTGTCAATTTCAAATGAAATACAAATTGTCTTTGGCAAAGAATCGTGGAAGGACACGACCAGCTAAGGAAGGTATTTAATAATGTGCAATCTTTTTCAGAATTTAACAATGCCACCCAAGAAAATATGTCTTTCAACTTCCACTCCAGACAGCAAGCGAAAAAGAACGGCACGACCAGCTGGATGTAAGGTCAAACAAAAAACAATCAACCCAAGAAAAGATGGTGCAGCAATAGACACCCAATTGTTTAACGAGTCATTGTATGTGAAGAAACAACAAATTCTTCCAAACCTTGATAATGGCCACAAGTGTGACTTCTGTAAAGCTCTGTGCTGGCCAGGGGAGCGACCTGGCTTCTGTTGTGAAAAAGGCAAGATTGCAATTGATTTGCTTGAGAACTATCCCAACAAATCCTTCGATTTGTTGATTCGGAAAAATTTCATTGACCATATACGACAATATAACAATTCTTTGGCTGTGGCATCGACAGGCGTACATGAACATAGTATGCCAGGATTCAGCCCTGTTGTAAACTTGCAGGGTAAAAATTATCATCGCATTGGATCATTGCTCCCAAATGATGATGATCATCCCAAATTTGCACAAATTTGGTTTCATGATAATGATGAACTGTACAACAGATTACGACATAACCCAATGCTTGATGCTGGAATACTGACTGAACGACAGAATTTACTCCGAGAAATAAATCCTTACACGGCGATGAGCGGAAGAGCGGCGACACTGCTCCCTAATGGCCGTACTCTTCATTCGCGGTGTAAGGTGCCATTATCAATCAAGGAAAATTCTGCATGTAGCATCACTAAAAGGGACAGCACTGGTATACTCGTTCAGAAATGTCATCTCTTAGTTATTGATGAGGTTTCTATGTGTGATAGAAGGATCATCGAAGCAGCTGACAAAACATTCCGAGATGTCCGAGGAGTCGATAAGCCATTCGGCGTTATAACCATTATCTTCTCTGGAGACTGGCGGCAGATACTTCCAGTGATCAGACGCGGCGGACGGGCACACACTATTCGAGCCGATTAAGCAATCTGTGCTTTGGAAACACGTCCATGTTCACTTCCACGACATGGGTCGCCGTTCCTGCCATCGAGATCGCATTACTCAAACAGCGGAGGTTCAGGAACAGCCATTTCCCCAAAGGTCTCACTGTGTTTGGAAAACACTTCGTCACCGAGCCGGATGAGAATCGGTTCTGCTTGGTTGAGGGTCTGCGGCACGTCCGGTGCCACTCCGTGCATCACGTAGGCTTTGATCAACGCCGTGGTCTCTTTCATTAACAGATTGTCTTCCATGGTGAAACACTCAGAAGACCTTCTCACAGGAACACAAGCTCAAGCAGCCTCGATCGGTGAGGCCAACAAACCTTCTGGATTGCAACTGGATTCTGGAGGAAAAAAATGCAACATACGAGGAAGTAGTCAGCTACCCACAGGAGAACAACTCAAGAGCTGAGCATCCTCTCAATATTGTCTGCGACAACAGTGACACCCCATTTCAGCTATCAGATGGCACAGGGGGAACTTGTATGCTGAAGGCTTTGGGGCAGCTCTGGCATGACAGTATGTTCCCTCAGGAGGTTCTTCAAAATCTGAGAACAATCCAGTAATTCATATTTATGAATTATCGAGACTATTATTTTCCATTTAAATTTTGAGACCTGTATTTGAATTATCAAACTTAATGTTTTATCTTTTGTGGGGTGGGAGGGGGTGGGGGAGGGATTTTCCAGGATGCTTGGGGAGGGTGGGCAGTAATAAGGTGCAGAACTTGAGAAACCGTCCACTGTTATCCTTGAGATTCCCATGATGCATCACTTTACAATCTGACCAAACGGGAGATTGTCCAAGATGCGATAGGGTTACCCGTTTAGCTGAGGAGAGAGATCGTTTGAGATGGGGGCCGGTTCATACCACCGATGCGAAATGGGGGATGCTTCATCCCAGTCAGACTCCTCATCCGCACGGGATGGAGGCCACTGGGGCCTCCATCGTGAGCCTGTCCAGTTGACCCCCATGGTGCACTTCATCTGCAACACATCATTGCATTTGTTAATGTTGCTGTGAAGTGCGTGATGAGGAATGATTGTTGATGAGGAAGTCCGTGATGAGGAATGCTCTCAAATGAAAGAAGATTGTTGCTCAAGGCTTCTCATCCAAATGTTGTGCAAATGTTCCGTTTCCAAGTATGGAATGACTTGGACAGCCAAAACAATGGAGTTTGTTGAAGGAGAAACACTGTATGATTTCCTCTCTCAAAATAACATGCTTTCTGAACAATTCTCTTGGCCAATCATGTATCAGATTGTTTCTGCTCTTGCGTTTATTCAAGATCAGAACATTGTGCATTCCAGTCTGGCCAATTCTGAGTGGACATCACACGTTGATCTATCATTTTAAAATTTGAGTTTTGATTGGATGGATTTTTATGACTTGAAGTGTTCAGGGGATCAGGAATAAAACTTCCTGTGGTAATGTTAATTGACAGTGAAAATGATCTTACATCATACGAAGATACGCCAACTCTCTCACTCCGAAGGACAATAAGTGAGTTGCATTACATCCCTTCTTACATCCCATCCAGCTCAGCAGAGTTCCACGCATCTTCCCAAAGATCTCTCATCTCGCACCCATGTTTTTGTACGTGACGACACTGTCATACACTGTCAGAGCAACCTCTGACGACACTGTCAGAGCAACCTCCTGACCGGGGACCGTTCCGAGTCATTTCCAGGAAGGACAAGTACTTCATCCTTGATTTTAATGTCGCTGTGAAGTGCATGATGAGGAATGATTGGGAGATGCTCCAAATGAAGGGAAATTGTTCTTTTCCTTTTGACCTTCTGGATCTACAACGGTGTATTGTTGAACTCATATCGTGATGTCATGGTGTTGATGCCAAATATATATGACACCATATTTGAGTTTTGCTTCCTGCAGATGACGATTCGAATGGGAAACATGTTCCTACCCTGGACCTTCACCCACCAGTTGAACTGTCCTTAGAGTGGCAAAGAATTGGAGGCATTGGTGAGGGTCTCAAGAATGGTGGCAACACTTGCTTTTTGAATGCAATGCTCCAATGTCTGACATATACACCACCCTTGGCAAACAACGTGCTGCTGTCCTTGTCGAGGAGGCACGGCGATTACGGAACATACCTTGCTCTGTTCATATTGTTACGGCTGTGGAAATTCGCAGAACACCATGTAGGTCCTTAGTTCAGTTATGCCGATAAGTCCGTGTTCAGTTAGATTTCCCCACCGTTGTTTAATGGGATTTATTTGTGTCGCCCGGGCTGTGATCTTTGAGTTAGCCGTTTTTCTTTACTATCATTATTTTGGACCAACCACAACGCCACCCACTAACCACCTTCTCCACGCCACCCACCAACCACCACGTCAACCACCCTCTCCACACCGCCTTCATAACAACGACATCTCCCCACCATCTCCTAAACCGCATCTCCCCCAATAGACCAAGCCGAATAAGTCGCCTCACCTTCATCCCCGAAGCGACGCCATCTTTGCACCAGCCGCGGCGAGTCCGCATCGAACGGCACACGCGGGATTTGCTCGCTGCGCAAGTTTGGTGATCTCGCGCACGTCCGCTCACCGAGCAAGTTTGGTGATCTCGCGCACGTCCGCTCTCCGCGCAAGTTTGGTGATCTCGCGCACGTCCGCTCTCCGCACAAGTTTGGTGATCTCGCGCACGTCCGCTCTCCGCACAAGTTTGGTGATCTCGTGCACGTCCGCTCTGTGGAAGCTTCGCCTCGAAATTCGGATCAAAGAGAGAAAGGGGCGGGGCCTGTGGGGGTCGAAGGTCGGAGAGCGGAGGTCAGATCTCGTCTCTCGAGCCCTATAAAGGGCCGAGCGGAGCACCAGTTCGCAGTCTGGAGTCGGGGGAGAGGCAGTCTGGAGAGGTCGGGGAGCCGAGGGGAAGCCTGAAGCCTGGAGAACACAGTTGGGGAGAAGTCCAGGAGAGCGGAGGACACGCGAGCTGCGGGCGTGGCCAAACCTGCTGTGCCGCGCAGACCTGCGCGTTCGTGTGGAGAAAGCTGGAGAGAGCTCGCCAGCCAGCGCAAACAGTCTGAGGTGATCGGGCTTCGGCACAGTTCGAGCATCGCTGAGGGACGGACGGGTTCTTACAAAGAGCATCAACTTTGGGAGAGCATCAAGACCCGTTCGTTCCTCTCAACGCGTCGCCGGCTGAGGCCGGAATCACCCGGCCGCTTGGCAAGGCCTGGGCTCAACCGCGGCTACGCAAGCTGCCGTGGGGACGGGACGTCGTGGGTCGCCCCATCGAGGCTGGAGGTAAGCTGCAACGGTCTCGTGGAAATCCTTCGGTCCACCAAGCTTCAGGTTATAAAGGCCTCCGGGCCCAGTCTGACCCCCTTGTCTTTGAGGGGGTCTTTTCCTTGTTTATTTGTGTGAAAGTTGTGGCACCGTGTCCCGTTAAGTAGAACTGTTATTAAGTGCTTGTGAATAATAAATAATAGACGGTTGTAGTGCTTTGTCTTGCTCACGTCTTATCCCGTCCCGCATTCATCACACCAACTGCATGCGTGTTTCACCCATTGATTCCATACCTGCATGACTATACATGTGGGAAATAATAAATGTGCTCGTTTGAATGTGAACCTGTTCGGCGTGTCATTTTCCCCGTTGAAACGCCATATTGCATTTCGGAATGGTCGCGGGCTTTTTGATAGCCGATAAAAGAATCGGGTCCAGCGAGGTCTCGCGATAATACGCCGCTCGGTTATCCCAGAACGGAACGAACCGCTTAATCGGTTCGTGTCCGAGCAGACCTCGCTGAGGTACGGTCTCTCGGTAGGCTGCCCGCGTGAATAATTAGGTATCTCGACAATTCGGCGATTGACCCTGTCGCGCGCAGGTAGAATATTGACTAAGCCGTGGTGTGCTCTTGGAGCACACCCGTGACTGGTTTTCGGCGTTGTTCCGGAAAGTCGCGACTGAATTGTTCGTCCGGTGGGCGTACGGCCGCGATTTGGCTAAAAGCGGCTTGTCCGCACGCCGGCGGGCGCAGATTCGTAACAATATATATATATATATATATATATATATATATATATATATATATATACATATATATATATATATATATATATATATATATATATATATATATATATATATATATATTGTTCAATAACAATATATATTGTTACGGATTCACGCCCGCCGGCGTGCTGACGGCCACGTAACTCGAATCGCGGCACGTCGCCCACCGGACGGACAATCCAGTCGTGACCCTCTCGGACTAACGCCGGGAACCAGTCACGGGTGGACCTTTCGGTCTCACCGCGATCGAGCCAATCAGCCCCCGCGTGGGATAGGGTTGCTCGCCAAATTCGACCTACCTTAGTACCCACGCGGAGGGTAGACCGGGCGATCGCACCTCGCCGCAGGTCGACTTCGGACACGGGCCACTTAAGCGACCCGTTCCGTACTATCGGGATAACCGAGCGGTGTTATTCGTCGACCTCGACGGTTCGATTAATTATCGGGCGTATTCAGCCCACTACCAACCCTTTACGTGAAGCAAGATGAGGATTCAATGAAAGAAATGACGAAGCGAAGCGGGAAACAGTTGAACACAAAGCACATTTATTCGCGATGAACGGAGAGCGCACATATACAATTCCACCAAAAGCACATAGAAAAGAAAAGAAACACAATGCAATTTTACACAAAAAGCAAATGCGACAATGCAGATCTAATACCGATTACGCGAGCACACGGCAACACTTATACAATTTTACTTCACAGACGGCGCCGACAACACATACCCAAAACCAAGGAAAAGAATACCCTCAAGGATGAGGCGGGCCTGAGGCCGAGACCGGGTCGGGCCTACCCGTCTGGTGATGAGACGCGGAGCGGCGATGGTGCCTCAACTCCGCGGGACTCGCGGGCAGTGTCTGGTAGGGGGTGGGAAAGGGGCCCCCTTGGTCGCACGATCTCAGCGCGGGGGGAAACAGGAGGGGGTTGCTGATGCTCGGGGTATAGAGGATTTCCACTCTGCCTTGAGTCCCGCGACGAGCGTCTCCACCTCGGCCAGGTCGCGCCGTCGGCCTCCCTGGTGTGCAGCTCCCTGCATGACGCGAGCACCCCCTCGTCTGCCCTCGCCGCCTCTCCACAGCTCCGTCCCCTTTTGCTCCGACTCCAACGCACACGACGACGACCAACTCCTTCTTGCTTCTTCTTCTTCTTCCCAACTCCACCGACTGCGAAGTCTTAACTCTCTCTTCACTTGACTGACGAACGCGGTCGCTTATATCAGCCCCGTGGCTTCGCTCTCTCATCTTTGATCCCCTCCCTTCGACCTTTCTCCTCGCTCCCCATTGGCCCGAGAAGACGTGGGCGTGAATGCTTTTTGATCCATAAATTTGCATATATCGATCGCCCTCCAACGCCCTGGGGCGGGGCCACCCGCCCTCGCTCACCGATTGGACGGAACAAAAGTGGGCGTGTGTCGTTTTTGATCCGTTGTTGAAGTGGAAAATCCGTGGTTTTGTACACGCTGTTCGGCGCGCGCCCTGCACGAGTCCAACACCGGTACCCACAAGCGGCGCAAGAACGGTGGCGATGCGACGGTTGCGAGGTGTGACGTGAAGGTCGTGGCGGTTGTGGTGAAGCGGCGTTGCGGTTGGTGGTTGATGTTGTGACTGGTGGTGGTAACAATGGCGGTTGGTCCAAAATAAAGATAGTAAAAGAAAAACGGCTATCCTGAAGAGTCGCAGCACGCATAAATAACATTTATTCCCACTAGACAACGGGTTTGGGCCTAACTACACATATACTTACCGAGATACCTCACCTAAGGGACCTGAATGGTGGTTTGCGAATTTGGTAACCACAACACTACCCCTCCCCTTTTTACAGACTCGTCCCGAGTCGTCAAATTTTCGTGTGCCATCATGTGTAGCTTTCCCCTAGTACATTTTACCTACGGATCCCTGAGTGCGACATTCATGGTATTCGTGTCCCCAAAATAAATAACCTGAGGGCTGCGTAACTATCTAAACAAACTCACTCACACGGACGACTTAAATAAAATTGCCGGCGCTAGGACAGACATGCCGGGGGCGCACTCATATGTACAGTACATCTTAACCTTAACTTACAAATTTTACACTAAACCATGGCCCAGGATCAATGAACTCTGCAAAAGAAAAGCAGTTAGCAGGGAGCCAGGCTGCTCGCATGCAGTCTCTGGCTCAAAACAATGCAGGTGACAGGGAACGTGGCTGGCTGCTCACACGCAGTCCAAGGCCTTCCCTTTTGAACTGAACGCAGTGAACCACAACGGTGCATGGGCTGCACAAACGTAGTCTCCGTGCCAGCTCAAGTGGCACACGCAATGAACACAACGAATGGATGGATGACTGGATGGACGCAAACACGGTGCACGGGCCGCCACTGCAGGCCCGTGTTGTAGCTGCCAACAGGGCAGTTCTTGCAGCTTGCAAACTGTTGCTTTCTGATCCTGGCGCACATGGAAATGAACAGGGGGGGGGGCAGAGCAAAATTGAACGGGGCTGGTGAACAGGGGCAGTGGGCATGGCATGGCAAAGGTGATCAGGCAAACACAGCCCGCAGAAGAAGGAGGCCGCTGCAGGCAAACACAGCCGGCAGACGAACTGGCCGGAACAGGCCTTGAAGCACCACAGCTGCAGATGATCCGGCCGGCACAGGCCTTGCAGCAAAACAACAGCTGCCGATGAAGTTGGCCGGCCTCCGCCTTGAAGCAAAACACGGCCAGCCGATGAAGTTGGCCAGCTTTTGCCGTTCAGTGGAGGTTGGTGGAGGGAGTGCGGTGGTGCTGGCCACTTGGAAGGCGGGCTCGGACCTACCTACCTGTCTCCCTCCCACCTATCGCCTTTGCCTGTCACTGTACATACCCACTCCCTTAATTTGTCAAACCCCAATTTAGCCCCAACTTATTTTAATTTTTTTTTATTTTTACTTCCCCACCATAAATCGTCCCCTAACCCCCTTTATCGTCCTTGTTCGGCTAACCTACCCTGTCACCTAGCCTACTCCCAACCCCTACGTTCCCTTCCCGGAGGGGAACAAGGGAGAGCTAGCGTCCTGTGTCGAGGCCCAACGAAGCCTCAGAATGGCCTCCCCAGAGTTCGGCGATCTATAACCAAAGTGGGTCCAGCGGCCCACAACGAGAGCGAGGGGATGGATGGTGCGGAGGGGTACACTTCCTAATCTACCCTAACCATTAACTGTTAAACTACCCCGGGGCTTTCAACAAGCGCCTCGCGCTTAAACTATTGGTTCTAACAACCCAGATTCCCGTCGCCTGTGTTGGTGTCCTCACAATTTCGGGCCTCGCCCCCCAATTTTCTCTCCGTGCCCTCACACGGTCTCCTGGCTGGGACACGTGGCTCCCTTTGGCAGGCACGACCCTCTGCCGATTCTCCCGCTATGGCACCCCCGGGCACTACACTGCCTCCGAGCCTACCAGCTCCCTAACACCGGGGAGTGCCCCCATGGCACCTCCCCTGAAACGCACACGTGGCAGGCTGGCTTCCCGGGCCCCTTTCCGAGGGTCACCCGTGCCCACAACACTGCCCACGCGGCTAATGGCGCCCGGGCCCCCGCACCAAGCAGGCGCACCCGTGCCCACTACGCTATCCCGGCCCCCCATGGGCCCTTGGCCTACCACGGCCGACTAGCCTGGTGCCCGGGGTACCCACTCAGCGATACTCACCTTTCGCAGCCACGCTCCCAAGCCCGTCAACAGGGCTCCTGCACCCCTCCAAACGGGTCTCGAGCCTACTTTCCCACCAACAACAAAACGACCTCCATTTTTCAATTTGACTAACCCCCTAACTCACTTTATACTGACCCCGGGGTCCCTTGGGCGGGAGTCACTCCTCCCCCCAATCACTCATCGCACCATGCATTCCCCATTCGCTCCATACACACAGACCCGCTGGCCTCACTCACTCAACATGTACACGTACTCACCTCACAACTCACCAACTCTTCAACACACTCACCGCTGAACTCTGCCATCCTTCTAACCACATCCCCTAACTAACTCGTGCTCCCACGTCGTCCCTTAAACTATAGCACGTTCCTTTTAACACTACGTAGCGAAACTACGTCCCCTCCACACATTCACAAGTCTGTCCATGTCCTCAAATAAATCATTTTATTTCCCAACCTAAATCTGGCTACAATCCCTCTACCTAATCCATTCCACGGACTCCATGAGGACTTACCCCTGCCCCATGAAGTCGGTCTAGCAATGCAAACCCTTCCCCCTAACTAGTTTTCATCCTGTGCCCTAGGTCAAGGGGGTCTTCCACCCCTTGCCCAGGAATCCTGTGCACCCGAAAGTGAGGCTTGTTTTTTTTTTTTTTTTTTTTCATGCGCAGCACCTGCGCGGCAACTCAGAGCTCGCGCACTTTGCACCTGCCCGTGACGTCATGCAGCTGCACGTGTTCCTCGTCCCTCCTTGGACGGTACCATCCGGCAGGAATTCCCCTTCTGCCGGATTCCAACCCCACGTGCAGCCATGGCGTCACCGTGCGCATAAAAAAAAAAAAACACAAGCCCCACGTCTCGAGGGGTTCCCCACGCGAACACATGTGCTTTGCCCGTTGGAGCTTAACACACACGATCGCGTGGAGAACCCGTCCGGTCCAAATCCATAATCCTGCCTAAACTTTGTCCGTCCGCGGGATCGGCAAATCCACCGCGTGCGTTTCCGGACCGGGACTTCACTCTCGCAAGCGAGCACGTGGGGGTCTCGTGCGTTGCACAGCACGGACCACGTGCTCACTGCTGGGTGAACCCGGCACGGTCCCCGAAACGACCACAGCCGCTACTCGGCTTTCTCTCCTCTGTCGCCGTCTCCGTCTCCATTCCACCCACGCACACCTGCGTGTTACGACGCACACAGTCCACTCCATCACATTCACACCGGGAGATGCGGCTGCGTGCTCCCGCATGCCAACCGACATCTCCCTTACATACCGCTCTCTCACACACATGGTCTCCCTTGCACACATCGACCTTGCACACGGCCGTTCACTCACGCATGCTACCTCCCTCGCACACGTGGCTCCACGCACTCGCGGCCTTTCACTCACTCGTGGTGCCTCATCCACACACCGTGCCTCACTCATACACGCGGGGGAACTCAACCGCGGTGCCTCATCCACACACGCGGGGGCACTCAACCGCGGTGTCTCATCCATACTCCGTGCCTCACTCACACACGGTGCCTCACCCACACACGCGGGGGCACTCACCCGCGGTGCCTCACTCATACAGGCCGTTTCACTCACACCCACGGCCTCTTCCACACACGGTGCCTCACCCACACACGCGGGGGAACTCACCCGCGGTGCCTCACTCATACAGGCCGTTTCACTCACACCCACGGCCTCTTCCACACACGGTGCCTCATCCACACACGGCGTGCTGGGAAGCACGTACTCCGGCACCATCGCCACCACACCACTCACACACGGGGTCGCTTCCACACACGGGGACGCACTCACACCTTGCACCACACACACAGGGACAACCACACTGGGGATTCGTGTCCCCACAAGGGTCTCCGGGGCCTCTATACCCCCCAAGCTCTCCGTGCACCCGTTCACAGCACCCGTCCCCTCAACCTTGCAAAGCACGACCGAACTCATCTGGTCGTGACTCGCCTCAAGGGGGCAGACTCCCTCCCCTCGTTCCTGGAGGAGGCCATCCAGGTGCTCGCACTGGGTCCCTACACGCTCCGCGAGCTCAACCTCACTATCCTCCACTACCTCCGTGTGTGTGTGCGCGTCACTTACCCCGTCTTCATCGTGTTGTCTCTCCTCTATTTTTTTTGTCTCCCGTGTCTCTATACATTTATAAGTTTCTGTCGTCGTCACCTCGTGTCTCGTCTCACACGTTTTAGTCTCCCCATTTAATTTTTCCCTTTTGGTCACCGTCGATTCCTCTGTCACGACCCTCGCCCAACACGCCCCCCGAATTATTTTTTTACCCGCCTCCACCGCGGGCCTGTCAGCCGTTGTACCCCCTTCCAACTCGTTTGCTCCCACACGTGGAGTCACCATTCCCAGCTCCCTGGTCACGGCCTTCATGCCCGCCTGCAGGCATCGGCCCATATTCTGCGTCTCACCCCGTAGCTCTTTCATTTCTTTTTTTATGTTTGTTTCCATTCCGTTCATTTGTTGTGTATTCGCATCCAATTTTTGTGTATTCGCATCCATCTTTTCGTTCATGCCTTTCATTTCGTTTTTCATTTCATTTGTCATTGCCGCCAGCATGGCGCATAGCTGGGCCATGTCGGGTGCGCTTGAGTGAGCCGTTTCGGCAGGGGTTGGGGAAGGGTTTTGGTGGAGAGGGGGGGGGAAGGTGTCATACACCGCGGCCGCTGCCGCACCCATTTCGGGCTCTGGGTTCAGTTGGGCGAGTTCATGTTCCTGCACGGGCATTCCATCCTGGGCCATGGATCCTACACATTCTACATCCATTTCTAATACCCCCGGCTCCCGCTCGCCTTGAGACGCCATCTTGCTTCTCTTAAAGGGTTAATTTCGCTCGCTCGTAATTTGGAGGGAATCGGGGGTCGCTTCTCTCACCCCTGGACCGATTCCCGTGAATTTAGCCGGAGACAGGAGAGCCCGTTTTCCTGTTCTCCGATACCAGTGCCGCGAGGAGGGCGATGAATTTGTATCGCACGACCTGACACCAGTGTTACGGATTCGCGCCCGCCGGCGTGCTGACGGCCACGTAACTCGAATCGCGGCACGTCGCCCACCGGACGGACAATCCAGTCGTGACCCTCTCGGACTAACGCCGGGAACCAGTCACGGGTGGACCTTTCGGTCTCACCGCGATCGAGCCAATCAGCCCCCGCGTGGGATAGGGTTGCTCGCCAAATTCGACCTACCTAAGTACCCACGCGGAGGGTAGACCGGGCGATCGCACCTCGCCGCAGGTCGACTTCGGACACGGGCCACTTAAGCGACCCGTTCCGTACTATCGGGATAACCGAGCGGTGTTATTCGTCGACCTCGACGATTCGATTAATTATCGGGCGTATTCAGCCCACTACCAACCCTTTACGTGAAGCAAGATGAGGATTCAATGAAAGAAATGACGAAGCGAAGCGGGAAACAGTTCAACACAAAGCACATTTATTCGCGATGAACGGAGAGCGCACATATACAATTCCACCAAAAGCACATAGAAAAGAAAAGAAACACAATGCAATTTTACACAAAAAGCAAATGCGACAATGCAGATTTAATACCGATTACGCGAGCACACGGCAACACTTATACAATTTTACTTCACAGACGGCGCCGACAACACATACCCAAAACCAAGGAAAAGAATACCCTCAAGGATGAGGCGGGCCTGAGGCCGAGACCGGGTCGGGCCTACCCGTCTGGTGATGAGACGCGGAGCGGCGATGGTGCCTCAACTCCGCGGGACTCGCGGGCAGTGTCTGGTAGGGGGTGGGAAAGGGGCCCCCTTGGTCGCACTATCTCAGCGCGGGGGGAAACAGGAGGGGGTTGCTGATGCTCGGGGTATAGAGGATTTCCACTCTGCCTTGAGTCCCGCGACGAGCGTCTCCACCTCGGCCAGGTCGCGCCGTCGGCCTCCCTGGTGTGCAGCTCCCTGCACGACGCGAGCACCCCCTCGTCTGCCCTCGCCGCCTCTCCACAGCTCCGTCCCCTTTTGCTCCGACTCCAACGCACACGACGACGACCAACTCCTTCTTGCTTCTTCTTCTTCTTCCCAACTCCACCGACTGCGAAGTCTTAACTCTCTCTTCACTTGACTGACGAACGCGGTCGCTTATATCAGCCCCGTGGCTTCGCTCTCTCATCTTTGACCTCCTCCCTTCGACCTTTCACCTCGCTCCCCATTGGCCCGAGAAAAAGTGGGCGTGAATGCTTTTTGATCCATAAATTTGCATATATCGATCGCCCTCCAACGCCCTGGGGGCGGGGCCAATTCGCCCCTCGCTCACCGATTGGACGGAACAAAAGTGGGCGTGTGTCGTTTTTGATCCGTTTTTGAAGTGGAAAATCCGTGGTTTTGTACACGCTGTTCGGCGCGCGCCCTGCACGAGTCCAACACCGGTACCCACAAGCGGCGCAAGAACGGTGGCGATGCGACGGTTGCGAGGTGTGACGTGAAGGTCGTGGCGGTTGTGGTGAAGCGGCGTTGTGGTTGGTGGTTGATGTTGTGACTGGTGGTGGTAACAATGGCGGTTGGTCCAAAATAAAGATAGTAAAAGAAAAACGGCTATCCTGAAGAGTCGCAGCACGCATAAATAACATTTATTCCCACTAGACAACGGGTTTGGGCCTAACTACACATATACTTACCGAGATACCTCACCTAAGGGACCTGAATGGTGGTTTGCGAATTTGGTAACCACAACACTATATATATATATATATATATATATATATATATATATATATATATATATATATATATATATATATATATATATATATATATATATATATATATATATATCTATACTTATAGTTTCTCTACTCCTCAACCATAATCATTCAGTGGCACGATCATGAGGTTTTTGCTTTTTGACACATGCAGGTGAGCATCACGACATCATCATGCACACTGTGTGCGATGCACGTACACATCGTCAAGGCGTTATTGTTTGGTTCATGGTTTAATCGCTTGTTTTGGTATTCCAACACTGGTGATGTGGCAAAGGAGATTGACCGTGTGCTTGGTGATGGTCATTGGGGGATGATCCAGAACTGTAAGGTCGACCAGAGTGCTCAGTTCCTCAATACGCACAACAGGCTTGTTGTCGCAATTCTGAAGTTGCAGCTTAAATCCAGGAGAATGGTACCATTCCAACCGAGGCTGGATGTTGGCAAGCTCAAGGATGACAGGGGAGCTGAGGAGTTTGCGAACATGCTGAGTGGGGATTTGGGGGATCTGGGTGCTTTGGGGGATCCTGAAGAGTGGCGGAGTGCCTTCAAGACCACCGTCCTTGATGTTGCCGGGGGATGTCTTGGAACTGACCGAATGGTGAAGAATAAATTTGTCTCTCAAGGGACACTGAATTTCGGGACACATTGATCAGAGTCGCAAGGCCAGGCTGAATACCTGAGCTGTTCAGGGAGCTGAGGCGTAAAACTGAACGTGCATTAAGGGTGGACAAGGAGGCCTATGTGCGAGGAATCTGTGAGGGGTTCGAGCCAAGATGAAGCTTCATGCCAGTGTTTCAGAGTGAAAGACTTCGAACTCCATGAAGACTGGAGCTGACAAAGGTAAATCGACTTTGCGGGATGAGAAGCCACATGGAAACACTGAGCCTGAGGAGAAGAGAGTTTGGCCATTTCGATTCCACTCATTCGATGCATTGTGGCAGCGCGACGCTTGTGCGGCTTTATGTCTTCCGTTTGAGAAACCAAATAGAGTGAGTGCTGGTGGTCATGACTTGCCTCTCACTCGTCCAGACACACGTAAGATCAAAGGTATAACGCCAGATGGGAACTGCATGTTCCGCTCGCTGTCATATGCTGTGACAGGTTCTGAAGACCACCACGAGGCAATCCGTGCTGAAGTGCTCCAGCACATGAGAGATATTGCTCCCTGAATGCTGGGACATCTCAAAAACTATTCGGGACTGAGCACCTGTTCAGAAGGTGTTGTAAGAACGTGTATTCAGGACTGAGCAAACATCCTGACGAGAGGTGGCAGCTTGGAGGCGACGTGTGTGACGTGAGGCGATGTGATCACGTGGTTCATTCATTTCCCGCTTTCGTCATTGAGCTATATTTACATTGAGGTCCTGAAGGCACTTTCGTATGAGCTCTTATTATCTTTGGAAATATAATTTGACAAGTGTTACCACCAATCGGTGTTGACTTGTCTCGAGAAGAGTGTTTGAGTATCAGGTAAATCTGACCCTTGCAGTGTAAGTGGTTGTCGAGTTTTTACACTTTGGACAGGTACTCGAATGGCTCAATCATCCCAGCAAGCTGGTACTCATGTTGCCGACCTCAGAAGGATGACAGGATGGGTCAACCACACCTAGTATCTATTCAACAACAAAGCAGGATTTGAAGTGAGGACCCCAAGATACCAAGCCCACCACCCGAACATTAAGCCAACACCAGGTACGGTTACTTGTGGTATCTGAGATAAATATACGTCACAGTTCGAATCTCACCAAATCGGAAAAATGGTTGAATTCTCCACGAGTTGGGCTTCACTGAGATAAAGATTTGTGGATTGAGGTTTTATATTTCACAATTTGTAAGAAAATTAAGAAGTAAAATGTCCTCTTTTCTTGAAGTGAGTGAGTCAGCTGGTTTACGGTCCCTAATTCGGGATTGGGTGGAGGGGAGGTGGGTGGGGGGTGGGGGCATGTACTAAAATCGGATTTTGCTCTTTTTTATTACGATTAATGAGTTACCCCTTCAAGGAAACCAGAGATACTTTCCAATCGTTTAATGATGCCAGACTCTGTGTTGGTGTGGTTTAAATCGATCGAGAGTGGTGTCCGTTTTGTCGCACGTAAACCCCAAAACCACTTCGTTGGAGGAAGCGCCGAGTGAGTGCTGGTACTTCATTCACCCTTAAGGTGCTACTGCGTTATTTACATGACAATTGTGGTTAAGTACAACGTCAAGCAAGTCTGTGGGCACGAGCCCCACCTGATGTTCAATGATCTTTGTTGATGGACATGGTCCCGTTTCTCAACATTGTGAAAACCACTTCTTGGGAAGAAATGCTCAATGACGAACAAACACTGAATCCTATGATAAAGATACAACACCCCGATGGCGATTTGTGTGCTTGCTCCACTCTTATCCCCAATCCACCATGACATCCCCACCAGCAGTGAATTTAACTTGGTAAACTGATTGTTAATAATGGGGTACTGATGTGGCACAGCTTTGATGGGCCAAATGGCTTCCACCTGGACCCAATTTTTTGTGAATGTATTTCAATACGAACGACTGTTTAAATCCCGGAAAGCGAACGAACACCTTGGGACATCCCACGATGAGCATGCGATGAAGCGAAGGTATTACGACACTCCGGATGTCCTCGACTGGGTGAAAAGAACGTTCGAAAGTGAGAACACGCCACTTGTCTCGACCATTACTCTGAGATGGCGTAGAGTCTGGGCGCCGGAATCAGCTGCCATGCTCCACGGACTCAGCCTCAGTCAAGCGGATCTAAGGCTCATCTTTGTGTTGGTTGTGAAGACTGCTCTGATTTTCAGAGAGTTTAAGCGATCCACGCGTACACGCACAACCCACAGGCATCAGTCGAAGGTTCCACCTCAACTCAGTAAAAATGCTCCACATGTGATAAAGGTTTCTCCAGACAAGACCATTTGAATGTGCATATGAGGATCCATGCAGGAGAGCATCCTGAAAAATGCTCCAAACGTGAAAAAGGTTCCTCTCAAAAACGCGATTTGAATCAGCACATGAGCTTCCACGGAGGAGAGAATGCAACAAATGCATAAAAAAGACCAGATAACACAGCAACTAGAAAACGAAGCATCCTGCAAACACCTCGGAATCAAAGAAGACCCCCCAGGTACAACACACAAAAATGCGTAAAATTATCAGCAAAGATGATGTTATAATATATAATATAAAAATACGCTTGTACTGCTTGGATTCCTTTGGATGGGTTTCTTTTTATTCTTTTGATTTTACGAGCTTCACGAGATTTGTATTGTTCACGCAACCAAAAAACACATGTACAAAATGTGTATAATATTTGAAAATAAAACATGTACATAAATTAATTTATTTCTTATTTTTTATTTAATTTAATTAATTTAAGACATTTGTAATATGCTGGTTCGTTTCCTGAACTGAATGCCAATCCGTGTTTGCAGCACTGACCGACCTTGACCTTGAACTGTTTTATTCAATTCTAGGTAAATTATACGGCCATAAATCTCAAATACTCTCCCCAAAATTACAAAAATGTATGTAATATTTGAAAATAAAGCATGTACATAAATTAATTTATTTCTTATTTTTTATTCAATTTAATTAATTTAAGACATTTGTAATATGCTGGTTCGTTTCCTGAACTGAATGCCAATCCGTGTTTTGCAGCACTGACCGACCTTGACCTTGAACTGTTTTATTCAATTCAAGGTAAATTATACGGCCATAAATCTCAAATACTCTCCCCAAAATTACAAAAATGTATATAAAACATGTCGGCGGTTATTGGCAAAAATTATCTCAAATTTTGTTTCATTCAATGTTGAAGACCGCTCTGGCAATGCCGCCAAAATCAGGTGACGTGTTGGGTGAACGCGCCTCGCATGTTTTCCGCTTGTACTCCCTATCCGCGGTCCGTTGGAACAAGATTATATTTTATTAATATTATTCGCGGTTTTCTTAATTTTATTGACGGATCCGCGGATCGTCTGAACCGCGGATTTTTATTTTATGGACCCCAACGGCCGCGATTTAAAAGAGTTTTACTGTATTTATCTTACTGTTATATTTCTATATTTCAGATTTAACCAACATCAGAAGGAAAAGCAATCACCGGAGAATGAAGAAAAAATCAGAGAACTTAAAAAAACTGGGAAGTAAAGAGATGAACAAATCCAAATTAGAACTTCCATGAACCAAGATTTTGTTTCAAAAAAACCAAAGGAAGTTCACGATCCAAATACAACATCCATACCTCTAATGGAGAATCTGTCCATCAAATACGTACAGAATTATATAGTCCGGCAGATATGCGAAATATTCTGGTAGTTTTGTGCCTTTGATGATACCTACAGGTCACCTATAGATGATACCTATAGATGATACCTTTGATGATACAGGTTTTGTGCCTGCAAGGTCAGCAAAGTCATATGTGCTTGGTGCAAAACACAATGTAGTGAGTGTAATATGATTATTATCAACTAGTATGCACATGCTTCATTATCTACTTCATATTTGACTAAAAAATGCATCTACGGTGGTCTATGAGGGACACAGATAACAGTTTGCCATCGCAATAATGCATGACTGGAACAAGAGCTCTGCAATATGATCATGCATGTGAATGTTACCTGAATATTGTTTCTGGAAATATAAATAGATCAAAAATCAAATTTGGTGAAAGGAACTTAGACTCCATGAATATTTCCATTATTAATTACATACTGGTAGCTGGCAATGTCGCGATTAAATGCATAAATTTGCGAAATCGATGTTGATGTACTCACTGTATTAATTTTCATGATTGCATAATTGAAATGTTCATACAACAATGGTGTGTTCATATTGATTTGGGTTTAACATGGTCCTGACCAGCGCAAAGAAATAATGTATGGTGGCCGATTGGGGACATCGAGTGACAATCACCCAAGATCGCCATTGTGTATATATGCATCTCCTCTGGGCTGGGGTTCGTAGTTGAAAACATTTTAACTCTGCTATTCTGTTTTCAGGTGATAACTCCACTATAGTGTACCCAAAGACTAATCCCCTGCTTGGTGGTGGTTCTTCCCAATTTTACAGTGACTGATTGGTGGTGGTTCAAGACAAAGGTCAAGCATTTCAAACTATTAGACCCCCAGCAGCGAGGGCCAAGTACATCTGTTACATCAATTAACCAGACAGACTGGAACCTATGTGTGCTGCGTCAGATGGACACCACTGAGCCTCTTCATTGTCCAGCTGACTCCAAGCGAAGCACAGGAGGGTCTGGATACCAGACTCTGGCAGACAACCTCCTCAGGTTCAGTGAGATCGACTGCTTGCCAAAATCTCTCGACATGTCCCGCTTGGACGATGGTGAGGGTATTGAGTCCACCTTCCAGCACCACAGGGCTAAGTGGCATGATTCGTGCAGACTACAATACAACAAAACTCAATTGATTCGGGCAGAGAAGAGGAAAACAACCAGTGGGGATACCGAAGGCGTGACACGAAAGTATACCCGTCAGAGTGTGGACCGTACAGAGTCACTGCTCGAAACGTGTTTCTTTTGTGACAAGCCAGCAGGTAACGAGTCTTTGCGCAAAGCTTCTACCTTTGACCTGGACAGACGAGTCAGGAAAGGTGCTCTGAAACTAGAAGACAAGCCACTTATTGCTAAACTGAGTGCTGGAGATATGATGGTGCAAGATGCCCTGTACCATGTGAAGTGTCTGGTTTCCCTCTATAACAAAACAAGGGACACAAAGAGAACCTTTGATGACCAGGATGATATCAATCATGGCATAGCTCTCGGAGAACTGGTGTCCCACATCGATGATGCCCACATGGACGCTCTTGTGGCACCAGTGTTCAAGCTGGCAGACCAAACAAGTCTGTACAACAACTGGCTGAAACAGCTTGGAACAGTCTTGACTGGACGTGTTCACTCGACCAAACTCAAGCACCTGATCATGACATATTTTCCGGACACGGAGGAGCACAAGCCTGGCCGAGATGTTCTGCTAGCTTTCAACGAGGACATCGGATCAGCCCTTCACAAGGCCCGTGAACACGATGCTGATAGTGATGGTGTTCATCTTGCTCGAGCCGCGAACATAGTCCGAAGAGACATGTTGAAGATGAAGACAGCCTTGAGTGGTTCATTTGACGCCCTCTGCCAAGAACAATCCGTGCCAAATTCTCTCGTGGCACTAGTTGCTATGATCCTGAATGGTCCCACGATCCAAGAGCAGTCAAGCCACTCATCTGTATCAACACCCACTCTTACAATCTCACAACACACAAGAATGCTACTCCATGCTGAAGATGCTGTGAGGCAGGGATAAAGCAAAGTGTCGATCCGTACAGTAGACACTGATGTCGTGGTCCTTGCGGTGACAGCAGCTGGACGTCTGGACATTGATGAGCTCTGGGTTGCTTTTAGCACAGGAAAGAACTTCAGGTTCTTGGCAGCTCACGAGATGTCTGTTGCACTGGGACCGAACAAGTGTCGAGGTTTGCCATTCTTCCATGCTCTCACTGGATGCGACACCATTTCAAGCTTCGGAGGCAGGGGGAAGAAAAAAGCATGGGAAACCTGGAAAGCCTGTGATGAGGTCACTGATGTCACTGCAGCATTCTGTGCCTTGGCTGCCACGCCAACTCCTTCAGCCGTAGATGACCACATGGATGCACTGGAGCGTTTTGTTGTTGTGCTCTATGATCGCACCAGTAGCCCGGAACATGTCAATGAGTGTCGCAAGCATCTGTTCACCCAGAATGGCAGATCAATAGATGCTCTCCCACCAAATCGTGAAGCCCTGATACAGCACATCAGGAGAGCTACCTACCAAGCCGGCAACTGTTGGGGCCAGATGATGGTGTCCACACCAGAGCTCCCATCGCCCATTGACTGGGGGTGGGTTCACATCGATAATGGCTGGGACATATACTGGACAACCCTCCCAGAGGCAACTGAGGCATGTCGGCAACTACTAAGGTGTGGCTGCAAAAAGGGATGCAGAGGACAGTGCAAGTGTGTCAAGGCTGCACTCCAGTGCACAGCTCTATGTCACTGTGATGGGGAGTGTACAAGAGAGTAGAACTGGGACAAGAGAGATCACAGATGAAAATTATGTAACATGTACACATGTATCCATGCATCATAGTAGACTCTGTTACCTGGATCTAGAGGTTCCACTGTATAATTTTGACCCTGTAAGTTGATGTTAGGATCAAACAGAAGCACTTCCTCTGAGTTCAAGAGTGTTAAATGAACAACAGTCATTCCATGGTGCTTGATAACAGTTTTTTGAAGAGTTTGTTGGAGAAAACCGTCCAAATGTGCAAAAATGCACCAAAAATGACCAAATAAATGGTTTATTCACGCTTTGTCACCTTTATTTGCTATTTCTTATTTGCTAGAATCTATATTTAGTTAAATAAAACCACTGGTATGCTTCTTAAATATAGTTGTATCCACATGTATCCTCCTTGTACAACACAAAATCGGCTATTTTGTAAAATGGCCGCCATTTTGGCTCTGGGAAGAATCTGGAATGTCCCTATATCCAAAAATCTTTGTAAGATACTGCCCGAGCAGTGTGCCAAATTTCATGCTTGTATCACTAAAGGCACATTTTTTTCACATATCTGCCGGACTAACACGAGAACAGAAATAAAAATATAAGTAGTGATGAACCAAACGAAGAACCAGACACCTCGTCGACCACTCGTTTCAGTCTTTGTTCTCATGAAGATTCTGTTTGTCATCATCACCTGCTTTGGGACCTGAATGGAAGGTTTATAGATAAAAGGAGGTTATGATGTCTTACCTGGAAAAGATGTACATTTTCATATGAGTGTAACGTGTGTGTGGAGATTGTGAGTTTATTACAGGTGAGATAATCTAGGTTTTTATGGATTTTTTTCCTCCTGAATTTTGTACGTTATCCAGTTCTGAACTTATTGAAACGATGACACTGAAACACAACACCTGTTATTCTCACATCACACACAGGTGTGGGTTTTTTTTAACCTCCTCTCTTCAGGTTGAGGTCCAAATTTTCTCTCAACCCTTCACGTCCCCCCTCCCTCATCTCACCATCTCTTCACCGAGACACACACGGTCTTACCTCCTGGTTAAACTCCCCAAAATAGACGTTTTCCACACACCTGAACTGTTTCAACAACTCACCTTGTGGGAATATCCTTTGTTGGAAATGATTTATGAAGTGAACTTTTATTTAAGCGAGTGGGCCCATTATTCTTTGGAGTTAATTAACCGAATCAACTCAGAAGATCATGATGATCATGTGGGTGGATCACATTTAAGGATAAGGTTTGAGTTTCAGTGTTTTTATTTGTTAATTTGCTGAACTATTAATTAATGTTATCATTGCTGAATGTTTTTGCTCTTTTAAAATACTAGTACGTGCCCGTACGTGCAAAAAAAAAAAGTTTCAAACAACCACACAGGTCGTTCCTTCGCTCTCGTAAACGACGACTGCATTGGGGCATTGTATTTATCTATAAATGCGCATAAGAAATCGAGAAATGATTAAAATACAGTGTCATCACTATACGTTGTAACTCGCAATGGGGAATGCGCTCTTTCCCCATCGGCCATGCCAACGCAGCAACGTGTCCTGTCATTGGAAACTAAATGGCGCCCTTTCCCCATCGGCCACGCCTACGCAGCAACGTGTCCTGTCATTGGTTTGGTTAATCAATGGCCCTAACTTGGGAACCACTTGTCTGATTAATATCAAACCTTGAAAAGGCACATACTCAGGTCCCCAGCAATATACCTGGCAAGTTTCAATTAGATCGGACCAGTGGTTGTCGAGAAACAGCGGTCACACACACGCACGCACGCACGCACGCACGCACGCACGCACGCACGCACACACACACACACACACACACACACACATTGCTGGAATTATAGATAGATAATACATCTTAAGCATCCTACTTCATTATTTTTTTTCCTTGTTTCAGGGAAAGAATTCAAATGGCCCTTAACACAAAAACAATATCTTTATTTCCTTCGAGCAATCATGCCTTTGACAAACAAGGAGAAGCAAAGACGGTATATTGAGAGATTGAAGGCATCTGGCGAGTATGATGAATACAAGATGAAGAAAGCTGTGAGCATGAGCAAAAGTAGACAGGAGAAAACAGCAAACATCTACCATTCCCAAACCGAAACGAGTCTTAATTTGCAGATCTACGCCCAAAGCATGTCCTCCTCAGCAGGAAAGTCCCACATAATGTGTGCATGTGTTAACACCATGAAAATGCAATCAATGCCCTCCCGACACAAGGCTCATCCAGAGTTTCCACCAAATTCATCTGCTCTGCCGAAGCCGTTTCTCTGTGACCCACCATCCGGAGAATGCTGGATGAATGAATGCCCACAATGCAAGGATGCTGTTGGATTGAACAAGGCCAACAATTTTGAGGATTCTTTGAACACAATGTGCTCATGGTATGCTTGGAAAGCAGATGAGGATGGCAGGATGATGAAGACAGAGGAAGAAGGAACATTGGAAGACCTGGTACAGTACATATCCACCATTCTCCCTCCGTTCCTGGAACACTGCTACATCAAGCGAGAGCAAGCAGCAGCGTATAAAGCCATGCGTCAGGAGGCAGAGTCAGATTCTCGAGATGTCACAATGGCATTGCTTCAAGTGCACTTCTCAGAAAATTACTCCTGCATGTCTCAGGATGAGGTACAAAGTGCCCGCTGGAATCAGCGCTGGGTTCGTCTTTTTACAGCAGCACTGTGGCACTCTGGCTTCTTAAACTTCTCGTTTAATTGCCTCTGACAACCTGGTCCACTTGAAGGACACGATCCTTGCCTACCTGGACATGCTTCTGGATGAACTACCAGACAGCGTTAGATCCCTCTTTATCTGATCTGATGGACCCGCATCGCAATTCAAAAACAGATACATTGCGTCTGGTATTGCGGCTCTTCAAGAGAAGCGCAAGGTTGATGTTCACTGGAATTTCTTCTGCACATCGCACGGAAAGAGTCCAGTTGATGGCATTGGTGGATCGGTGAAACGATATGTTTGGAACAAGGTCCGTGCACGACAATGCCTTGTCAAGGTTGCCACAACCTTTGTTGCTGCTGCAGCAGGAATGAGCAAGGTGGTGGTTAAGGAAATTACATCATCCAAGCTGGCAGAGAGAAACAAAGCTCTGAACACAGATCTTGTGTTTGCTAAAGCTTCAGCAATAACTGGAATTTCCAAGGTGCACTACATGCATGTGGTACATGGCAATGTTGTTCCACACATCCTGACAAAGGATGGCATCAGTGGCAACCTTGATGATGGTGTGCACTGCAACAAATCGCCAAGGGATCCAGGCAATGACAAGTCCATTGAACTGGGGGACTGGCACATTGTGGACTATGAAGGTCGTCGGTTTCCTGGTGAAGTGGTAGTTGAAGGTGATGGCGAGTTCCAAGTGTCAGTGATGGAACGGGCAGGCAAATATTGGAAGTGGCCTTCTCCAAAGGATGTCATCTTCCACATGAGGGAGGAGATTATTTCAAGATTGGATTTTCCAGAGATTGCAAATAATCGTGGACATTTCAAATTCTCTACAGAGATTTAGATGAGACGAGATACTCAAACTGAACCATCTTAATACAACTCAATGTGCGTGCTCAAGCATTCATACAGTCAGTCTTAGCAATTGTTACATTATGGGACGGGTACATTCATAAAGTGTTGGATGTAGTAAGATGGGACGGTCTTAAAATAAACAAAAACAACAACTGGTGTTGATCATAACCGATCTGATTTGCCAGGAGACTCCCAACAGATAAATCCCCTGACATCCTGACATGTATTTAAGCCTCCCTAATATTTGCATTTTCTGTAAAGTGTGACAGTTTCTCTTGTTCCCTATTTCCAACCACTTTTCCTGATATCCGGTAAACAGGCAATTACATGCTATACATTTATAACCTACAGTCCCACATGATATATGTTGTTGTCATAATCACTTCGTATATGCCTAATTTAAATGTTTACTTTTCTTTGATATTGTCAGTTGGAGTTAGACATTGTCAGTGCAGTGTTTTACACTTTATTATACTTCATATTATCTTCAGTTTTTTCAATAAAACAAACAAAACAAATGGATTAGTTTCGACTGTGACACTGAATCCTCACACATCACAGGTACATTGCAATAAAAAATATAATCGACGTCACAACCACTTCATCAGAAGGAAGATCTCTGAACCTCATCCGTGATTTGGGATGATTTCATGTAAAAATCTCAGTGATAGTCATGACTAAAATGGCCGCTCTGTCTTACAGTATTGCTGACGGCGTGATTATACATTGTATGTCAAATGTGTAGTATGTGACACCTGTGTGCTCATTTGCATGACAGTTTACATGACAATTCGTACCTGTGTGGACATTTGGTGACCTTATGTTGATACCAGGCAGAAATCATACTGGTATTTCCTTGAAAAACGAAAAAAATACTTTTTAAATGAACTATAATCATTTATAACGACAGCGGACAAACTGTAACGTTACCAACCGTAACGTTACTAACCATGTTTTCTTGTCTTAAATAAAAACGAGGAGGATACACAATAAATGTTCGATACAAAAACAAAGATTAATAAGTCAGAAATGAAAGGAGAAACACAATTTGATATAGATGTCTTCTGTTTGAGGAAACATTTCTACCAAAGATCTGTCATTTTTATCCTTGTCCATATTCTGTAAAGTTACCAACCGAAATTAAAGTTCTCACTGTAACTCGAATACAAGTCTAAATGTTTTTTTACTTTACATGGGTGGAAGGTCCAATCAAGAAGCTTTGCTGGTGTCATTGGTAATATTAAATGCTCATCCAATTTCATTTCACAGGTCAGAACGTCATACAATAGCCCCAAAAGTGTAACGTTACAAACCATGGAATTGCCCACATAACATCATGTGATACTTCTTCCTTCTATGAGCCAACAGCGCCACCGACATGTCCATATAACATCACGTGATGCTTCTTCCTTCTCTGAGCCAACAGCGCCACCTACATGTCCATAAAACATCATGTGACACCAATTCCTTCTCTGAGCCAACAGTGCCACCTACATGTCCATATAACATCACGTGATGCTTCTTCCTTCTCTGAGCCAACAGCGCCACCTACAGGTCCATAAAACATCATGTGACACCAATTCCTTCTCTGAGCCAACAGCGCCACGTACATGTCCATATAACATCACGTGACACCTCTTCCTTCTCTGAGCCAACAGTGCCACCTACATGTCCATATAACATCATGTGATGATTCTTCCTTCTATGAGCCAAAATCACCACCTCCATGTCCATATAACATCATGTGATGCTTCTTCCTTGTATGAGCCAACATTGCCACCAACAGGTCCACATAACATCATGTGATACTTCTTCCTTCTATGAGCCAACAGCGCCACCTACATGTCCATATAACATCATGTGACACCTCTTCCTTCTCTGAGCCAACAGTGCCACCTACGTGTCCATATAATATCACGTGATGCTTCTTCCTTCCAGGAGCCAACAGCACCACTTACATGTCCATATAACATCATGTGATGCTTCTTCCTTCTATGAGCCAACATCGCCACCTACATGTGCATATAACATCATGTGATGCTTCTTCCTTCGAGGAGCTAACAGCACCACCTACTTGTCCATATAACATCACGTGATGCTTCTTCCTTCTATGAGCCAACATTGCCACCAACATGTCCACATAACATCATGTGATACTTCTTCCTTCTATGAGCCAACAGCGCCACTTACATGTCCATATAACATCATGTGATGCTTCTTCCTTCTATGAGCCAACAGCGCCACTTACATGTCCATATAACATCATGTGATGCTTCTTCCTTCTTTGAGCCAACATCGCCACCTACATGTGCATATAACATCATGTGATGCTTCTTCCTTCGAGGAGCTAACAGCACCACCTACTTGTCCATATAACATCACGTGATGCTTCTTCCTTCTATGAGCCAACATTGCCACCAACATGTCCACATAACATCATGTGATACTTCTTCCTTCTATGAGCCAACAGCGCCACTTACATGTCCATATAACATCATGTGATGCTTCTTCCTTCTATGAGCCAACATTGCCACCGACATGTCCATATAACATCACATGACACCAATTCCTTCCATGAGCCAACATCGCAACCTGCATGTCCATATAACATCATGTGATGCTTCTTCCTTCAATGAGCCAAAATCGCCACCTCCATGTCCATATAACATCACGTGATCCTTCTTCCTTCTATGAGCCAACTCGCCACCGACATGTCCATATAACATCATGTGATGCTTCTTCCTTCTATGAACCAACATCGCCACCTCCATGTCCATATAACATCACGTGATCCTTCTTCCTTCGATGAGCCAACTCGCCACCGACATGTCCATATAACATCATGTGATGCTTCTTCCTTCTATGAACCAACATCGCCACCTACATGTTCATATAACATCACGTGATGCTTCTTCCTTCTCTGAGCCAACAGCGCCACCTACAGGTCCATATAACATCATGTGATGAGTCTTCCTTCTATGAGCCAAAATCACCACCTCCATGTCCATATAACATCATGTGATGCTTCTTCCTTCTATGAACCAACATCGCCACCTCCATGTCCATATAACATCATGTGATGATTCTTCCTTCTATGAACCAACATCGCCACCTCCATGTCCATATAACATCATGTGATGCTTCTTCCTTGTATGAGCCAACATTGCCACCAACAGGTCCACATAACATCATGTGATACTTCTTCCTTCTCTGAGCCAACAGCGCCACCTACGTGTCCATATAATATCACGTGATGCTTCTTCCTTCCAGGAGCCAACAGCACCACTTACATGTCCATATAACATCATGTGATGCTTCTTCCTTCTATGAGCCAACATTGCCACCGACATGTCCATATAACATCACATGACACCAATTCCTTCCATGAGCCAACATCGCAACCTGCATGTCCATATAACATCATGTGATGCTTCTTCCTTCAATGAGCCAAAATCGCCACCTCCATGTCCATATAACATCATGTGATGCTTCTTCCTTCTATGAACCAACATCGCCACCTCCATGTCCATATTACATCACGTGATCCTTCTTCCTTCGATGAGCCAACTCGCCACCGACATGTCCATATAACATCATGTGATGCTTCTTCCTTCCATGAACCAACATCGCCACCTACATGTTCATATAACATCATGTGATGCTTCTTCCTTCTATGAGCCAACATCGCCACCTACATGTCCATATAACATCATGTGATGCTTCTTCCTTCTCTGAGCCAACAGCGCCACCTACATGTCCATATAATATCACGTTATGCTTCTTCCTTCCAGGAGCCAACAGCACCACTTACATGTCCATATAACATCATGTGATGCTTCTTCCTTCTATGAGCCAACAGCGCCACCGACATGTGCATATAACATCATGTGATGCTTCTTCCTTCTATGAGCCAACAGCGCCACCGACATGTGCATATAACATCATGTGATGCTTCTTCCTTCTATGAGCCAACAGTGCCACCTACATGTGCATATAACATCATGTGATGCTTCTTCCTTCTCTGAGCCAACATCGCCACCGACATGTCCATATAACATCACGTGACACCAATTCCTTCTATGAGCCAACAGCGCCACCTACATGTGCATATAACATCATGTGATGCTTCTTCCTTCTATGAGCCAACATCGCCACCTACATGTGCATATAACATCATGTGATGCTTCTTCCTTCTATGAGGAAACATCGCCACCTACATGCCCATACAACATCATGTGATGCTTCTTCCTTCTATGAGCCAACAGCGCCACCTACATGTGCATATAACATCATGTGATGCTTCTTCCTTCTATGAGCCAACATCGCCACCTACATGCCCATACAACATCATGTGATGCTTCTTCCTTCTATGAGCCAACAGCGCCACCTACATGTCCATATAACATCATGTGATGCTTCTTCCTTCTATGAGCCAACATCGCCACCAACATGTACATATAACATCATGTGATGCTTCTTCCTTCTATGAGCCAACATCGCCACCTTCATGCCCATACAGCATCATGTGATGCTTCCACCTTCTCTGAGCCAACAGCGCCACCTACATGTGCATATAACATCATGTGATGCTTCTTCCTTCTCTGAGCCAACAGCGCCACCTACATGTCCATATAACATCATGTGATGCTTCTTCCTTCTATGAGCCAACAGCGCCACCTACATGTCCATATAACATCATGTGATGCTTCTTCCTTCTATGAGCCAACATCGCCACCTACATGCCCATACAACATCATGTGATGCTTCTTCCTTCTATGAGCCAACATCGCCACCTACATGCCCATACAACATCATGTGATGCTTCCACCTTTTCTGAGCCAACAGCGCCACCTACATGTCCATATAACATCATGTGATGCTTCTTCCTTCTATGAGCCAACATCGCTACCTACATGCCCATACTACATCATGTGATGCTTCTTCCTTCTCTGAGCCAACATCGCCACCTACATGTCCATATAACATCATGTGATGCTTCTTCCTTCTATGAGCCAACAGCACCACCTACATGTGCATATAACATCATGTGATGCTTCTTCCTTCTATGAGCCAACAGCACCACCTACATGTGCATATAACATCATGTGATGCTTCTTCCTTCTATGAGCCAACAGCGCCACTTACATGTCCATATAACATCATGTGATGCTTCTTCCTTCTTTGAGCCAACATCGCCACCTTCATGTGCATATTACATCATGTGATGCTTCTTCCTTCAATGAGCCAAAATCGCCACCTGCATGTCCATATAACATCACGTGATCCTTCTTCCTTCTATGAGCCAACATCGCCACCTGCATGTCCATATAACATCATGTGATGCTTCTTCTTCTCTGAGCAAACAGCGCCACCGACATGTCCGCATAACATCACGTGACACCAATTCCTTCTCTGAGCCAACAGCGCCACCTTCATGTCCATATAACATCATGGGATGCTTCTTCCTTCTCTGAGCCAACTCGCCACCGACATGTCCATATAACATCATGTGATGCTTCTTCCTTCTATGAACCAACATCGCCACCTCCATGTCCATACAACATCATGTGATGCTTCTTCCTTCTCTGAGCCAACATCGCCACCTACATGTCCATATAACATCATGTGATGCTTCTTCCTTCTATGAGCCAACAGCGCCACCAACATGTCCACATAACATCAAGTGATGCTTCTTCCTTCTTTGAGCCAACAGCGCCACTTACATGTCCATATAACATCATGTGATGCTTCTTCCTTCTATGAGCCAACATTGCCACCGACATGTACAAATAACATCATGTGATGCTTCTTCCTTCTATGAGCCAACAGCACCACCTCCATGTCCATACAACATCATGTGATGCTTCTTCCTTCTATGAGCCAACAGCGCCACTTACATGTCCATAGAACATCATGTGATGCTTCTTCCTTCTATGAGCCAACAGCGCCACCTACATGTCCATATAACATCATGTGATGCTTCTTCCTTCTATGAGCCAACATCGCCGCCTACATGTCCATATCACATCATGTGATGCTTCCACCTTTTCTGAGCCAACAGCGCCACCTACATGTCCATATAACATCATGTGATGCTTCTTCCTTCTATGAGCCAACATTGCCACCTACATGCCCATATCACATCATGTGATGCTGCTTCCTTCTATGAGCCAACATCGCCACCAACATGTCCATAAAACATCATGTGACACCAATTCCTTCTCTGAGCCAACAGCACCACCTACATGTCCATATCACATCACGTGATGCTTCTTCCTTCTCTGAGCCAACAGCGCCACCTACATGTCCACATAACATCATGTGATGCTTCTTCCTTCTATGAGCCAACATCGCCACCTACATGTCCATGCAACATCATGTGATGATTCTTCCTTCCATGAGCCAACAGCGCCACCTACATGTGCATATAACATCATGTGATGCTTCTTCCTTCTATGAGCCAACAGAGCCAATTACATGTCCATAAAACATCACGTGATGCTTCTTCCTTCTCTGCGCCAACAGCGCCACCTACAGGTCCATAAAACATCATGTGACACCAATTCCTTCTCTGAGCCAACAGCGCCACGTACATGTCCATATAACATCACGTGACACCTCTTCCTTCTCTGAGCCAACAGTGCCACCTACATGTCCATATAACATCATGTGATGATTCTTCCTTCTATGAGCCAAAATCACCACCTCCATGTCCATATAACATCATGTGATGCTTCTTCCTTGTATGAGCCAACATTGCCACCAACAGGTCCACATAACATCATGTGATACTTCTTCCTTCTATGAGCCAACAGCGCCACCTACATGTCCATATAACATCATGTGACACCTCTTCCTTCTCTGAGCCAACAGCGCCACCTACGTGTCCATATAATATCACGTGATGCTTCTTCCTTCCAGGAGCCAACAGCGCCACTTACATGTCCATATAACATCATGTGATGCTTCCTTCTATGAGCCAACAGCGCCACCGACATGTCCATATAACACCATGTGATGCTTCTTCCTTCTATGAGCCAACATCGCCACCTACATGTGCATATAACATCATGTGATGCTTCTTCCTTCTATGAGCCAACATCGCCACCTACATGTGCATATAACATCATGTGATGCTTCTTCCTTCGAGGAGCTAACAGCACCACCTACTTGTCCATATAACATCACGTGACACCAATTCCTTCTATGAGCCAACAGCGCCACCTACATGTCCATACAACATCATGTGATGCTTCTTCCTTCTATGAGCCAACAGCGCCACCTACATGTGCATATAACATCATGTGATGCTTCTTCCTTCTATGAGCCAACAGCGCCACCTACATGTCCATATAACATCACGTGACACCAATTCCTTCTATGAGCCAACATCGCCACCAACATGTCCACATAACATCATGTGATTCTTCTTCCTTCTATGAACCAACATCGCCACCTACATGTTCATATAACATCACGTGATGCTTCTTCCTTCTCTGAGCCAACAGCGCCACCTACATGTCCATATAACATCATGTGATGATTCTTCCTTCTATGAGCCAACATCGCCACCTCCATGTCCATATAACATCATGTGATGATTCTTCCTTCTATGAACCAACATCGCCACCTCCATGTCCATATAACACCATGTGATGCTTCTTCCTTGTATGAGCCAACATTGCCACCAACAGGTCCACATAACATCATGTGATGCTTCTTCCTTCTGTGAGCCAACATCGCCGCCTACATGTCCATATAACATCATGGGATGCTTCTTCCTTCTCTGAGCCAACAGCACCACCTACATGTCCATACAACATCATGTGATGCTTCTTCCTTCGATGAGCCAACTCGGCACCGACATGTCCATATAACATCATGTGATGCTTCTTCCTTCTATGAACCAACATCGCCACCTACATGTCCATATAACATCATGTGATGCTTCTTCCTTCTATGAGCCAACATCGCCACATTCATGCCCATACAACATCATGTGATGCTTCTTCCTTCTCTGAGCCAACAGCGCCACCTACATGTCCATATAACATCATGTGATGCTTCTTCCTTCGATGAGCCAACAGCACCACTTACATGTCCATATAACATCATGTGATGCTTCTTCCTTCTATGAGCCAACAGCGCCACCGACATGCCCATACAACATCATGTGATGCTTCTTCCTTCTCTGAGCCAACAGCGCCACCTACATGTCCATATAACATCATGTGATGCTTCTTCCTTCGATGAGCCAACAGCGCCACCTACATGTGCATATAACATCATGTGATGCTTCTTCCTTCTATGAGCCAACAGCGCCACTTACATGTCCATATAACATCATGTGATGCTTCTTCCTTCTTTGAGCCAACATCGCCACCTTCATGCCCATACAACATCATGTGATGCTTCCACCTTCTCTGAGCTCACAGCGCCACCTACATGTGCATATAACATCATGTGATGCTTCTTCCTTCTATGAGCCAACATCGCCACATTCATGCCCATACAACATCATGTGATGCTTCCACCTTCTCTGAGCCAACAGCGCCACCTACATGTGCATATAACATCATGTGATGCTTCTTCCTTCTCTGAGCCAACATCGCCACCGACATGTCCATATGACATCATGTGATGCTTCTTCCTATGAGCCAACATCGCCACCTACATGTCCATACAACATCATGTGATGTTTCTTCCTTCTATGAGCCAACATCGCCACCGACATGTCCATATAACATCATGTGATGTTTCTTCCTTCTATGAGCCAACATCGCCACCGACATGTCCATATAACATCATGTGATGCTTCTTCCTTCTCTGAGCCAACAGCACCACCTCCATACAACATCATGTGATGCTTCTTCCTTCTATGAGCCAACAGCGCCACTTACATGTCCATAGAACATCATGTGATGCTTCTTTCTATGAGCCAACAGCGCCACCTCCATGTCCATACAACATCATGTGATGCTTCTTCCTTCTATGAGCCAACAGCGACACTTACATGTCCATACAACATCATGCGATGCTTCTTCCTTCTATGAGCCAACAGCACCACCTACATGTCCATATAACATCATGTGATGCTTCTTCATTCTATGAGCCAACAGCACCACCTACTTGTCCATATAACATCACGTGATGCTTCTTCCTTCTCTGAGCCAACATTGCCACCAACATGTCCATATAACATCATGTGACACCAATTCCTTCTCTGAGCTAACAGCGCCACCTACATGTCCATATAACATCATCTGACACCTCTTCCTTCTCTGAGCCAACAGCGCCACCTACATGTCCATATAATATCACATGATGCTTCTTCCTTCCAGGAGCCAACAGCACCACTTACATGTCCATATAACATCATGTGATGCTTCTTCCTGCTATGAGCCAACAGCGCCACCGACATGTCCATATAACATCACGTGACACCAATTCCTTCCATGAGCCAACATCGCAACCTGCATGTCCATATTACATCATGTGATGCTTCTTCCTTCAATGAGCCAAAATCGCCACCTGCATGTCCATATAACATCACGTGATCCTTCTTCCTTCTATGAGCCAACATCGCCACCTGCATGTCCATATAACATCATGTGATGCTTCTTCTTCTCTGAGCAAACAGCGCCACCGACATGTCCGCATAACATCACGTGACACCAATTCCTTCTCTGAGCCAACAGCGCCACCTTCATGTCCATATAACATCATGGGATGCTTCTTCCTTCTCTGAGCCAACTCGCCACCGACATGTCCATATAACATCATGTGATGCTTCTTCCTTCTATGAACCAACATCGCCACCTACACGTTCATATAACATCATGTGATGCTTCTTCCTTCTCTGAGCCAACATCGCCACCTACATGTCCATATAACATCATGTGATGCTTCTTCCTTCTTTGAGCCAACATCGCCACCGACATGTCCACACAACATCATGTGATGCTTCTTCCTTCTATGAGCCAACATCGCCACCTACATGTCCATACAACATCATGTGATGTTTCTTCCTTCTATGAGCCAACATCGCCACCGACATGTCCATATAACATCATGTGATGCTTCTTCCTTCTCTGAGCCAACAGCACCACCTCCATACAACATCATGTGATGCTTCTTCCTTCTATGAGCCAACAGCGCCACTTACATGTCCATAGAACATCATGTGATGCTTCTTTCTATGAGCCAACAGCACCACCTACATGTCCATATTACATCATGTGATGCTTCTTCCTTCTATGAGCCAACAGCGCCACCTACATGTCCATATCACATCACGTGATGCTTCTTCCTTCTCTGAGCCAACAGCACCACCTACATCTCCATACAACATCATGTGATGCTTCTTCCTTCTATGAGCCAACATCGCCACCGAGATGTCCATATAACATCATGTGATGCTTCTTCCTTCTATGAGCCAAAATCGCCACCAACATGTCCACATAACATCACGTGACACCAATTCCTTCTATGAGCCAACATCGCCACCAACATGTCCACATAACATCATGTGATGCTTCTTCCTTCTATGAGCCAACATTGCCACCAACATGTCCACATAACATCATGTGATGCTTCTTCCTTCTATGAGCCAACATCGCCACCTACATGTCCATGCAACATCATGTGATGATTCTTCCTTCCATGAGCCAACAGCGCCACCTACATGTGCATATAACATCATGTGATGCTTCTTCCTTCTATGAGCCAACAGAGCCAATTACATGTCCATAGAACATCACGTGATGCTTCTTCCTTCTTTGAGCCAACAGCGCCACCGACATGTCCATATAACATCACGTGACACCAATTCCTTCTATGAGCCAACATCGCCACCTACATGTCCATATAACATCATGTGATGCTTCTTCCTTCTCTGAGCCAACAGCACCACCTACATGTCCAAACAACATCATGTGATGCTTCTTCCTTCTATGAGCCAACATCGCCACCTACATGTCCATATGACATCATGTGATGCTTCTTCCTTCTATGAGCCAACATCGCCACCTACATGTCCAGATCACATCAAGTGATGCTTCTTCCTTCTCTGAGCCAACATCGCCACCTCCATGTCCATATAACATCAAGTGATGCTTCTTCCTTCTCTGAGCCAACATCGCCACCTCCATGTCCATATAACATCAAGTGATGCTTCTTCCTTCTTTGAGCCAACATTGCCACCTTCATGTCCAGATCACATCAAGTGATGCTTCTTCCTTCTCTGAGCCAACAGCACCACCTCCATACAACATCATGTGATGCTTCTTCCTTCTATGAGCCAACAGCGCCACTTACATGTCCATAGAACATCATGTGATGCTTCTTCCTTCTATGAGCCAACAGCGCCACCTACATGTCCACATAACATCATGTGATGCTTCTTCCTTCTATGAGCCAACAGCGCCACCTACATGTCCATACAACATCATGTGATGCTTCTTCCTTCTATGAGCCAACAGCACCACCTACATGTCCATATAACATCATGTGATGCTTCTTCCTTCTATGAGCCAACAGCGCCACCTACATGTCCATACAACATCATGTGATGCTTCTTCCTTCTATGAGCCAACAGCACCACCTACATGTCCATATAACATCATGTGATGCTTCTTCCTTCTATGAGCCAACAGCGCCACCTACATGTCCATATAACATCATGTGATGCTTCTTCCTTCTATGAGCCAACAGCGCCACCTACATGTCCATATCACATCATGTGATGCTTCTTCCTTCTCTGAGCCAACAGCACCACCTTCATGTCCATACAACATCATGTGATGCTTCTTCCTTCTATGAGCCAACAGCGCCACTTACATGTCCATAGAACATCATGTGATGCTTCTTCCTTCTCTGAGCCAACAGCACCACCTCCATGTCCATACAACATCATGTGATGCTTCTTCCTTCTATGAGCCAACAGCGCCACTTACATGTCCATAGAACATCATGTGATGCTTCTTCCTTCTCTGAGCCAACAGCGCCACCTGCATGTCCATACAACATCATGTGATGCTTCTTCCTTCTATGAGCCAACAGCGCCACCTACATGTCCATATAACATCATGTGATGCTTCTTCATTCTATGAGCCAACAGCACCACCTACTTGTCCATATAACATCACGTGATGCTTCTTCCTTCTCTGAGCCAACATTGCCACCAACATGTCCATATAACATCATGTGACACCAATTCCTTCTCTGAGCTAACAGCGCCACCTACATGTCCATATAACATCATCTGACACCTCTTCCTTCTCTGAGCCAACAGCGCCACCTACATGTCCATATAATATCACATGATGCTTCTTCCTTCCAGGAGCCAACAGCACCACTTACATGTCCATATAACATCATGTGATGCTTCTTCCTGCTATGAGCCAACAGCGCCACCGACATGTCCATATAACATCACGTGACACCAATTCCTTCCATGAGCCAACATCGCAACCTGCATGTCCATATTACATCATGTGATGCTTCTTCCTTCAATGAGCCAAAATCGCCACCTGCATGTCCATATAACATCACGTGATCCTTCTTCCTTCTATGAGCCAACATCGCCACCTGCATGTCCATATAACATCATGTGATGCTTCTTCTTCTCTGAGCAAACAGCGCCACCGACATGTCCACATAACATCACGTGACACCAATTCCTTCTCTGAGCCAACAGCGCCACCTTCATGTCCATATAACATCATGGGATGCTTCTTCCTTCTCTGAGCCAACTCGCCACCGACATGTCCATATAACATCATGTGATGCTTCTTCCTTCTATGAACCAACATCGCCACCTACACGTTCATATAACATCATGTGATGCTTCTTCCTTCTCTGAGCCAACATCGCCACCTACATGTCCATATAACATCATGTGATGCTTCTTCCTTCTTTGAGCCAACATCGCCACCGACATGTCCACACAACATCATGTGATGCTTCTTCCTTCTCTGAGCCAACAGGGCCACCTACATGTCCATATAACATCACGTGATGCTTCTTCCTTCGAGGAGCTAACAGCACCACCTACTTATCCATATAACATCACGTGATGCTTCTTCCTTCTCTGAGCCAACATTGCCACCAACATGTGCATATAACATCATGTGACACCAATTCCTTCTCTGAGCTAACAGCGCCACCTTCATGTCCATATAACATCATGTGACACCTCTTCCTTCTCTGAGCCAACAGTGCCACCTACATGTCCATATAATATCACGTGATGCTTCTTCCTTCCAGGAGCCAACAGCGCCACCTACATGTGCATATAACATCATGTGATGCTTCTTCCTTCTTTGAGCCAACAGTACCACTTACATGTCCATAGAACATCATGTGATGCTTCTTCCTTCTATGAGCCAACAGCGCCACCGACATGTCCATATAACATCACGTGACACCAATTCCTTCGATGAGCCAACATCGCAACCTGCATGTCCATATAACATCATGTGATGCTTCTTCCTTCAATGAGCCAAAATCGCCACCTCCATGTCCACATAACATCATGTGATGCTTCTTCCTTCTATGAGCCAACATCGCCACCGACATGTCCACATAACATCAAGTGACACCAATTCCTTCTCTGAGCCAACAGCACCACCTACATGTCCATATAACATTATGTGATGATTCTTCCTTCTCTGAGCCAAAATCACCACCTCCATGTCCATATAACATCATGTGATGCTTCTTCCTTCTATGAGCCAACATTGCCACCAACATGTCCACATAACATCATGTGATGCTTCTTCCTTCTCTGAGCCAACAGCGCCACCTACATGTCCATATAACATCATGTGATGCTTCTTCCTTCTCTGAGCTAACAGCACCACCTACATGTCCATATAACATCATGTGACACCTTTTCCTTCTCTGAGCCAACAGCGCCACCGACATGTCCATATAACATCACGTGACAACAATTCCTTCTTTGAGCCAACATCGCCACCTACATGTCCATATAACATCATGTGATGCTTCTTCCTTCTTTGAGCCAACATTGCCACCTACATGTCCAGATAACATCAAGTGATGCTTCTTCCTTCTATGAGCCAACATCCCCACCGACATGTCCATATAACATCATGTGATGCTTCTACCTTCTATGAGCCAACATCGCCACCTACATGTCCATATAACATCATGTGATGCTTCTTCCTTCTATGAGCCAACATTGCCACAAACATGTCCACATAACATCATGTGATGCTTCTTCCTTCAATGAGCCAACAGCGCCACCTACATGTCCATATAACATCATGTGACACCAATACCTTCTCTGAGCCAACAGCACCACCTACATGTCCATATAACATCACGTGACACCTCTTCCTTCTCTGAGCCAACAGCGCCACCTACATGTCCATATAACATCATGTGATGCTTCTTCTTTCTATGAGCCAAAATCGCCACCTCCATGTCCATATAACATCATGTGATGCTTCTTCCTTCTTTGAGCCAACATTGCCACCAACATGTCCACATAACATCATGTGATGCTTCTTCCTTCTATGAGCCAACAGCGCCACCTACATGTCCATATAACATCACGTGACAACAATTCCTTCTATGAGACAACAGCACCACCTCCAGGTCCACATAACATTATGTGATGATTCTTCCTTCTCTGAGCCACAGGGACATGGACAGACGGCGCGAGATGACAATACCTTTTTGTTAAAAACGTGTGTGTACCCCTGATTATATGTTTTAATGTTGTGCGTCCTGCTGTTTTATTAAGCTCTTTGTAAAAATGTAATTTTTTGAACCCTATTCATAAAACATTTTTGAATAAAAACCTGTGTCGTGTCATTGAATGAATCCATGTGATGAAAAGGTTTGAGTATTGTCCCTTGTTCATGTTACAGGGAATGGAGGAAGTTTACAAATGGAATTGTTTCTCAAATAACCTTTATGAACCGATGAAACCTCTTGAAATGAGTCAAAATAACCAAAACACCTTGAAAACCAACACACACACACACACACACACACACACACACACACACACACACACACACACACACACACACACACACACACACACACATACACACACACATATATACATACACACATACACAAACACATACACATACACACACATATACACACACACATATATAAATACAGACATACACACACACACACACACACACACACACACACACACACACACACACACATACACACACACACACACACACACACACACACACACACATACATACACACATACACAAACACACACATACATACACACAAACACACCTACACACACACATACACACCTACACACATACACACACATACACACACACACACACACACACACACACACACACACACATACACATACATACACACATACACAAACACACACATGCATACACACAAATATACACACACACAAATATACACACACACAAACACACAAATACTCACACACAAATACACACACACATACAAACACACACATACAAACACACACATACAAACACACACATACATACACACATACATTAACATATACACACATATACACACAAACACACACACACACACACATAAATACACAAATACACACACACAAAAATATACACACACATAAACACAAATACACACACATACACACATATACACACACAGACACACACACACACACACATACACACACACACACACACACACACACACACACACACACACACACACACACATACATACACATATATACACACACACACACACATACACACACAAATATACACACACATAAGCACACAAATACACACACGCACAAATGCAGACACATACATACACAGACACTAACACGTACAAACACACACACATGTGCACACACACGTCAATTATCACACTCATGGAACCACAAATGTTTGAATATTGTGCCCGCAGATGTTGACAAATGTTTATTCTTATTTTTTCACCATAAAAATGTTTTAAATGAATATTCACTCCCTCAATAACATGTTTCATATTAAAAACGGTGTGAATAATCCATAAGTGTTTTTATAAATAAACACATTCACTGCAAACATGGGGGAGGGGCAGCGTTTCCTCCCCCGAACAACCACATCACCCCTCGTCTCCAAGGACTGCCCGAGTGAAACCACGCCAAACCCAATTTGTAAAATTCCATTCCGGAAGGTTATTGTTGAGTTAAACATGCCCACACCCGATTTGTAAAATTCCATTCCAGAAGGTTATTGTTTCGTGAAACCACGCCCACAGCCGATTTATAAAATTCCATTCTGGAAGGTTATTGTTGAGTTAAACCATGCCCACACCCGATTTATAAAATTCCATTCTCGATGTTTCTTACTGAGTTAAACCACGCCCACACCCGATTTATAAAATTCCATTCTCGATGTTTCTTGTTGAGTTAAACCACGCCCACACCCAATTTATAAAATTCCATTCTCGATGTTTCTTACTGAGTTAAACCACGCCCACACCCGATTGATAAAATTCCATTCTCGATGTTTCTTGTTGAGTTAAACCACGCCCACACCCGATTTATAAAATTACATTGTCGATGTTTCTTACTAAGTTCAACCACGCCCACACCCGATTTGTAAAATTCCATTCTCGATGTTTCTTTCTGAGTTAAACCACGCCCACACCCGATTTATAAAATTGCATTGTCGATGCTTCTTACTGAGTTAAACCACGCCCACACCCGATTTATAAAATTACATTCTCGACGTTTCTTACTGAGTTAAACCACACCTACACCCCATTTATAAAATTACATTCTCAATGTTTCTTACTGAGTTAAACCACACCCACACCCGATTTGTAAAATTACATTCTCGACGTTTCTTACCGAGTCAAACCACGCCCACACCCGATTTATAAAATTACATTGTCGATGTTTCTTGCGAAGTTAAACCACGCCCACACCCGATTTGTAAAATTCCATTCTCGATGTTTCTTACTGAGTTAAACCACGCCCACACCCGATTTATAAAATTGCATTGTCGATGTTTCTTACTGAGTTAAACCACGCCCACACCCGATTTATAAAATTACATTCTCGACGTTTCTTACTGAGTTAAACCACGCCTACACCCCATTTATAAAATTACATTCTCGATGTTTCTTACTGAGTTAAACCACACCCACACCCGATTTGTAAAATTACATTCTCGACGTTTCTTGTTGAGTTAAACAACGCCCACACCCGATTTATAAAATTCCATTCTCGATGTTTCTTACTGAGTTAAACCACGCCCACACCCGATTTATAAAATTCCATTCTCGATGTTTCTTACTGAGTTAAACCACGCCCACACCCGATTTATAAAATTACATTCTCGACGTTTCTTACTGAGTTAAACCACGCCCACACCCGATTTATAAAATTACATTCTCGACGTTTCTTACTGAGTTAAACCACGTCCACACCCGATTTATAAAATTACATTCTCGACGTTTCTTACTGAGTTAAACCACGCCCACACCCGATTTATAAAATTACATTCTCGACGTTTCTTACTGAGTTAAACCACGTCCACACCCGATTTATAAAATTACATTCTCGACGTTTCTTACTGAGTTAAACCACGTCCACACCCGATTTATAAAATTACATTCTCGACGTTTCTTACTGAGTTAAACCACGTCCACACCCGATTTATAAAATTACATTCTCGATGTTTCTTACTGAGTTAAACCACGCCCACACCCGATTTATAAAATTACATTGTCGATGTTTCTTACTGAGTTAAACAACGCCCACACCCGATTTGTAAAATTACATTCTCGACGTTTCTTACTGAGTTAAACCACGCCTACACCCGATTTATAAAATTCCATTCTCGATGTTTCTTACTGAGTTAAACAACGCCCACACCCGATTTATAAAATTACATTCTCGACGTTTCTTACTGTGTTAAACCACGCCTACACCCGATTTGTAAAATTCAATTCTCGATGTTTCTTGTTGAGTTAAACCACGCCCACACCCGATTTATAAAATTCCATTCTCGATGTTTCTTACTGAGTTAAACCACGCCCACACCCGATTTATAAAATTGCATTGTCGATGTTTCTTGCTGAGTTAAACCACGCCCACACCCGATTTATAAAATTACATTCTCGATGTTTCTTACTGAGTTAAACCACGCCCACACCCGATTTATAAAATTACATTGTCGATGTTTCTTACTGAGTTAAACCACGCCCACACCCGATTTATAAAATTACATTGTCGATGTTTCTTGTTGAGTTAAACCACGCCCACACCCGATTTATAAAATTACATTGTCGATGTTTCTTACTAAGTTAAACCACGCCCACACCCGATTTGTAAAATTCCATTCTCGATGTTTACTGAGTTAAACCACGCCCACACCCGATTTATAAAATTGCATTGTCGATGTTTCTTACTGAGTTAAACCACGCCCACACCCCATTTATAAAATTACATTCTCGATGTTTCTTACTGAGTTAAACCACACCCACACCCGATTTGTAAAATTACATTCTCGACGTTTCTTGTTGAGTTAAACCACGCCCACACCCGATTTATAAAATTCCATTCTCGATGTTTCTTACTGAGTTAAACCACGCCCACACCCGATTTATAAAATTCCATTCTCGATGTTTCTTACTGAGTTAAACCACGCCCACACCCGATTTATAAAATTACATTCTCGACGTTTCTTACTGAGTTAAACCACGCCCACACCCGATTTATAAAATTACATTCTCGACGTTTCTTACTGAGTTAAACCACGCCCACACCCGATTTATAAAATTCCATTCTCGATGTTTCTTACTGAGTTAAACCACGCCCACACCCGATTTATAAAATTCCATTCTCGATGTTTCTTACTGAGTTAAACAACGCCTACACCCGATTTGTAAAATTCAATTCTCGATGTTTCTTACTGAGTTAAACCACGCGCACTCCCGATTTATAAATTACATTCTCGATGTTTCTTTCTGAGTTAAACCACGCCCACACCCGATTTATAAAATTACATTGTCGATGTTTCTTACTGAGTTAAACCACGCCCACACCCGATTTATAAAATTCCATTCTCGACGTTTCTTACTGTGTTAAACCACGCCTTCACCCGTTTTGTAAAATTACATTCTCGACGTTTCTTACTGTGTTAAACCACGCCCACACCCGATTTATAAAATTACATTCTCGATGTTTCTTACTGAGTTAAACCACGCCCACACCCGATTTATAAAATTACATTGTCGATGTTTCTTACTGAGTTAAACCACGCCCACACCCGATTTATAAAATTACATTCTCGACGTTTCTTACTGTGTTAAACCACGCCTACACCCGATTTGTAAAATTCAATTCTCGATGTTTCTTGTTGAGTTAAACCACGCCCACACCCGATTTATAAAATTACATTGTCGATGTTTCTTACCGAGTTAAACCACGCCCACACCCGATTTATAAAATTACATTGTCGATGTTTCTTGTTGAGTTAAACCACGCCCACACCCGATTTATAAAATTACATTGTCGATGTTTCTTACTAAGTTAAACCACGCCCACACCCGATTTGTAAAATTCCATTCTCGATGTTTCTTACTGAGTTAAACCACGCCCACACCCGATTTATAAAATTGCATTGTCGATGTTTCTTACTGAGTTAAACCACGCCCACACCCAATTTATAAAATTACATTCTCGACGTTTCTTACTGAGTTAAACCACACCCACACCCGATTTGTAAAATTACATTCTCGACGTTTCTTGTTGAGTTAAACCACGCCCACACCCGATTTATAAAATTACATTGTCGATGTTTCTTACTAAGTTAAACCACGCCCACACCCGATTTGTAAAATTCCATTCTCGATGTTTCTTACTGAGTTAAACCACGCCCACACCAGATTTATAAAATTGCATTGTCGATGTTTCTTACTGAGTTAAACCACACCCACACCCGATTTGTAAAATTACATTCTCGACGTTTCTTACTGAGTTAAACCACGCCCACACCCAATTTATAAAATTACATTCTCGACGTTTCTTACTGAGTTAAACCACACCCACACCCGATTTGTAAAATTACATTCTCGACGTTTCTTGTTGAGTTAAACCACGCCCACACCCGATTTATAAAATTACATTGTCGATGTTTCTTACTAAGTTAAACCACGCCCACACCCGATTTGTAAAATTCCATTCTCGATGTTTCTTACTGAGTTAAACCACGCCCACACCCGATTTATAAAATTGCATTGTCGATGTTTCTTACTGAGTTAAACCACGCCCACACCCCATTTATAAAATTACATTCTCGATGTTTCTTACTGAGTTAAACCACACCCACACCCGATTTGTAAAATTACATTCTCGACGTTTCTTGTTGAGTTAAACCACGCCCACACCCGATTTATAAAATTCCATTCTCGATGTTTCTTACTGAGTTAAACCACGCCCACACCCGATTTATAAAATTCCATTCTCGATGTTTCTTACTGAGTTAAACCACGCCCACACCCGATTTATAAAATTACATTCTCGACGTTTCTTACTGAGTTAAACCACGTCCACACCCGATTTATAAAATTACATTCTCGACGTTTCTTACTGAGTTAAACCACGTCCACACCCGATTTATAAAATTACATTCTCGACGTTTCTTACTGAGTTAAACCACGTCCACACCCGATTTATAAAATTACATTCTCGACGTTTCTTACTGAGTTAAACCACGCCCACACCCAATTTATAAAATTACATTCTCGACGTTTCTTACTGAGTTAAACCACACCCACACCCGATTTGTAAAATTACATTCTCGACGTTTCTTGTTGAGTTAAACCACGCCCACACCCGATTTATAAAATTACATTGTCGATGTTTCTTACTAAGTTAAACCACGCCCACACCCGATTTGTAAAATTCCATTCTCGATGTTTCTTACTGAGTTAAACCACGCCCACACCCGATTTATAAAATTGCATTGTCGATGTTTCTTACTGAGTTAAACCACGCCCACACCCCATTTATAAAATTACATTCTCGATGTTTCTTACTGAGTTAAACCACACCCACACCCGATTTGTAAAATTACATTCTCGACGTTTCTTGTTGAGTTAAACCACGCCCACACCCGATTTATAAAATTCCATTCTCGATGTTTCTTACTGAGTTAAACCACGCCCACACCCGATTTATAAAATTCCATTCTCGATGTTTCTTACTGAGTTAAACCACGCCCACACCCGATTTATAAAATTACATTCTCGACGTTTCTTACTGAGTTAAACCACGTCCACACCCGATTTATAAAATTACATTCTCGACGTTTCTTACTGAGTTAAACCACGTCCACACCCGATTTATAAAATTACATTCTCGACGTTTCTTACTGAGTTAAACCACGTCCACACCCGATTTATAAAATTACATTCTCGACGTTTCTTACTGAGTTAAACCACGCCCACACCCAATTTATAAAATTACATTCTCGACGTTTCTTACTGAGTTAAACCACACCCACACCCGATTTGTAAAATTACATTCTCGACGTTTCTTGTTGAGTTAAACCACGCCCACACCCGATTTATAAAATTACATTGTCGATGTTTCTTACTAAGTTAAACCACGCCCACACCCGATTTGTAAAATTCCATTCTCGATGTTTCTTACTGAGTTAAACCACGCCCACACCCGATTTATAAAATTGCATTGTCGATGTTTCTTACTGAGTTAAACCACGCCCACACCCCATTTATAAAATTACATTCTCGATGTTTCTTACTGAGTTAAACCACACCCACACCCGATTTGTAAAATTACATTCTCGACGTTTCTTGTTGAGTTAAACCACGCCCACACCCGATTTATAAAATTCCATTCTCGATGTTTCTTACTGAGTTAAACCACGCCCACACCCGATTTATAAAATTACATTCTCGACGTTTCTTACTGAGTTAAACCACGCCCACACCCAATTTATAAAATTACATTCTCGACGTTTCTTACTGAGTTAAACCACACCCACACCCGATTTGTAAAATTACATTCTCGACGTTTCTTGTTGAGTTAAACCACGCCCACACCCGATTTATAAAATTACATTGTCGATGTTTCTTACTAAGTTAAACCACGCCCACACCCGATTTGTAAAATTCCATTCTCGATGTTTCTTACTGAGTTAAACCACGCCCACACCCGATTTATAAAATTGCATTGTCGATGTTTCTTACTGAGTTAAACCACGCCCACACCCCATTTATAAAATTACATTCTCGATGTTTCTTACTGAGTTAAACCACACCCACACCCGATTTGTAAAATTACATTCTCGACGTTTCTTGTTGAGTTAAACCACGCCCACACCCGATTTATAAAATTCCATTCTCGATGTTTCTTACTGAGTTAAACCACGCCCACACCCGATTTATAAAATTCCATTCTCGATGTTTCTTACTGAGTTAAACCACGCCCACACCCGATTTATAAAATTACATTCTCGACGTTTCTTACTGAGTTAAACCACGTCCACACCCGATTTATAAAATTACATTCTCGACGTTTCTTACTGAGTTAAACCACGCCCACACCCGATTTAGAAAATTACATTCTCGACGTTTCTAACCGAGTTAAACCACGACCACACCCGATTTAGAAAATTACATTCTCGACGTTTCTTACTGAGTTAAACCACGTCCACACCCGATTTATAAAATTACATTCTCGACGTTTCTTACTGAGTTAAACCACGTCCACACCCGATTTATAAAATTCCATTGGATAACGCTGGAACATTTGGTTATGTTCAGGATCACCAAGAATAACCAAACATTAAATAGTGAACACGGGGATTCACCAAGACTCATTATTTATACACCACACGGAGGGGGAAACGGTCTAAAGAGAGACGGAGAAACGAGGGACCGAGGAGGGAAATAAAAAATGGCGGGAAGGGAAAGGGTGAATAAAAATGTCGGTTACAGCGTCTCGACCTCCTCACACAAGGGGATCTTTGATACAGGGAAACATTTCACCCATCGTGTGTGTAATATATCAACACCGGGTCTAAACAATCGATAATTTTCTGGGTTTAATCTTACTAGGGAAGGTGGAGAGGGGAGAACATGGCGACAGGCACAGAGACATCCGTTTGGGACAAGTCTGACCGTAACGAGCCCCCTCAGCATCCTCCATCTTCACCGGGATGTCCCAGGAGGTGTGAACGAGGCCGATGGACTGAACGTGCCCGTTCCATGGTCCGTGTCTCTCGTGGACCCTTCGTCGAACACGACACGACCTCCTCACCACGATCACACGGCTCCGTTCGACAAACTGCACCTCCGCTCTCATTGGCCCACGTGACCAGCGCTGGCCACGCCCTTTTACACAACTCGTGCCGTCTCACTCTCTCGTTCGCGCTGGCCACGCCCTCCCCGTCCTGATATCAATCCGCGACGGAGAACGGGAGGGTGAGGAGGGAGGATGAAGGAATATCAGTGAGAGGGAAGGAGGATCGAGGAGTTCTCTCACAAGGAACTTCACCCAAGGAGGCCATGATGTCCTTCAATCCTCTCAGTTAAAAATAAACAGATAATTCGAGTCTCCTGTTCTGTGTCCGTTCTCGATATTTATATAATTCTGAGTGAACCGGCTCGCAAGCTCCATGTACCGGACTCAGGGCGGGGCTCTCACTGCGCATGCGCGAAGGGACGTCACGCGCTCCCAACGAGAAGCTCCGCCCCTCGAGCTCGAGCTTCTCTTGACCCAGCGGTGAATGATTCCTGGATTCCTGAAGTCCCGACTTCCCTCATCTTGTTAGATTTTCTCACAAATCGGGGACAAACAGTAAAAGGAGACAAAGAGGTCAGGTGTCGTTTGTCGTTCAATTAAATTGAAGTAAAATCGTGAAGTAAAATCAATATGGCCGCCGAGTAAGGGATGGAAGACAAACTCGTGTTACATGGGGTCTCGTGGTGGTTCATGTGTCCTGTGGGAATGATATAAACACCATTGGGGTCATCGCTCCACATTGGAAATACGGGGATGAAGGGAACATGTTTCGTGGTTGTTACAGAGACCACGTGGTGTGGTTGTTACAGAGATCACGTGGTGCGGTTGTTGCAGAGATCACGTGGTGTGGTTGTTACAGAGATCACATGGTGTGGTTGTTGCAGAGATCACGTGGTGCGGTTGTTACAGAGATCACGTGGTGTGGTTACAGAGATCACGTGGTGTGGTTGTTCCAGAGATCACGTGGTGTGGTTGTTACAGAGATCACGTGGTGTGGTTGTTCCATAGATCACGTGGTGTGGTTGTTCCATAGATCACGTGGTGTGGTTGTTACAGAGACCACGTGGTGTTGGGGGAGGTTCACCTGCCCTGTGAACATGGGAATGGTGCTGTTTCTGCTGCTCACAGGTAAGTTTTATTTCCTGTAATAATTAACCGTCCGACAGGTGTCCGACAGAGTGGTGCAGCGGAAGCGCACTCACCTTGTTGCTCTCCAGTCAGTGCTCGATTCCCGATTCACCTGTAAACCGTCCGATTGGTGATTCGTGAGCGGGGTGTTGCATCATCGTGCTTCAGACGCATGTTTAGCCGGCTGTCCAATCTGCTAACGTGAGTCGGTGGACGTAAAAGACCCCACGGTGTCTTTCGCCAAGAGCAGGTGAGATTCACACCCCTCGACTGTTGTCACATTTTGTTGTTCCGGCCTGAACTTAAAATGGATTAAATTTAAATGTTTTTGTCACCGATCGACACAAAATACCCCATAAAGTCAAAGTGAAAACATGGCTTAGAAATTTCTACGAATTGATTAAAAATAAAAATCTGAAATGTCTTGAGTCAGTAAGTATTCAACACCTTTGCTCCGACGCTGATGTGGATTTTTTAAACCCACCTTGTTGTGATCGTTGTCCTCCTGAAGGATTCTAACTGGCCGATTGTGGAATCCTATTTGACTTCAGACAGAGTTTAACGTTTGTCCGATTTGATTATAAAATCCTACAAAAACCTAATTGACACTGATAAAACTGATGTCCACACAAGTCCTTCCTTGTGAAACAATTTATTTCCTAATTATACACCATACACTTCTCACCCTCGCACAATGAACTGAAGAATCCCTATTGATTGCAATATTATTTGGTTCTATTTCATTTATTCTTACTTTAGTGAACAGTTAGACCAACCCGATTCAATTCACTTCTACATTACATCAGAGAGTTTTACTCTAACTTGGTACTTGGTCAGTTCCAAGGAGTACAAGCCACTGAGAAACTATACTTCCTCACGTGCTTGCACTGAAAACAATTTTACATTTCAAAGCATTTTATACTTTTATGAGAGAGAGGTTGGGGGATATTCACCCAGACTGTAGACGTGTCCTTTAGACGAAAAGCCACTTCGTACATTTCGAAGCAAAGGTTCATTTATCAGCTCGGTCACTCTGCTCCAGAACAACACATTTCTTATCATTTAGGGCAAAAGTCTTTTGGCCAGAAATGACAGCCAATTCAACTTGCAGCATAAAAGTTACATTTCTGAAACTCCATTTGTTACAATTTAAAATACATTAATATAAATTTTTCCCCCACACGGTGAACCAGGGAATATGTTAAGTGACCTTGACCTCGGAAACGGTCGACGGCGGAACGTTCAAATTCGGTGTATGGATAGAGTTTAATAACTACTACAAAATTGAACCGCAGCATTTTTCCACATTCGATCACGAAGGGTGTCGGGGCTGAAATATGCAAAATATGAAAAAATACTTTTTCTCGACCTGCGTTCACTATTTTCAATACTTGTCCTACAGTTTTGAATGTGGAGAAACGAGACTTCGGAATTAAACACTTCGAGATATTTAGAAAATTTTACTCGAGCCGATTTTTGATTTAGGTTTTTTTTATTTTTTATTTTTCAGTTTAAAAACTGAATATATTAATTATTTTTCAAATGGTAGTCCTTCAAAAATCGGGTGTCTATTTACAGTCATTTTTTATGAGGAGTGCCAGTTGGCAAAATACGCAATAAGAAAAATCTTGCCAGGCAGAGGAACAATTGTATGTAAACAAATACGTCTTGACAATGAATCTTTGTTGGTGGATCAGTCAGAATGAATAGCATCGTTTCCAGCGCTTCGATCCTGGCGGAGGAGCTCCTTGTGAGCCAACGGCCATCCGCATTGCATTCGGGATATTAGCGGTCTTTTAAATAGCCGATAAAGTAATCGGATCTGGAGGGGGTTTGCGATATACACTGCTCGGCAAATCGCAAACGGAGCGAGCTGCTTCACGGCTCGTTTCCAAGCAGGTCCCGTCGAGGTGTAAATCCCCGGCATTTCTGTCTACGCGCATACTTAGGTAAATCGACAATTCGGCGATCGGACCCTGTCGCGCGCAGACAGAATAGTTGGCTGATTTTCGGTGTGATTAAACACACCAGTGGCTGGATTTCGGCGTTGATCCGAAAGCTGCGACTAGGTTTGCCATGTCTGGTGGGCGCGTAGCCGCGATTAGCTAAAAGCGGTCGCTCGCACGCCGACGGGCGGAAAACTATAACAATATACTCGCACCTGTTGCTTGAAATTCTTTGCTTTGATGTATTCTTTGATGTCGAGATGCAGATGATGGATGATTAAACGCTTTGTTGCACACAGAACAGTTAAAGGGTTTCTCTCCGGTGTGTATTCTTTGATGCACACGAAAGTTAGATAATTGACTAAACGCATTGTTGCATACAGAACAATTGAAGGGTTTCTCTCCGGTGTGTATTCTTTGATGTTCATGAAAGTTAGAAAGATGATTGAACACTTTGTTACACACCGAACAATTGTAAGGTTTCTCTCCGGTGTGTATTCTTTGATGTCGAGATGCAGATGATGGATGATTAAACGCTTTGTTGCACACAGAACAATTGTAAGGTTTCTCTCCAGTGTGTATTCTTTGATGTCGAGATGCAGATGATGAATGATTAAACACTTTGTTGCACACACAACAATTGTAGTGTTTCTCTCTGTTGTGTATTCTTTGATGTTCATGAAAGTTAGATGGATGATTGAATGCTTTGTAACACACCGAACAATTGTAAGGTTTTTCTCCGGTGTGCATTCTTTGATGTTTATAAAGGTTAGATCGATGATTGAACGCTTTGTTACACACAGAACAATTGTAAGGTTTCTCTCCAGTGTGCATTCTTTGATGTGTTGATAGAGTTGATGACCGATTAAATGCTTTGTTGCAAACAGAACAATTGTAGAGTTTATCTCCGGTGTGTATTCTTTGATGTTTATAGAAGTTCGATGAGTGATTAAACGCTTTGTTGCAAACAGAACACTTGTGGGGTTTCTCACCTGAATGTATTTTTTCATGACGATATAAATTTGATGAAGAACAAAAAGCCTTCCTGCATTGTGAACACTTGAAGGATTTCTCACCGGTGTGCAACCTTTGATGTGTCAACAGATATGAAGAAGAAGCAAATCCCTTATGACATACAGTGCACCTGTATGACGTCTCACTTGCGCATATTTTCACACATCCTTTTGAACACGATGAGGAGGTTATGTTTTTGTTGGCAACAGCAAAATTGTTTATCTTTTCACTACTTTGTCTCTCCTGTTGCAAGACATTGATACACCTGTCGCAGTTGTTGTTGTTTGTAGACACACCCCGAAACTTGTCAACATCCTGACAAAAAGTCTCTGCCAGGTGATGATCGAAAGAAACTTCTCTGTCCAATGACGAGGAACAGTTGACACGTGAAGACGTTTCAAATTTTTTCTCTGCAAATTAAGAATGGAGTAAAAACATCAATAAATCACTTTTACAACTTGAACAGCACTCGTGGAGCACATAGTCTCACCTTGTACGTTCATTCTGAACAAAATTACCATTATTAACTGAATACCCCACTATTATGGCCACAACTATCATGGCCCACATGATCGTATCATCCATGCACCCGATTATATCACATTGTTTCTCAGAATGGGTTATGAACGTCAAAAATGTAGTCACTCACATCGGGTCATGGATCAGATGAATGAAGTTTTAGATTTTGCAGAGAAGGATTTCAAGTCAACCAATCATGGCTGGAATAAGACTTCACTGATGATGCCATCATTATCACCCAATACACCCCATGGGGAGTTGATAACATATGCAAAGTTTCAATTATTTTCGTTGAGTGGTTTCAGAGAAAATGATATGCAGATTTTCCCTTTAATTAAATATGGCTGCCATACCATGTGACACATGACGACAATGTCAACAATAAAAACATTCTCCATCGGGAGTTCCTCCTCTGTTTAAAATTTTTCATCGATCGTCAAGTGGAAACAGAGAAAACGACATATAAATTGAAAATATGAAAACGTGGACACATAGAAAGACACACACAAACGTACACAGACACAACGAACACATTGGACAAATACAACAATTCAGGAAAGGATAGAGAAACCAAAACCGAAAAAGAGGAATTCAAAAAATAAAAAACAAACACAAAATTGGAGACAAAGACCTCGAGTGCTTGGGTGTTGAAAACAAACTCAATCTGGAAATGATAGCAAGAAAGATAAAAATAAATAAATAAAAAACACCACCATATGAGGAAGCAAACAACAGGAGAAAACAAAACCACATGTTTGAGAGTAACCCGAAGAGATTCTTCAACGAATTAGGGAAACAAAAGCAGAATGTGTCAACACCCCCTGAAAAAGAAAAGATGGGGAAACATTCTGGAAAGGAATTATTGGAGATCGAAAGGAGCACAACAAGGAAGCAGAATGGATCGTGGACTTGGAAAAGAAGAAGCACCATGTAGGAAGAGGAAATTATTATTATTGATGATTATTGATGTGATTAATTATTAATTGATGAAATTAATTATTATTGTTGATGATTAGTGATTATTGATGAAGAAATAAATGATTAAAAACAACTTCCAAAACTGCGACCAAACTTTAAAATCCAGGGCCAGACGGAATTCCAATTTCTGGCTGAAACAACTTGATGCTCCCCACAATCACGACACCAGGACATTCAAACAACTGATCCCAGAGGAAAAGGAAGTGCATGAGTGCTTTGGAGAAGGAAACACATTTCTCATCAAAAAACTCTGAAGAAACCCAACTTCCTCACAAATACCGGCCAATAATATGTCCACGAACAACATACAAACTTCTCACAGGAATTATGACAGAAATAATGTTCCATCACTGAACCCAACAAGGAGGTGTAGAGGGAGAACAAAAGGGCCACCACCCACGCCTGAACAAGGCCGAACTTGGAAATTTCAAAATGCGAGGAACCAAATTGTCCACCACCTGGATGGACTAGAAGGAAGCTTTTGACAGTGTTCCACATTCATGGATGATAAAATGCAAGTCAATATACAAAATCAATTCCCAAGAATCCCAAAATCAATCCCAAAAACAAATCCCCAAATCAATCCCAAAACGGTGGAGGCAAAGGAGAGAAAGGCTGTCTCCTGAACTGCTCAATTTAATGTGGTGCAAGAAAGGCACATTCTCTGAATTTCATGTGACAAAATTAATTTTAAAACTTACTCAAACAGTGAAGGAGGAATCTGGAGTCCACGGTATGCTGAGAGTGGGATACTTCAGCAAGCACATTCCCTGATGACAAAGAACCAACTTCACCCCGCTGTATGTTGGTTGCTCTCATCAACTGGTCGGTCGACTCATCAATTCCACTGCCCTGTAGTTGTCTTGGAAATGACTTCAAAGCAGACATCTCCTTGCTGGCCTTATCGAAAAGGCAGCTTTCCCGTTCCTCCACTCTCTCCTCACATCTTCCAGTCACGTATTGTCCTTCATTGCTTGGAGAACCCCAATACAACCTCCCTCTGAGACAGCTTGATATGTGGACTCAGGTTCTTCTCCATGTTGGGGTGTCACAAAGCTTTCACCCTCTGAGGATTTGCGACACAATTGGCCTGTCGGATTCAGCCGATGTGCACCCACTGGACAAAATCTTTTGAACATGATCACAGCCAACCTTTCACCTCTTTATAACCTGCTGTGGTATATTTTACAAACTGGTTCCCTGACATAAGTTGTCAACTTAAGAGTCGTGAGATTACGACTCTGATCGACACAATTTGATTTTTGTCACTGATCTACACAAAATACCCCATAATGATAAATTGAAAACATGTTTTTGGAACTTTTTACAAAAAAAACTGAAATGTCTTGCAACAATAAGTATTCAACCCCTTTGCGATAGCATTCCAAATTGAGCTCAGGGCATACAATTTCCTTTGATCATCCTTGAGATGTCTCCACAACTTTCTCCCTCGTGTCTCTCCCTGGTTAATCCCTCCTCCGGAATGACAGACCTGAGCCTCGTCCTGGTGGAGGAGTTGCTCTCTTCATCAAGGACTCTATTCCTTACTCTCCATGCACTGACCTCACTCCCCCACACCCCCCAGGAATACCTCTGACCATGGCGTCCCCTCCACTCCCACCTCATGTATTTATGTTTGTTGTTCCGTCCACCAAACAGTTATGACTCCATTTACACCTCACTCTCCGAAAACGTGGAAAAAATTATATCCTCTCATCCCAACTCTCTCTTCCTCATATGTGGTGACTTCAACTGCCATCATGACAGTTGGTTGGGTGTGGGTACCTCCGTCACCTGCCATGATACTTCAGCAAAAGATTTCTGCGACTCATTGGGACTGACTCAATCGGTCAACTTCCCAACCAGGATCTCAACCAATGGGACTCAATCTCTTCTGAATCTGATTTCGACCATTTTCCCTAAAAATATCTGTTGTTCTTCCAGCCCTCCAATCGGTTCATCTGACCACATGCTTGTCAATGTTCTGTGGTTCTCTAATGAGAGCCAGACATCTCGCTCTACTTCCTCTCCTGTTGCAGTCAACATGTTTCCCAAAATGGAGTTCTCTCATCCCCTCTTCCTGTCTCGGCTGGAGTTCCTCAAGGCAGCGTTCTGGGCCCTGTTCTTTTTCTGGTTTTCATCAATGATCTCTCCGACTCTCTGAAAAATCCTCTTTATCTCTTTGCTGATGACTCCACCCACTGCCGTACCATCTGTCAACCCTCAGACGGGCAAGCAGCAGCTTCTTTGCTCACTGCTGATGTGGATAAAATCACAAACTGGTCCAACACGTGGAACATGTCTTTCAATCCTTACAAATCTCACAATCTCGCGATGCCTCTCCGAACGGACAGTCTGGAAACCACCGCCCCCCCCCAATCTACTTTTCTTTTTTGTATACCTTGTCGAGGCTCGTATGAGAACTAACACACAATGCAAATCAAGGGGGCATGAGACAAGAGGAGAGGGAGTGGGAAGGACAAAACAGTGGGGAACAGACACATTAGGAGATCTGTGGAAGGGAGAGGGATGGGACGGAGAACACGGGGAATACAAGATGGACATTACAGGGACTTTCAGGAAGGAAAGCAGGGATTTTGAAGGAGGTGGGCTTGGGTGGATTATCCGGGGTCGAAAAGATCGAGGATTTGGATGGGGGATGATAAGAGATGGTGGTAAACAACTGTTTTGAAGGCCTGGAGGGAAGAATGGGAATGAATGGAGTGAGGGAGTTTATTCCAAAGGCGGGAAAAAGAGGAATGAAAGAGTGAAGGTGAGCAGTGATTCGTGATTTTGGTAGTTTTACCAGAAGGGGGTTGTTGGCAGACCTTGAGCGTCCTGCGGAAATCTGGTGGGGACAAATCACAGAGAGAGCAGGGGGGGCAAGGCTGGAGAGGAGTCGGTAGAAGACAGAAAGACCACCGACCAACCTGCGGTGATTGAGTGAGAGGCCCAAAGACACAGCCTCATTGCGGGAGATGCCAATGATCTGAAATGCCTTGGTTTCTGCAGAGTGAAGCCGAGAAAAGTGGGAGGCAGGAGCACCAGCCCAGAGGGGAGAGCAGTACTCCTTCAGGGTGCGGACAAAAGCTTTGTAAGTGGTCAGGAGCTGAGGTGGGCCGAGGAAGGACTTTGCACGACGGAGGATTCCCAGTCGGCGACTGGCTTTGGAGGTGAGGTTTGAAATGTGGCTTTCCCAGGAAAGATCATGGCAGATAGTGAAACCCAGAAGCTTGAAAGAAAGGACTTCTTCCAGAGGATTGTTGAGAAAGTGGATGGGGGGGGTTCTAAAAGGTCCTTTCGAAAAGACCTCGTGAGAGTGTGAGATTTGTCCGGATTGAAAGACATGTTCCACGTGTTGGACCAGTTTGTGATTTTATCCACATGAGCAGAGAGCGAAGAAGGTGCTGCTTGCCGGTCTGAGGGATGACCGATGGTACAGCAGAGGGTGGAGTCATCAGCAAAGAGATATAGAGGATTTTCCAGAGAGTCGAAGAGATTATTGATGAAAACCAAAAAAGAAAAGGGCCCAGAACGCGACCTTGAGGAACTCCAGCCAGGACAGGAAGGGGGGATGAAAGAACTCCATTTAGGGCCACACAGTGACTGTGACAGGAGAGGAAGTCTGCGAGCCATAAGTGGAGATGGCCTTGGATACCATGGGAAGAGAGTTTGGTGAGTAGTGCAGGGTGCCAGACTGTGTCAAAAGCACGTGATATCTCCAGGGATACGGCTCGGATTTCCTGTCTGGCATTGAGGACCTCCATCCATTGATGGGAGAGCAGAAGCAGCATATCCAGGGTTGAGTGACCTGGTCTGACACCAAGTTGATGATCAGAAATCAAGCCATTGGAGAAGTGGAAGGATTTGATGTCTGAAGCGATGATGGATTCCATAACCTTGTTGATGATTGGGAGAAGGCTGATTGGTCTGTAGTTGCAGGGATCTGTTTTTGCACCTTTTTTGAGCAGGGCAGTGATATTTGCTGATTTCCAATCAGAAGGCAGATGACCTTGATCAAATGAGAGAGTGAATAGAACAGAGAGAGGGTGAGCAAGATCAGAGGAGCAGGATTTTAGGACACATGGGCTGATGCCGTCTGGACCAGTTGCAGAATCTGAATCGAGGTTTGACAGCAAGCTCTCCACCTTGTCAGGAGAAAAGGACACAGGGTCCAGGGACAGTTGGGTGCGACTGGGTTTGGTGGGTGGAGAAAGTGATTGGTTTTGGACACAAGATTTAACTGCAAACACTGAGTTTAGGCATTCAGCTTTTTCAAGTGCGGTGTCAGCAGTGCGGCCATTTGAGGTAAAGGAGGGGATGGAGAGGGAACATGCACCAGAAACTGATTTGATTCGACGCCACCAGGATTGTGAGGAGGGAGAGAGGTTTGAGAGTTCAGACTTGAGATGAGAAAGATGTTGTTTTCTGGCTCTCCTGAGGGGAGATACACACTTGTTCCGGGCTTTATGGAAGGAATTGAGATTGCCCTCAGTTGGGTTTGCTTTCCATGAGGCAAAGGCAAGTTGTTTCAGGGCAACTGCCTCACCACAAGCTTCAGTGAACCAAGGGCAGGAGGAAGGGAAGCAGAACTGAATACGAGAGGGGATAAATCTGTGCATGAGGGAGAGCAAGTTTCTTTGAAAGAATTCCCAGGATGAGTTGATGTTGGAGAAAGTAGAGATAGGAGACCAGTCTATAAGTTTGAGGGCTGCTTGGAGACCCTGCCAGTCGGCTTGAGTGAAATGTCAGATTCGACGGCGGTGAGGTGGTTCTCTGATAATAACCAGAGAGATGTCCACTTTGACAAGGACGTGGTCAGAAGAACCTATTGGAGGCTCGGAAGAGCAGCGGATATTGTCAGGGAAATTTGTCAAAATCAGATCCAGAAGAGATGGAGTACCATTGGTTGAGATCCGGGTAGGGAAGTTGAGTGATTGAGTCAGTCCCAATGAGTCGCAGAAATCTTTTGTTGAGGTGCCATGGCAGGTGAGAGAGGTACCCACACCTTGCCAACTGGCATGATGACAATTGAAGTCGCCACATATGAGGAAGAGAGAGTTTGGATGAGAAGATAGAAGTTGGTCCATGTTTTCGGATGGTGAGGTGTAGATGGAGTCATCACTGTTAGGTGGACGGTACAATCCACCTATAAACATGAGGTGGGAGTGGAGGGAAGCCGTAGCCAGAGGTATTCCTGGGGGTGTGGGGGAGTGAGGACAGTGCATGGAGAGTGAGGAATAGAGTCTTTGATTAAGAGAGCAACTCCTCCACCAGGATGAGGCTCAGGTCTGTCAAACCGAAGGAGGAAGTAACCAGGGAGAGATACTTGGGAGTCAGACACATCTTGGGGAAGGAAAGTTTCTGTTAGTCAGATTATATCTGGTATGTCAGTGGCAACCTGTATGGAAAGATCTGAAAGGTTTGAGCGAAGGCCCCGGATATTTAAGGTCCACACTTTTAATGAAGAGGTCATGGTTTTAATGAAGAGGTCATGGTCATGGTTTAACCTTTTAATGAAGAGGTTAGGTCATGGAAGTGTTGTCGAAAAAATCGAGGAAGAAGAAGAGGCAGAGGACGAAGAAGAAGAAGAATCGGAGAAAGGTTGAGGTTTTTTTTTTAAGATAAGAAATGGAGTGATTAGTTGGGAGGGATGGGGGACATTAAGAAAGTGGGATAGAAATTGAAGATAATGGGGAGAAAAAACAAATAAACACGATCGTACACTGAGGGGAACAAAGGGGAGGCCTCAAGCCTCAAGGATATAATAGGCCTCAAGCACCCAGTAAGACAAGTTCGATGAAATCTCACAAAATAGCACGATTTTTGAAACAAAACCGAACTCGGAACACACAGTAACATGTAGGTGAGAAAATAAACAGTTAAAATGGGACAGATAACGACCGGATACTTAACTGTGAGATCGTCAGCAGGGAGCCCCGAAGGAGACCTGCCAATGCTCCAAACCCAGAACCGGAATTCCAAATCACTTTCTCAACAATCATCTTGAAGAAGTCCTTTCACTCAAGCTTCTGGGTCTCAATGTCTGCCATAATCTTTTCAGGGAAAGCCACATTTCCAAACTGGCCTCCAAAGCCAATCGCCGACTCGGCATCCTCCGTCGTGCAAAGTCCTTCCTCGGCCCACCTGACCTCCTGACCACATTCAAAGCTATTGTCCGCAGCCTGACGGAGTACTGCTCTCGCCTCTGGCCTGGTGCTCCCGCCTCTCACCTTTCTCGGCTTCACGCTGTGGAAACCAAGGCATTTATGATCATTGGCATCTCCCTCGGTGAGGCTGAGTATTTTGGCCTCTCACTCTCTCACCGCAGGCAGGCCAGTGGTCTTATTGTCTTCCACCGTCTCCTCTCCGGTCTCGCCACCCCGCTTGATCTACGATGTCCCCCCCCCCCCATATTTCCGCAGAGCGTTCAAGGACCGCCAACAACCCCCTTCTGGAAAAACTGTCAAAACTAAGAATCACTGCTCACCTTCACTCTTTCATTCCTCTTTTTTCCCACCTTTGAAACAAACTCCCACACTCTATTCAATCCCACTCTTCCCTCCAGGTATTCAAAACAGCTGTTCACCACCACCTCTTCTCTTCCCCCATCCAAAACCACGATCTTTTCTACCCCCGTTAATCCACCCCAAACCCACCTCCTTCAAATTCCCTGCTTTCCTTCCTGAAAGTGCCTGCAGTGTCCATTTTGTATAGCCTGTGTTCCCTCACCCCACCACAGATCTCCTGATGTCTCTGTTCCTCATTGTTTTGTCTTTCCCTCTCCGACCCCCCTTGTTGTGCGTTGTATGTTCGCTCTCATTCGAGCCTCGACAATGTGTACCAAAAAAAACTTGATTGGAGTCCACCTCTGGCCATTTCAAATGATTGGACATGATTTCGAAAAAGAAATACACCTTTCGAGATAAGGTTCCACAGTTGACAGTGCAGGTCAGAGCAGAAACTCTTCCATGAAGTCCAAGGAAATGTCTGTATAACTCCGAGATAAAATTGTGAGGAGGCATAGATTTGGGGAAGGGTATGAAATCAATTTCTAGTGTTGAATGGTCCCAAGAGCACAGTGAGCTCCATCATCAGGAAATGAAAAGAATATGAACTACCCAGACTCTTCCTCGAGTTGGCCGTCTGAACAAACTGAGCAACCGGACAAGAAGGACCTTTGTCAGGGAGCTAAAGAAGAACCCAACGACCACTGTGACAGAACTACAGAGTTATTTTACTGAGATGGGAGAACCTGTTGGAAGAACAAAAGTCTCTGCAGCACTTCAAAAATGTCGGCTTTATGGGAGAATGGTAGACGGAAGCCATTCCTGAGAAAAAAGCACATGACAGCACGTCTTGAGTTTGTAAAAAGTCACCTGAAAGACTTTGAGAGCAAGAGGCAAAACATTCTGTGGTCTGATGAGACGAAAATGCAACTTTTTGGTCTGAATGCAAAGCACTACATCTGGCAATAACTGAGCACACTGGCTCATCACCCATCCAGAACCATCCCAACCATGAGGCATGGTGGCGGCGGCATCATGCTATGGGGATGCTTTTCAGCGGCAGGGACTGGAAGACTTGTAAGGATAGAGGGAACAATGAATGGAGCCAAATACAGGCAAATCCTTGAGAAGTTGGCTGTCTGATGTTGGTTTAATGGTGAGGCTGCCTTCCCCCCTCACGATTCCCCATCCCCCTCATGCTGCTTTCCCATCCCCTTGTGCCGCCTCCCCCTCATACCGCCTCCCCCTCCCTCAACAGCAATGAATTACCAGATCACGGCAGGATAGCCGAGAGGTACGCATGCTCGCTCTCAGCGGTCTCGCCTGGGTTTGAATCCCGCCCAGTTGTAAACTGTCATCCCGGTGTTTCACAGGCAGGGTGATTCATAAATGTGTGTGTTGTCTCCCAGATGGGTGTTAAACTCGGCGTCACATCTGCCTGGATCCCCCTCCTCTCCCCTGCAAACTTTCCCCCATCTCCTCCCTCTCTACCTTCTCCCTCTGCCTCTCTCTCCTCGCCCGATCTCTCTCTCTCTCTCTCTCTCTCTCTCTCTCTCTCTCTCTCTCTCTCTCTCTCTCTCTCTCTCTCTCTCTCTCTCTCTCTCTCTCTCTCTCTCTCTCTCTCTCTCTCTCTCTCTCTCTCTCTCTCTCTCTCTCTCCCCTACCCATCTTCCTCCTCTCTCCTTCCCCTCCTTCCTCTCTCCCTCTTACCTCCCTCCTCTCCTCAATCCTTCCCATCCCTCCTTTTCCTCGTCCCCTCCCTCCTTAACCTCCTCCCCTACCTCCTCTCCCTCTTCCCTTGAATATCTACATCAGTGAAGCGACAGGTAGTATTTGCTGGTAAACAAGTAAACAAACACGAATTCAGCTTTATACATTACATTTTCACACTTTCCTCAATTAAAAGAGGTTATGATTAACTATAAATTATTTAATTAGTCAGGTGCTCAAGAGAGTTCAAGTCCCTGACCCTCAGTGATGGGTAATGTTGTTCAACGTGTCCTTTATGATCCATCCATGAAGACCACACTCTGTACAGAGAGAGCATCAGTGCTGCTCCAGCAGTTACCTGGGTTATTGGACACAATCCTGGACAAGTGACCCATCTGGTACAGGATACTCAAATGGCTCCATCATCCCAGCAAGCTGGTATCACTTTGCCAACTTCAGAAGGATGCCAAGCGGAGTCAACCCCACCTGGTATTAATTCAACAGCCAAGTGGGATTTGAACTCAGTACCCATGTAAAGCAAGCCCACCACCCGAACCATTACACCAACACCAGGTATACCTTTATGATATTTTACCAAAACAGATAAACAGAGTGGGTACAAACACACCTAACCCGAAACAATGGTTTCATAACAGTTCTTACAACAGGTCAAAGGTCACAGCTTGAGGTCAAAATTTCGTGAAAATGATTTTTGGGTCAAACTTTGACCTTGAACTTGTGACTTCCATCCATCGAGCAGAATTAATTAGTTTCCTGGTGAACTCTCACCAACTCTGCTTTACAATCAGCCGACTGGTTTAGTGGCAACTAAGTTCACCCTTCACATCTTTAAATACAATATTGAACATAATTTGGCCTCAAATAAGGTTGTTACAGGACGAGCTATAAACTCCTAACCTGGTGATGCACAGGGAAGGTTGCACATCAGTGAGCATACCTTCTTCTGGAAGCAAAGGTAAGTCTCTTGTCTTCTCATCCAGTGATTCCTCGAGGGCATTAAATATGCCATTGCAGTCCTCAAGAACAGGCCACTGTGTGCCGGTGCAGAGGTCCATCACCACAAGTAAATCATCTGATTTGTTGGAAACGAGATCAAAGAGGAATCAAATGATGAATGAAGTGATGACGTATCTCATGATGTCATACATGTACAAGAGGGAGGGTAACATGTCATGGATGGGATTTCCATTCACAATTCAATTCCGTCTCCGCTCCAGACATCGTGACGTTCACAAAATCAATGAGTTCCTGTGTTAGTACACAGCACGGATCAGCACGGGAAACACAAGTTCTCGGAACGGAGTGATCGTCACGTACCGGGTCTGGACCCCTTGTCCTCGTTTGATCCGTCCATGGACCCGCGGTCTTCCGGAGAACCTCCCGGACCGACCACGTATCCTCCATCGGAGCCGCTCGTGAATCCCGGGGTGTTCTCTCTGAGATCTCGGGTCATGGTGGACCGCACGTCGTGTCGGGTGAAGGACGGTACGCTGTGGTAACCGAGTGAAGAGCGCGAGCTGTTTGGGGAAAAAGCGAACAGGGAGATCGCGGTGTCTGATTGGTTCCAGCCACATCACGTGTCCATGATTTAAAATAAATACAAAGATTGAACGTTTCGTTTTAACGGATTGTTTGTGTTTCAGATTGTGTTGTGAAAGTGGAAAATCGAGTCCGAGTTCGTCAATGATTATTCCCGAGATACGAATCAACGTTCTTTATTTTCTGTTTTTGTATTTGTCGACAATCTTCCATCCATAACGGAGTTATACATGGGTACGTGGGAATGTGGGTATATGGGTATATGGGTATGTGGGAATGTGGCTATGTGGGTATATGGGGATGTGGTTATATGGGTATGTGGGTATATGGTAATGTGGGTATGTGGGTATGTGGGAATGTGGCTATGTGGGTATATGGGGATGTGGTTATATAGGTATGTGGGTATATGGTAATGTGGGTATGTGGGTATGTGGGAATGTGGATATGTGGGAATGTGGATATGTGGGAATGTGGGTATGTGGGAATGTGGGTATGTGGATATGTGGGTATGTGGGAATGTGGATATGTGGGAATGTGGGTATGTATTGTTGCGGCCACGGGTTCCGAGACACCAGCTTGTTACTCGGGGGGATTAATCCCCGGTTGTCCTCGGTAGAGTCGGACCTGGGGCCATCACTCACAATTAACGTTGTGGTTCGGTGGGTTGTTTTAAACCACGAACTCCACCCAGTTAACCACAAGTTCCAATGTCAAATTTTCCGTTTAACTGGAGGTCACGTGGTTACCTGAGCGGGGAGCGCGCCCTCCACAAAACATAAATGTTATCTCTTGATTTCTTTGACAATTCCAAACCAATGGAAGGAAAGGACAAACACGGACAGGTTGGAAATCGACAAATGATTTATTTATAATAAAATAAATAAATTAAAATAACTTTTTATTTTCTGAGGAAAATAAAGAATAAATTTCAAAGCAAAATCAATCAAAATGCCAGAAAAGAGACAAAGAGCAGATGCTTATCGGGGGGGGGGGGCGGGAAGAATCGTTCCAAACCCCTTTTTCTCCCGGGGGTCCTGGGTTCCAGGCCCGTTTTCCCACGGGGGTCCCGGGTTCCAAACCCCTTTTTCTCCCGGGGGTCCTGGGTTCCAGGCCCGTTTTCCCACGGGGGTCCCGGGTTCAAAGCCCCCTTTTCCCACGGGGGTCCCGGGTTATAAGCCCCCTTTTCCCCCTGGGGTTCCGGGTTCCGAGCCCCCTTTTCTCCCGGCAGTCCCAGGTTCCAAGCCCCTTTCTCCCCCTGGGGGTCCAAACCCCTTTCTCCCTCCGGGGGTCCCGGGTTACAAACCCCTTTCTCCCCCTGGAGCTCCCAGGTTAAAAACCCCATTCTCCCCCGGGGTCCCGGGTTCAAAAACGCTTTCTCCACCTGGGGGTCCCGGGTTCCAAACCCCTTCTTTTTTTTGTAAACCTTGTCGAGGCTCGTATGAGAACTAACACACAACGCACAGCAAGGGGGGGCATGAGACAAGAGGGGTGGGAGTGGGAAGGACAAAACAGTGGGGAACAGAGACATAAAGAGATCTGCGGAAGGGAGAGGGATGGGGCGGGGAACATGGGGAATACAAGATGGACATTACAGGGACTTTCAGGAAGGAAAGCAAGGAATTTGAAGAAGGTGGACTTGGGTGGATTATCGGGGGTAGAAAAGATTGAGGATTTGGATGGGGGATGATAAGAGGTGGTGGTAAACAGCTGTTTTGAATACGTGGAGGGAAGAGTGGGATTGAAGAGAGTGTGGGAGTTTGTTTAAAAGGTGGGAAAAAAAAAGAGGAATGAAAGAGTGAAGATCAGCAGTGATTCGTGATTTTGGTAGTTTTACCAGATGGGGGTTGTTGGCCGACCTTGAGCTCCCTGCGGAAATGTGGTGGGGTCAAATCGCAGAGAGACCAGGGTGGGGGGTGGTTGAGGCAAGAGAGGAGATGGTAGAAGAAAGAAAGACCACCGACCAGCATGCGGTAAGAGAGTTAGAGGCCCAAAGTTGGGGAAAAAGTATCTCATCTCATCGCGGGAGATACCAATGATCCAAAATGCCTTGGTTTCCACAGCGTGAAGCTGAGAAAAGTGGGAGGCAGGAGCATCCCCTGATCTGTACCTTTCCATAACTTTATCCCGGAGGTCTTTTGAAAACTTCTTGGGTCTCATGGTTGAACATTTGCTGTGAAATGCACGACCCAGCAGTGGATACCCACAGGGGCGTCTAATTTTATCCTGAAATCATCAGAATCACTGCAATTTAAACAAGTGAAAGCCAATTAACCTGGGGTGTGATTTTGAAGGTGATTGGTTTCCACCTGAGCTAGTTTACAATTGCTGTTATAAGGGGGGTGGACACTTATCCAACCAACATATTCTCGTTTTGTTGTTTTTAATTAATTTTCTGAAACTTGTATAATTTGTTTTTCACTTGGAAGTTGTGGGTTACGATGAGTAAATAAAGGTGTAAAAAGTCTGATTTAATGTATTTAATTCCAGGATATAAGACATCAAAAGGTGAACATTTTGAAGGGGGGTGTAGACTTTCTCCAGACACTGTACTCTGACTCGTTCTTCATCCCAGTTAACATGACGTCTTCCAGGCCACTGCAAGGTATATTCTTTGTCTCTCACCAACTCTTTCCAGATCTTTTGGCTCAAGGAGAGCTCGGCGTTGTTCTTCTTGCTCTTCTTGCTCTTCTTCTTGTGAAGACACAGCCTTAAGGAGAGCTTGGCGTTGTTCTTCTTGCTCTTCTTGCTCTTCTTCTTGTGAAGACACAGCCTTAATCTCTTGGACTCGGCTCTTTTATATACAAGATCAGGATCTCCTTAAATACTGAGCACATGGACACATCCTCGCATTGACGGTGCCTTTTGAGAGCGTCTATCATGAACTTTAAATATATTCGGACATTTGCTTTAAAGTTTCGAAAAGTTCACGTTACTATTTAAAGATTATTCCATTTATCGTATTGTCATTTCGTAAATACATTATTTATTTCGTAAATACACGATATATCGTAAATACGTAAATACATTATGACGCGCTTCGCTATTGGCTTAATCAAGGCACGTGACGAAATATCGGAAGCTGTTGTTTTTTTAATTTTTTTTTTTTAAATATATTTTTTTTTAGCTGACAAAACCTTTCGGACGCTGCTCGTGGACACATTTGTCCTTGTTATAACCTTCCTGCTCTTTTGTCGTTCTCCCAGTTGTCGGTGTATATTTGTTGATGTATCTTTTTGTATTTTTCATTTCTCTTCTTTGCAATCGATGGCGCTGGATTTGCTGTTATTTCCATCCCATGTGTGGCATCTTCTGCTCGCACCTGTTCCTGGAAATTGTTTCCTTTGATGATTTGTTTCATGTCGAGATACAGATGATGAACAAGTAAAGGCCTTGTTGCACACAGAACAATTACAGAGTTTCTCTCAGGTGTCTTATTTCATGTTTATATAAGTTTGATGAATGATTAAACGCTTTGTTACACACAGAACAATTGTATGGTTTTTCTTCGGTGTGTATTCTTTATGTGTTTGGAAGTTTGATGGATGACTAAATGCTTTGTTACACACAGAACAATTGTAGGGTTTCTCTCCGGTGTGTATTCTTTGATGTATCAATGCAGTTGATGGACGAGTAAAGGCCTTGTGACACACAGAACAATTGTAGGGTTTCTTCCTGGTGTGCAATATCTGATGCACATGGAAGTGTGATGACTAATTAAATGCTTTGTTGCAAACAGAACACTTGTGGGGTTTCTCCACCAAATGTATTTTTTGATGACGATATAAAGTTGATGAAGAACAAAATGCTCACCTTGCACATCGTCTCACCTTGCATGTTCATTCTGAACAAAATTACCATTATTAACTGAAAACCCCACGATTATGGCCCACTACTATCATGGTCAAAAATTTAATTATTCACTCACGTCTGGTCATAGATCAGATCAATGAAGTTTCAGATTTTTCAGAGGATTTCAATTTAAAAAATCATGGCTGGAAGTAGACTTCACTGATGACGTCATCATTATCACCCGAAATACCCCATGAGGAGTTGATAACACATGCAAAGTTTCAATTATTTTTGTTGAGTGATTTCAGAGAAAATGATATTCAGATTTTCCCTCCAATTCAATATGGTTGCCATACCACGTGACATATGATGACAATCTTAACAAGAAAAACATTCTCCATCGGGAGTTCCTCCTATGTTTAAAATTTTGCATCAATCGGACAAGTGGAAACAGAGACAATTTTTAAAATGAATACATGAAAATGTGAACACAAAGACAGACAGACACAAACGCACACAGACACACCGAACACATTGGACAAATACAACATTTCAGGAAAGGAAAGAGAAACACAAAACTAAAAAGAGAATTCAAAATGTAAAAAACAAACATAAAATTGGAGACGAAGACCTCGAGTGCTTGGGTGGTGAAAACAAACTCAATCTGGAAATGATAGCTGGAAAGATAAAAAAATAAATAAATAAAAACACCACCGCATGAGGAAGCAAACAACAGGAGAAAACAAAACCACATGATGTTTGAGAGTAACCCGAAGAGATTCTTCCACGAATTAGGGAAACAAAAGCAGAATGTGTCAAGTCCCCCTGAAAAACAAAAGATGGGGAAACATTCTGGAAAGGAATTCTTGGAGATCGAAAGGAACATAACAAGAAAGCAGAATGGATCGTGGACTTGGAAAAGAGGAAGCACCATGTCGGTCGAGGAAATGTCCCCAGTGATAATTATTGATGAAGAAATAAATGATTAAAAACAACTTCAAAAAAATGCCACCAAACTTTAAAATCCAGGAACAGATGGAATTACAAACTTCTGGCTGAAACAACTTGATGCTCTCCACAATGACGACACCAGGACATTCAAATAACAATCCAAGAGGAAAAGAAAGTGCATGAGTGGCTTGTAGAAGGAAACACATTTCTCATCTAAAAATCTGAAGAAACCCAACTTCCTCACAAATAGAGGGCAATAACATGTCTGTGAACAACACACAAACTTCCAACAGTAATCATGACAGAAATGATGTTCCATCACCGAAGTCAACAAGTAGGTTGAGACGCAGAAAAAAAGGGCCACCACCCACGACTGAACAATGCCGTACCTGAAAATTTCAAAATGCGAAGAACCAAATTGTCCACCACCTGGGTGGACTGACTGTAAGGAAGCTTTTGACAGTGTTCCACATTCATGGATGATAAAATGCGTGTAAATATGCAAAATCAATCCCCAAGTCTGGTTGGGTCCCCAACAAATTGGATTAATGTCGACATACAGATGATGAACAAGTAAAGGCCTTGCTGCCTACAGCACAATTATAGAGTTTCTCTAAGGTGTCTTATTTCATGTTTATACAAATTTGATAAATGATTAAACCATTTGTGACACACAGGACACTTGTAGGGTTTCTCTCCGGTGTGTATTCTTTGATGTATCAATGCAGATGATGGATAAGCAAAGGTCTTGTGACACACAGAACACTTGTAGGGTTTCTCTCCGGTGTGTATTATTTGATGTCTCGGTACAGATGATGGATCAGTAAACGCTTTTTTACACACAGAACAATTGTAAGGTTTCTCTCCGGTGTGTATTCTTTGATGCCTCTGGAAGTTCCATGCGTGATTAAACACTTTGTTGCACACCGGACACTTGTAAGGTTTCTCTCCGGTGTGTATTCTTTGATGCCTCTGTAAGTTGCATGTGTGATTAAACGCTTTGTTGCAAACAGGACACTTGTAAGGTTTCTCTCCGGTGTGTATTCCTTGATGTGCCGATACAGTTGATGGACGAGCAAAGGCCTTGTCGCACACAGAACACTTGTGGGGTTTCTCCCCTGAATGTATTTTTTGATGACGATATAAAGTTGATGAAGAACAAAATGCTTTCCTGCATTGTGAACACTTGAAGGATTTCTCACCGGTGTGGAACCTTTGATGTGTCAACACATATGAAGAAGAAGCAAATCCCTTATGACAGACAGTGCACCTGTGTGACGTCTCACCTGTGCATATTTTTACACATCCTTTTAAACACGATAAGGAGGTGACGTCTTTGTTGGTCACAGAAAAATTGTTTGTCTTCTCACTTCTTTGGCTCTCCTGTTGCAAGACATTGGTACACCTGTCGTAGTTGTTGTTGTTTGTAGACACACCCCTAAACTTGTCACCATCCTGAAACAAAGTCTCTGCCAGGTGATGATCGAAAGAAACTTCTCTCTCCAATGACGAGGAACAGTTGACACGTAAAGATGTTTCAAATTTTTTCTCTGCAAATTAAGAATGGAGCAAAAACATCAATCAATCACTTTTACAACTTGAACAGCACTCGTGGAGCACATAGTCTCACCTTGCACGTTCATTCTGAACAAAATTACCATTATTAACTGAACACTCCACTATTATGGCCACAACTATCATGGCCCACATAACCGTATCATCCATGCACCCTGTTATATCACATTGTTTTTTGGAATGGGTTATGAACGTCAAAAATGCAATTATTCACTCACGTCTGGATGACTTGAAGCTATTCTCACCGAATGACAAAAAATTAACAGAACAGCTATGACTTGTAAAACGGTTCTCTGCGGACATTCAGATGGAATTTGGACGAGATAAGTGTGCCAGACACACATTTGTACAAGGTGGTCAACAACAACAAACAACAAAAAAATTGACCTTGAAACAACAACAAAAAATCCGGAAGTTCACTGACGGAACCAGATAATATTGGCAGAATCTCCTTCACCATTCTGTTGTCTTTCTCACATACCACTCCTGCTAATGCTATATATCGATATACAGCTCGGTTCTTTTAAGCATTTTGAAGGAGATTTGTGTTTTGCAGTGTTCAAGTATATCATCTATCGATAATTCCAGCAATGTGTGTGCGTGTGTGTGTGTGTGTGTGTGTGTGTGTGTGTGTGTGTGTGTGTGTGTGTGTGTGTGTGTGTGTGTGTGTGTGTGTGTGTGACCGCTGTTTATCTAATCTAATCTAACCACTGGTCCGATCTGATTGAAACTTGCCAGGTATATTGCTGGGGACCTGAGTATGTGCCTTTTCAAGGTTTGATATTAATCGGACAGTGCTTCCCAAGTTATGGCCATTTATTTATAAACCAATCACAGGACACATTGCTGCGTAGGCGTGGCCGTTGGGGAAGAGATCCTCAGCCGCGTTCCCCATGACGGGTTACAACGTACGGACTTCCGGATAGTGATGACACTGTATTCTAATAATTTCTCAATTTCTTATGCGCATTTATAGATAAACACAATGCCCCGATCCAGTCGTCGTTTACGAGAGCGAAGGAACGGCCTGTGTATTTGTTTTAAAGTTTTTTTTGGTTTATGTATTTATTTATTTATTTTTTGTACGTACGTTTTTTTATTTTTTTCTCTTCTCTTCTTTTTGTGTTTTCCTTGCGATGACATTGCGAAAAGGCAAAATACGTTGGCGCTAATTGCATAATTGGCCATTAAAACTAAATTGCAAATAATCGTAACTGCGATATGCGAACTTCTGGACAGTGAGGACTTAACTTCCGGACTTCCGGATCGTGACGATTGCTGTATTCTTTCCAGATTTTTTTCTCGATTTAATGACTTACTGTATTCTTTCTTTCTTGATTCTTTCTCGATTTTCTGAAGCACAATGTCCCAATCCAGTCGTCGTTTACGACAGCGAAGGAACAAAGCTGCACGTCGTGCACGCGAAATGGAATCTCACGAAGCACAAGCTGCTCGTTTGACACGCGACGCAACGCGCGTGACAAGGCGTCGTGCAGCTGAAACGAATGAAGAACGAACTGCTCGCTTGGCAGACAACACTGAACGTGAGGCAAGGCGCCGTGCTGCTGAAACGGATGAAGAATGAGCTGCTCGCTTGACACGCGACGCTACGCACGTGACAAGGTGTCGTACAGCTGAAACGGATGAAGAACGAGCTGCTCGCTTGGCAGACAACACTGGACGCGAGGCAAGCCGTCATGCAGAAGAAACTGATGAAGAACGAGTTGCTCGCTGGGCAGACAACACTGAATGCGAGGCAAAGCGTCGTGCAGAAGAAACGGATGAAGAACGAGCTGCTCGCTTAGCAGACAACACTGGACGTGAGGCAAGGCGTCGTGCAGAAGAAACGGATGAATAACGAGCTGCTCGCTTGGCAGACAACACTGAACGCGAGGCAAGGCGTCGTGCAGAAGAAACGGAGGAAGAACGAGCTGCTCGCTTGGCAGACAACACTGAACGCGAGGAAAGGCGTCGTGCAGAAGAAATCCCTCATCAGCGAGAAGACCGGCAAGTAAGGGATGCTCTGCTCCATCAGGACGTACACCGTGCAAGACTAGAGCAGGCTCACCGTGAGAATCGCAACCTTGCTCGATGCGATGATACCGACTTCTTCCGAGAGGAACTTCATGTTGAGTACAGGAACGCCTTGAGCGGGAACTCATTATTTTAATGCACTAAATGCTCACATTGTGATGCTTTTGTGTGGAACGAGGAGAGAAGAGGATTTTGCTGCAACCACGGCAAGGTCGACCTTAAGCATGATCCGATGAATCCAAAACCCGGTTCAACTCCATCACAACCTCCAGATGCTATTAAAAACCTTTTCATTAACCAGGGCTTTGTGAAGCACGCGAAACAATACAACGCGCTGGAAATGGCAAGAATCGGTGTCCGAGAGATAGGTATGTCTTGCTTCAATCCTGGAGTGCACATACAAGGTAAGGTTTACCATTACATTGGTGCTCCTCTTGCCGATGTGGGTTTTGCTCAGATCTACTTTCACGATCCAGCCCATGAGCTGAGTATCGTCGTGCCCACACCTCGAACAGTAGCCTGAATGAGCAGTTTTTGCTGAGAACACAACAGGCCATTCATGAGTGCAACCCATACGTACGAACATACTCTGATGTTTGTCGACAGACTGACGGACAGACAAAGTGAACCAACTGCTTAACTTCAACTTTCACTTCATGTGCGTAGAAGTAGAAGTACCCGTCGCTTCCCTTATGGATTTAATCAAACGACGGCACGTTGTACTTACAAACATTCTGCTCCATTCACTCTATAATTTTACCGGGGTCATCTTCCCTCTGCTTGGAAGTCAGCTGACATCATCTTCATGAACCATCCTTGCTGCTTATATCTGTATATGGCGTGAGCAAAAATCACCTCCGCTTCGCTGTGAAGCTCATTGTTGTTTGCTTTGGTTTGAACCTCCGCCTGAAATGAGTGAAATGAAACATTCCCCTTCCCTCGTGCTGCCTTCTGGTCCTCTTGCGCTACCTTCTCTTCCCCTCAAACTGCCTTCCCCCTCACGATGCCCCCTACCCCCTCACGATGCCTTCCCATCCCCTTGTGCTGCCTCCCCTCCCTCAACAGCAATGAATCACCAGATCACGGCAGGATAGCCAAGAGGTACGCATGCTCGCTCTCAGCGGTCTCGCCTGGGTTTGAATCCCGACCCAAGTATAAACTGTCATCCCGGTGTTTCACAGGCAGGGTGATTCATAAATGTGTGTGTTATCTCCCGGATGGGTGTTAAACTCGGCGTCATATCTGCCAAGAACCTCCCTCCTCTCCCCCTCCACACTATCCCGCGAGTCCTCCCTCTCTGCCTCTGTCTCTCCTCACCCGATCCCTCTCTCTCCTATCCCTCTTCCTCCTCTATCCTTCTCCTCCCTCCTCTCTCCCTCTTCCCCTCTCACCTCCATCCTCTCTTCTATCCTTCCCATCCCTGCTTTCCCTCGTCCCCTCCTTTCCCTCTTCCCTTGAATATTCCCATTCGTGAAGCGACAGGTAGTATTTGCTGATAAACAAGAAAACAAACATGAATAAAGCTTTATATTTTAGATTTTCACACTTTCCTCAATTAAAAGAGGTTATGATTAACTATAAATTATTGAATTAGTCAGGTGCTCATGAGAGTTCAAGTCCCTGACCCTTTGTGATGGGTAATATTGTTAAACGTGTCCTTTATGATCCATCCATGAAGACCACACTCTGTACAGAGAGAGCATCAGTGCTGCAACAGCAGTCTCCTGGGTTATTAGACACAATCCTGGATAGGTGACCACTCTGACACAGGATACTCAAAGGGCTCCATCATCCCAGCAAGCTGGTATCACTTTGCCAACCTCAGAAGGATGACAAGCTGAGTCAACCCCACCTGGTATTAATTCAACAGCCAAGTGGGATTTGAACTCAGGACCCAAGTAAACCAAGTCCACCACCCGAACCATTAAACCAACACCAGGTATACCTTTATGATATTTTACCAAAACAGATAAACAGAGTCGGTACAAACACACCCATCCCGTGACAATGGTTTCATGACAGTTCTTACAGCAGGTCAAAAGTCGAGGTCACAGCTTCACGTCAAAATTTCGTGAAAAAATGATTTTTGGGTCAAACTTTGACCTTGAACTTGTGACCTCCATCCATCGAGCAGAATTAATTAGTTTCCTGGTAAACTCTCACCAACTCTGCTTTACAATCATCCGACTGGTTTAGTGGCAACTAAGTTCACCCTTCACATCTTTAAATACAATATTGAACATAATTTGGCCTCAAATAAGGTTGTTACAGGACGATCTATAAACTCCTAACCTGGTGATGCACATGGAAGGTGTTGCATCAGTGAGCATACCTTCCTCTGAAAGCAAAGGTAAGTCTCTTGTCTTCTCATCCAGTGATTCCTCGAGGGCATTAAATATGCCACTGCAGTCCTCAATAACAGGCCATTGTGTGCCGGTGAAGAGGTCCATCACAAGTTAATCATCTGATTTATTGTAAACGAGATTAAAGAGGAATCGAATGATGAATGAAGTGATGGGGTATAAAATGATGTCATACATGTACATGTCATGGATGGGATTTCCATTCACAATTCAATTCCGGCTCCGCTCCAGACATCGTGACATTCACTAAATCAATGAGTTCCTGTGTTCGTACACAGCACGGATCAGCACGGGAAACACAAGTTATCGGTACGGAGTGAACATCACGTACCGGGTCTGGACCCCTTGTCCTCGGGTGAACCCACCATAGACCCGCGGTCTTTCGGAGAACCTCCCGGACCGACCACGTTTCCTCCATCGGAGCCGCTCGTGGATCCCGGGGTGTTCTCTCTGAGATCTCGGGTCATGGTGGACCGCACGTCGTGTCGGGTGAAGGACGGTACGCTGTGGTAACCGAGTGAAGAGCGCGAGCTGTTTGGGGAAAAAGCGAACAGGGAGATCGCGGTGTCTGATTGGTTCCCGCCACATCACGTGTCCATGATTTAAAATAAATACAAAGATTGAACGTTTCGTTTTTACGGATTGTTTGTGTTTCACATTGTGTTGTGAACAGGGCCGGATTTTCCAGGAGGCAACATAGGCCATTGGCCTCGGGCCCACCAGTAACTGGGGGGCCACCGGGGTCTTGTGGGTTCTCTGATCGGCCAAGGAGTAGGCTCGTGGGCCCTTCAGTAAAATAAATAAAATAAAATAAGGTAACGAAAAATATAACAGTACATTTTTCAATGCCCGTTTCCCACCATCTGTCTATCATCTATCTGTAGATTATATACATTACGTGTTGTATTTAGTGGACTTCATTGTTTCTTACGTGTGTTTTTACATGTACTATGCATTGAATCTGACCTCCAACAATCCCTTGACACAAACAGTATCATTGACAAATTTGCCATAGAAAAAAGCAGGAAAATGTCATTTTGAACTTCACATAGTTGTGCTTGCAAAATTTATTATGCTTCAGTTTCATTGTATTTTTCCATTATTCCTTTGTGTAAGATGTACATGAAATGGAACTTGATTTACTTTGATGTACTTGATATGGAACTATAAATTTGATTAAAAAATTATTGATGTGTGACATTATGTTGTAATTCTTTTTTTTAGATGACAATATTACGATATATATATATATATATATATATATATATATATATATATACATTTTTGGGGGGAGGGGGGGCACTGATCAGGTTTAGTCTGGCGCCGACAAGCAAGTAAATCCGGCACTGAATAAACCCCACGATCCACATCACACTCCTGGTACCAAAGAATACATGATACAAAGTTCAAGACACCTGAAGCTCCTTCATGAACGAGTTGTTGGCTCTGAAAAGAGCCGTTTTGTTGTGGCTAATGACGAACACCACCCCCAGGATGTTTAACCATCGAAACCGTAGAGTGTACGGCCCTGACGCTTCAGAGCGTACACCACGTCCATGGCAGAGACAGTCCTCCGCTTGGCATGATGCGTGTAGGTAACGGCGTCACCGAGAACATTTCCCAGGAACACCTTGAGAACTTGAGGTCTCGTAGATGAGACCCGAGATACGTTTCACCCCACCACGACGGGCAAGACGACGGATAGCCGGCTTTGTGATTCCCTGGATATTATCACGGAGAACCTTGCGATGACGTTTCCGAGACCCTTTCCTCCTTTACCCTGTCCAGACATGGCGAGAACGTTTCAATTCAAAGCGGAATGAATCAAACAACGAACGTTCACGTGTTTTTTGGTGAGAGAACCGAGTGTTTCTATTGGTGGAGAGCTCGATATCCCCATTTGATCTTTAACCTTCACACTTTACCTCCTCCATTTAATTATTTTATTTGGGAGAAGGCGGGAAGTGAGGTGGGGGGGGGTGCGTTCATCGGGTATTCCGTGGCGTCTCTCTTGCCCCCTCGTGATTATGAGGGGGTGCCTCCTCCGCGTGAGAGAGCTTCTCGACCTCGAGGGTCGGGTGTGAAGAGGATTACAACCGGTGAGGAAAGTAGAGACGAGTCGGACTTGTCCAACGTGGCCAAGGCCCAAGAGGAGCCTGGGGATAAATTCCCTCTTATAATCTCTGTGCTGGAAGGCTCCAAATTTTCAAGGCTTTCAAGCTTCTAGGTCTCACTATCTGCCACGACCTTTCCTGGGAAAGTCACATTTCCAAACTCGCCTCAAAAGCCAGTCGCCGACTGGGAATCCTCCGTCGTGCTAAGTCCTTCCTCGGCCCTCTTGAGCTCCTGACCACTTACAAAGCTTTTGTCCGTAGCCTGATGGAGTACTGCTCTCCCCTCTGGGCTGGTGCTCCTGCCTCCCACCTTTCTCGACTTCACGCTGTCGAAACCAGGGCATTTAAGATCATCGGCATCTCCCGCAATGAAGCTGAGTCTTTGGGCCTCTCACTCAATCACCGCAGGTTGGTCGGTGGTCTTTCTGTCTTCTACCGACTCCTCTCCAGCCTTGCCCCCCTGCTCTCTCTGCGATTTGTCCCCACCACATTTCCACAGGGCGCTCAAGGTCCGCCAACAACCCCCTTCTGGTAAAACTACCAAAATCACGAATCACTGCTCATCTTCACTCTTTCATTCCTCTTTTTTCCCGCCTTTGGAATAAACTTCCTCACTCTATTCTTTCCCATTCTTCCCTCCAGGCTTTCAAAACAGCTGTTCACCACCACCTCTTATCTTCCCCCATCCAAATCCTCGATCTTTTCTACGCCCGATAATCCACCCAAGCCCACTTCCTTCATTTCTCCTGCTTTCCTTCCTGAAAGTCCCTGAAATGTCCATCTTCTCTTCGCCATGTTCCCCATCCCATCCCCATCCCTTTCCCTTCCACAGTTCACCTAATGTGTCTGTTCCCCACTGTTTTGTCCCTTCCACACCCGCCCCTCTTGTCTCATGCCTCCTTGCTGTGAGTTGTGCGTTAGCTCTCATACGAGCCTCGACCAAGGTATACAAAAAAAAAAAAATCATTCACCTTGGACAACCCGATGACAATGGCTGCTGTAATTGAGAAAGAATGTGGTGATGTTCATTGTGCCAAAAAGCTTAGTTCAGGGTACCTATTGATTCAGTGTTCAGCGGGAAAAAAAATTTCTTGACAAACTCCATTTTTGGCGGTGTCCGAGGTTGTGCCCTCATCCCAATATCCTTGAGGGAAAGTTGAGGAGTTATTTATGGAGTCGCCTCTTCCATTAGTATGAAGGATGAAAGGAATCATTCGGTGGATGAGGTTGTCGCCTCACTTGATGCGAGTTGATGCTCGTCGTTGCCTCACAAGTTGATGCTTGTCGCCTCACTCCGGTTCGGGATGGGGCTAAGGTTGAGATCACAACTGTGGTGGTGTCCTTCTCCAACCCCACTGTAATGTACTCGACAGACATGAACGAAGGCTCTGAAGTGAGAACAATCGGTTTAATTCGGACCCGACACCAACTGCTCGTGAAGCATTGCTTTCTTTTCCCTCGCACATTTTTGTTCCTTCCCTCACGAGCCTTCTCAGTCTGTCAGTCTTCTGCTCAGGCCATCTTGTCCCGTTCGTTTATTTGAGAGAAGTTTATCGGGTTTTCCGTCTGTTTGTCATTTACACTTTCCTCCATGTCCACTCTGAGGAGTGCCAGTTGGCAAAATACGCAATTTTAGGAAAAATCTTGCCAGGGGGAGGAACAATTGTATGTGAACCAATACGTCTTGGCAATGAATCTTCGTCGGTGGATCGGTCAGAATGAAAAGCATCGTATCCAGCGCTTCGATCCTCGCGGATCCCTCGTCGCCTCCCGGCTTGTCTCGATGTTTCTTCTTCACATCAGGTTTCTTTTCCTTTTCCCACAAGTCTTCTCCCCCTCTCATTGGTCCACAGCCGATGGGAGTGGGTGCATGACGTTACTTGTGGAAATCGCCCCACCATTTTGAGGGAAGTTTAAACGAAGACGCCACCCCGCTCTGCTCACAATTTCCTAATCTTGGGAGAATCCTAGAAAACATTATCTCACAACCCTTTGCTTTCAGCCACTTACTCAATATCCTGTATCCATTTTTCAAAAACTCTGAGTAAACTTTCCTGAAATAATTTGTTCCTTGGTGTACCACAACCAACTTCTTCCTACCATGACTTGATATGATCATTTACCCTTCCTTAAATGTCCCTAACTCCTGCTCCTTAAAAACTGCACAGAACTCTATGTCTGCGATCCTTCCTGCAGAATGAAGAATCTCCATACTTAATGGTCTCATCACCCAGAAAAACTATCTTTTGACCTCATTCCTACCAATCTCTGTTGCTGCACCTACACTACTGCCTGCACATGCTGCACCACCACTGCTTACACTTGCTGCCTCACCACTGCCGACTCACAGTGGAGCCTCACCACTGCCTGCTCCCACTGGACCATGACAACTGTCTGCTCCCACTGCACCCTCACCACTGCCTGCTCTCGCTGCACCCTCACCACTACCTGCATTCGCTGCACCACCACTGCTTGCACTCGCTGCCTCACCACTGCTTGCACTCGCTGCCTCACCACTGCCTACTCCCAGTGCATCCTCACCGATGCCTGCTCGCGATGCACCCTCACCACTACCTGCATTCGCTGCACCACCACTGCTTGCACTCGCTGCCTTCGGATGGGGATCATTAAAAATCAAAATATGTGGCGCTAACATTGTGTCGGAATTTAGTGAAGCCACGTCTTGAGTATTGTGTGGTAGGATTCAGAGAGTGGCTGTGAGTGGGAGGATGTCTTGCTGGGAGGATGTAAGTAGCGGGGTACATCAGGGATCAGTCCTCGGACCATGACTATTCATTATTTACATCAACTATTTGAATAATGGGGTAAAGAGTAAAATTTCCAAATTTGCAGATGACACAAAGCTTGGAGGTGAGGTGATATGAATAGCAGAGAGGGTGGTGATCAGATTCAGGAAAGTATTGATACTTGTATAGATTGGGAAAAACATTGGCAGATGGAATTTAACCTGAGCAAGTGTAAGTTGTTGGGAATGGTAAAGAACAATGAAAATCGAGATTACAGGATACAAGGGGTAATTTCGGAGCGTGTCACTCACGAGAAGGATCTGGGGGTGGTAATAGATATGGGAGGGAAGCAGGCAGCACAGTGCCAGGCAGCTATAGGTAGAGCAAATGGGGTTTTAGGTTGTATTCGGAGGGGATCATTTATAAATCAAAAGAGGTGGTGTTAACACTGTATAGGGATTTAGTGAGGGTCACATTTAGAATATTGTGTGCAGTTCTGGTCACCACAGTTCTGGTCACCACAGTTCCGGAAGGACATACATGCCATAGAGAGGGTTCAGCGCAGGGCTACAAGATTGATTCCAGGCCGAGCGAGACTCATCTTGGAGGAGCGGCTGAAGGAGACAGGGCTTTATACACAAGAAAGGAGACGGTTTCCAGGCGATATGATGGAGTTGTTTAAGATAATAAAAGGTATCGATAAAATAGTGCAGATTAATTATTCAACAGAGTTGACAGTGATCGGATCAGGGGCCATCATCACCTGAGAGCAAAGAGGAGAGTTAAGATGGTCGCAAGGCAGGGGACTTTTACTCAGAGAGTAGTTAATGCATGGAAAGGTAGTGGCAGCAGAAAAAGTAGATAAGTTTAAATTCGAATTAGATTGGTACCTGGAAGTTATGGAGAAAGAGGGGTATCGGAATGTTGATACGACTTTTAAGTAGTTTGAGCATTGATGGGTGATTATGTGCATGTGTACGGAGTTCTGGTGGTAGGGGTCTCGTTAAGGGGGATTGTGTGGTTGATGTTGTGTGTTTTTAACCAAGCCCATGCCACCTCCCAAAGGGGAAGAAACCAAAAAAAAATACAAAAACTACAAAAAAACAAAAATTTATTTCATAAATTAAAAACTTTTTTTTGCATTTTCTTCCTTGGTTCTTGTGTGGATGGGTTGCTGTGGTGTTCGCGCAGGCATGATGGGTTGAATGGCCTCCACCTGTGTTTGATTTCCTTGCAAAGGAGGAGGCCATTCGGGCCATCATGCCTGCATGACATCAACACCAGACGAATTCATGTAAAAAAGAAAATGCTAAAAACAATTTTTTTTACAGCTAGTTTCTTTCCGGGGAGGGTTAGGGTTAGGCGGGGAGGGTTGCGGAGGCGCATCTTGGGTGAGAAACACACATCATCAACCACACAACCCTTGACGAGACTCCAACAGGCAACACTCAGCACAGATGCACACAATCACCCATCAAGCTACCGAAATGTTCTGTCAACTTCCCTATACCCCTCTATCTCCAAAACTTCCAGGTACCGATCCAATTTCAATTCAAACTTATCGACTGTTTCTGCTGCCACAACCTTTTCGTCAACACGATTCCATGCATCAACAACTTGAGTAACAGACCTCTGCCTTACTCCCGTCCAAACTCTCCTAAACTTGTGCAAGACCGTTGAACTTGCTGCATCCTTGCACCTACCTTGGACGCCAGGCGATGAATCTGACCAATCAAGTGTCAATGAGAAAGCGCAACGGTTTCGTTTACAAGATGGGGACACAAACAGGACCTCACACGAAGCACGACACAAGAAGAGGGGGGAGAAACGGGGGTCGACGATCGGTCACGTTTGGATAAAGAAAATGTTCTCAGCATTGTTTATGGCCGTGTGCTGTTGGTCACCAAGTACCTTGACATTCGTGCTGGTCCATGGCAAGATGACCTCGACACCTGCCTTGGAAAAGCGGTGTTTTTCTTGTTTGTTTGAATGTCTTGCAAAGGTGACCACAGACAGGTGGACATTTCACCTTGACCTTTATGACGTTTAAGTCACATCAAGGAAGGTATTTTCCCTCGTGAAAATCAGAGCTTGAGTGAAGAAACGTCTTGGTCGAAGCCCGAGAACGTGTCCGAGTAAGCAATTTTTGTCTATAGAAGATCTTCGATTTGCCGTGTCGGTCCGTGGAACACGGCGAAAGGTCCAGACAATTGAAAAAGTACTTTGCGTGGTTGCCAGCTTGTACTTGTACCTGAAACGGTTGTGCACATTGTGTATGGAATTTTCATTCATGTGAATTACAGAGCTCAAAGTGACGGAAGAAACACAAACGGATCCGGGGAAACACCTCTCATGGTTTTCCGAGTGCTGACGGTGATTTCTACCACGTCCGCTCCTCCACGTCATCACTATATAGGGGGGGGGGGCAGGGCGAGGCCACACACTACTTGGACGATATTCTCGTGATATTTGGATCTTCGTCTTCCCTTATATTGTTATTGCTGCAAAATGCCGGAGACTGCTCCACTTTCGACAGAACCTTTGGCTTCGCCTTCCAAGCAAGTCAAGACTAAAACTGGCTCTTCCAAGACCTCAAAGAAGCCTGACGGCACCTTATCGGAAAAGATCCTCAAGGTGGTGGGATCGAGTAAGGAGAGAAAAGGTCTGTCGCTGGTCTGCAGATGACTACGATGTCCATCGGAAGTCCGTACGTATCAATACGGCTGTGAAGAGGCTTGTTGCAATTGGAAAGCTTGTGCAGACCAAGGGGACGGGCAAACTGAACAAGGACGAGAGTGTCCAAGTGAGGAAGAGCACCAGGAAAGTTGCAAAGACCCCAACCAAGGCTAAAGCGGACAAGAAAACAACCAAAAAGCCAATTGTGAAGAGGACGGTGTTTGGAAGATATCTCCCAAGAAACGCCAAAAATCTCCCGCCACCTCTTCGAAGCAATCCAGGAAGACATCTGTCAAGATGAAGAAAAGTGTGAAGAAGGGCATGGCCAAGGCATCGAAACCAAAGTCCAAGGCTGCAACGAAGGGGTTAAAGAAGAAGGCGACACACAAAAAGAAGTGAAGGGATGAGCAGAGATTCGAGGTGAAGTGTCTTGAGTTCATCCTCGTTTCATTTTCTGAAAACCCACAAAGGCTCTTTTCAGAGCTACCCACAACGTTCACTTGAAAGGAGCTGACTCGATGGTTCATAAAATCACGAGTAGGGTATGCTGGCACACGACAAGCAACTACTCGGGTGCATCCTCCGTGTACAGATGATTGATATAAGATTTATAGATTTCATCAAGTGGTTTGTGAAAGAGATTTATATTCAAGAACACGTGGTTACGATGAATTGTGAAATTCAAAATACAAACAAAACTACAAATTCATTCATGATTTAATGAAACAATTAACAAAACATGGTGTCATGTGACCCAACACCCAATATAGTTAAATATGTAACATTCAAAGTGTGCTCTTTCACAGTACGTAATAAATAAATTACACATACTCGGAGTGCTTAGTAATTAGCAATATTTAAACTCCCATCAAAACTTCATGCAGATCATAGGTCAGAAACATACAAATTGGAATCGTTTGTGATTGTTTACAATGGATGAAGCTCAACACGAGCTGAGTCTAAGGCCTGGAGGGTCCGTAAACAAAGGGTCTTTGGTCTACGTGACCAAATGTATAGCAACAATGGCCCAACAAGAAATGAAACATTCCGTTTGGCCTTGACACAGGTCGTGACTTCCGGTATTTATGGCCCCAAAACAAGCAACACAGTCGGTGGTAAATCCAGGCTCACGGACAAAGCGGCAGGGAAGTCGTGGTGTTGGTCTGGAGGCGGAACGCAGCTTGGTGTTGGTCTGGAGACGGAACGCAGCTTGGTGTTGGTCTGGCAAGGATGTCAACCATTTGGTCACACTAAACACCGCCCAGAGACGACCGGTGCTGTTAATCTCAGTTCCGAGCCGTTTAAATTTAAATTCCATTGTTTAAATTATTTAACAAATTAAATAAAGTTACGAACTCCGCCCGGAAAGTCCTGAAATTAAATGAACTAGTACGTGCCCGTAAAAAATAATAATAATAATAATAATAATAATAAATAAATATTCAAACCGCGAGCAACAAACAACCACACAGGTTGTTTCTTCGCTCTCGCGTGCCCGGACGTGCGTGACCGGGAAGTTCGCATATTATTCACAGTTACGATTATTCGCAATTTAGTTTTAATACCCAATTATTCAATTAGCGCGAAAGTATTTTCCTTTTCGCAATGTCGTGGCAAGGAAAAACAAAAAGAGAAGAGAGAAAAAATTTTACTTCCTGGTTCGGAGCATACCAGCACTCTGATGTTACCGAAATTTATGCACCGTCTAATCTGAAAACGATCATAACTTGGGGCATTGTGTTTATCTATAAATGCGCATAAGAAATCGAGAAATTATTGGAATACACGAAGTCATCACTCTCCGGAAGTCCGTACGTTGTAACCTGTAATGGCGAAGGATGTAAAATTGAACAAAGATAAATATAACAACTATTGGATAAAAACAATTATGGTAAATAATATGAGTTCTTCAATTTCATTCAGTGGAAGGGCTTTTGGTATTCCTGGAAGAACATCAATTGAAGTATCTCAATCAAAAGTGTCTCCTCTCCTTCTGGTAATATATTCAAAACTAGAAAAAGCAATGAAACAAGAAAAAGTATCAAAAAATAAAAGCCTTATGGATGAAGCTTTAGAAAGAAAAGATAAGACCATTTGAAAAATGCAAGGAGAAATTTGTATTTTTTTCAACAACCCAAAAGATGTAAATCCTGATGAAATAAAGGATGTTAATATATCAGGTGAAATGACATTTCGTTCAATAGTAGATAAGGATCATTTTAAAATTACCTTAAATATAAAAAAAATGTAGCAGTTGAATCTGTTAATGAAAAAAAGTATAGAGATATCGATGGTTATGTTTTTTCTCCTAATTAAATATGAGTCAATATTGAACTGAAGATTTTGAAGATTATGAGAGTGATTATGATACCGAGAGTTTGCATTCAAACGATAGTTATGATACCGAGAGTTTGTGTTCAAACGACAGTTATGAAAGTAGTTTTATAGATGATTCTGAAAGTATCGAAGATGATATCGAAGATGAATTTCAGTGTAAGTAAAGTTTTACTTTATAAATATGATAGACTTCCCTGATTCTCGTAAGAGGCGACCAGGGTTGCGTCAGGCGACCAGGTCTGTGTCGTATCCCTGTGTCGTAAGAGGCGACCAGGGTTGCGTCAGGAAGGGCATCCGGCGTAAAACATGTGCCAAATCACTGTGCGGATCATACGGATGATCCGCTGTGGCGACCCCAAACGGGAGCAGCCGAAAGAAGAAGAAGAAGAGACTTCCCTGATTCTCCATGTGACAAATTTGAGAATTGTCCTGCGTGTGAAAGACGGGGATTAAACACAGAGTCAAAAGCCTATAAACAATGTATATTTTGTGATTATCTTCTAATTAATGATAATAAAAAAATTAAAAATTAAAATAATTATGTTATATTTACACCAAAAATGAATTACTATACAAGATTAGAGAAATGAATGTAAAGTATGAGGGGGATAACACACCTTTCGTTACAAGGGAAGAAACTGAACGTATTCGAGAAATGTTCAAAGGATTCTTGTTATATATTATTCATGGATGTGATTTTCAGGGAAATATCAACACAAGATATTGCATAAATAAATAATGGATTATCTTGAAATTGAACCTGAACTGAGGATAAAATATTGTTGCGAATTCGCGCCCGCCGGCGTGCGGACGACCACGTTATTCGGATCGCGGCACGTCGCCCACCGGACGGACAATTCAGTCGTGACCCTCCGGGAACTATCGCCCGGAGCCAGTTCACGGGTGGGCCTTTCGACCTCACCACAATCGTGCCAATCGGCCACCCACGTAGGATAGGGTTGTTCGCCAAACTCTTCAGACCCACGACGAATTACTTTTGCTCCAGATGTCTGAAATGTTTCCTCAACATAACCAAAACCACCATTGTTTACAGTCAGGCGTTTCGGGTCCACAGCAAGGTTGGGAGGGAACATCTTGTGACGGTTCTGCGAATCGGACCCCTGGGTGAGCACACATCCAAGCATGTCGGTTCCCAAGATAGTTATGTCGTAAGTATTTGTGTTCACACAGCTCCATGCATGGTTTAACAGGACACGTGATATACGTTACAAAGGGCTTTGAAGTGGTCTTCTTCCTCCTTAGATAGTGTGCCATGAGCACCACCTCCCGTCACCCAAAATCCACAGAGACCATGTGGTTTGGGAACCATTGCACATTGTAGACAGTATTTTATTTGGCTTCTCCTTTTTGCAGACACAGGCACAGCTCCGATTTGGTTCCTTTGCCTCTGCAGACACGTTTGAGACATTATATTATTTGGAAGTCCGTCTGGATCCAAGGGAATGTGATGGTGTGCACGAACGAGGTCGACGTTGGAGAAGATTGTGGTAAAAGAACTACATCACGTGATGTAGCGGTAAATTCCTGAATGTGTGGAATGGGGCAACGGTCTGGAACAGTATAGTTGTTTAAGGATTGGTAATCCCCATAAGAATGTCAACCCCCAGGTGTCTTTTTGGAGACCACGTGTGGTGACGAAAACCAACTGCTGTGCGATGGTCTCCTGATCCCACGTTGTAACATGTCGTGAAATTCCTGGTTGGCAATACATAACACTGAAAAACAACAAATTTGCGACTGGGGAATATGTATGTGTGTTACACGAAGTCAACGATGCTGATTTCCAATCTGAAATCAGATTTAAACCAACATGGAAGGATTTTTAGTGACAGAAAAAATTGGAAATCCAATGTCACGTATTTTGAGAATGCTTTTTAATACTTTGAACACTTCAACATTACAATTCAACATGATTAGCTGATCTGAAATATAAATTCCAGATAAGATGTCATCACTCACTCTACGTTCGTCCATCTCGTCTCCGATTTTGACTTCTCCAGCCAAACCGCTGGGCCGATCCGGCTGAAAGTTGGCAGCAACGTTCCTCTCCTGACAGGAAACAAAGATCGCAAAGGTCATTCCGGTCACGTGACTTTGTGTGGGTCAAAATGGCAGAGTAAGTAAATTTCTTCAAAAATCTTTATCTCTTCAGCTTGGACTCGGTCTCCGCTCCATCAGCCCTGAGCCCGGGCTCAGCCTCCACCTCCTCGGCTCAGACGCGGCCTCCGCTTCATCAGCCGTGACCCCCGGCCCGGCCTCCACCTCCTCGGCATGGACGCGGCCTCCGATTCATCAGTCCTGACCCCCGGCCCGGCCTCCACCTCCTCGGCATGGACGCGGCCTTCACTTCATCAGACCTGACCCCGGGCTCAGCCTCCACCTCCTCGGCTGGGTCTCCGCCTCCGCTTCATCAGCTCTGACCCCCAGCCCGGCCTCAACCTCCTCAGCTCGGACGCGGCCTCCGCTTCATCAGACCTGAAACCCAGGCTCGGTTTCCGCCTCCATTGCATCAGCCCTGACCCCCAGCCCGGCCTCCAGTTCCTCGGCTCGGACGTGGCCTCCACTTCATCAGACCTGATCCCGGGCCCGGCCTCCTCCTCGGCTCGGTCTCCGCCTCCGCTTCATCGGCCCTTACCCCCGGCCCGGTCTCCACCTCCTCGGCTCTGACACGGCCTCCGCTTCATCAGATCTGTCCCCGGACTCGGCCTCCACCTCCTCCGCTCGGTCCCGCCTCCGCTTCATCAGCCCTGACCCCCGGCCCGGCCTCCACCTCCTCGGCTCGGACGCGGCCTCCGCTTCATCAGACCTGACCCCAGGCTCGGCCTCCACCTCCTCGGCTCGTTATCTGCCTCCACTTCATCATATCTGACCCCGGGCTTGGCCTTCCGATGCCGAGCCCGGGGCCAGGGTCAGGGTCAGGGCTGAAGCAACAATATTTAACCTCCGCCATCTAAGATCGGAGCTTACTGTTTTCACCCCCTTTCTGTTTGTTTGTTTGTTTGTGAACAGTATTACGGAAAAACTCCTCGACGGATTTCGACGAAACTTGTTGGGGGGATTAGGTATGGCCCAAGGATTATGCCATGAGAATTTGGACTTTGTCCAAAATCCAATATGGCCGCTATGGCGGCCATTTTGAAAAAAAATCTATTTTTTTTTTGCATTTCTACATGTTTTAAGTGATTTCCAACCCCCCCCCCTTCCAAAAAAAATTGTTAGAGAAAAAAAAAAATTTTGCAACTTTTTTTCAACAAATGATTTTTTTTTTGCATTTCTACATGTTATAAGTGATTTCCAACAAAAAACATTATAATTGCAGCTGATTTTGGAACTTCAGGTGGATATACCCACGTAAAATCAATTTCTGTCTCAAGGAATCCAGTTATGACGAATGAATTGAGTGTGTAAAAGTTAAAAGTAAAAGGGAAAGTTGCAAACTATAACTCTGTGAGCACTGTTGACGTCAAATTGAATGAATAGGATATCAGGTTCACTTGAGTGACCTAGCAGTATTGGCGGCGGAGGTTTTGCACTCTACCGAGTGCTCCGCCTCTAGTTTGCTTTGTGTTTGCTTTCCAAAAGGAAGGCACCATTGGCATTAGGAAAACTCCATACATCTTCCAATGAGAGCAGAACATATTGTTGTGGTTTCCACCCGTTGGGCGTGCGGGCGACCGCTTTTAGGTAATCGCGGCCGCGCGCGCCCACCGGACGGGCAATCCAGTCGTAGCTTTCCGGATCAACGCCGAAATCATACAAGTGATGGGGAGAAACCGTACAAGTGTTTTGTGTGTTCTGAGGATTTTCGTCGGTTGTCACACCTGAATGAACACAAACGAATTCACACTGGGGAGAAGCTGTACAAGTGTTGTTGGTGTTCGAAGGATTTTAGTCATTTATCAAACTTGAATAAACACAAACGAGCTCACACTGGGGAGAAACTGTACAAGTGTTGTTGGTGTTCGAAGGATTTTAGTCGGTTGTCACACCTGAATGAGCACAAACGAACTCACACTGGGGAGAAGCTGTACAAGTGTTCTGTGTGTTCGAAGGATTTTCGTCATTTATCAAACTTGAAAGTCCACAAACGATCTCACACTGGGGAGAAACCGTACAAGTGTTCTGTGTGTTCGAAGGATTTAATCATTCATCAACCTTGAAAATACACAAACGATCTCACACTGGGGAGAAGAGTTTGGTTGTGGATAGCTCCCTTGTGAGTCATTCCGAGTGATGGCAAGTTATTAAGCAAACCAGGGAGGAGAAATCGATCAGGCAGAAATACAACGCTGGCATATACCTTCTTGGTATGACGTCTCTAAGCGTCATCGGTAACCCTTATCAAGTGTCTGATGTCCTACGGTTTCTTGGGGAAAGCAAAATGGCTGACTGCAACAATGCAACAAACGTATGCCGTCTCCTCTCCGACCTCGCCCCCTCCCCCCCCCGCTCTGCCTGTGATATGCCCCCCATATTTCCGCAGGGTGCTCAAAGTCCGCCAAAAAAACCCCTTCTGGTAAAACTTCTAAAATCACGAATCACTGCTCACCTTCACTCTTTCAGTCGTCTTTTCCCCACCTTTTGAACAAACTCCCACACTCTCTTCAATCCCACTCTTCCCTCCAGGTCTTCAAAACAGCTGTTCACCAGCATCTCTTATCTTCCCCCATGCAAAACCATGATCTTTTCTACCCCCACTAATCCACCCCAAACCCACCTACTTCAAATTCCCTGCTTTCCTTCCTGAAAGTCCCTGCAGTGCAAGCACCTGAAAGTCCCTGTTGTGTGAGCACCTGAAAATCCCTAGAGTTTCCATCTTACTTACCCCGTGTACCCCAACCCATCCCTTACCTTTCCACAGATCTCCAAATGTCTCTGTTCCCCACTGCTTTGTCCTTCCCTCTCCCCCCCCCCTCTTGTCTCCTGCTCCCCTTGTTTTACATTGTGTGTGTTTGCTCTCATACGAGCTTCGACATTGTATCCAAAAAACCCCACATTAACACACACACACATTAGTGCTTGGCTGATGTCTGCAACTTTTCAGGAATTCAGGAGGTTGGAGTCAGTCAGTGTGATTACCCATTACAGTTCGATCGCCGAGCGGTCTTTCTTATTAGGAGACGGACACGTTAATCCTCGGAGATTAGAATGCGCGCGGGAAGGGCAGAGCACAGTAGCGGAGGCACGGGGAAACACAACAAAAGGGGTTTATACTCGAACGCCACAACAAATACACGGACACAGCAACTTAAAATAAGGGCGGAATTTAATGGCAATATAAATATTTACAAGGAACAATAATCAGAATATAATAATAACTAGAACTGCCACTTTATAACTGCTGGCAGTGATGACCGGGTACCCAGACATCCAGCTTTGATACAACATGAGACTTATATGAGAGTTGCAGTTTCCCTTTGATAGGATAAGTGGTTGCAGAGAAAACATTCGTTAATAGTGATATTGTTGTGGTGCCGGGTTCGGTGGCGAGGACGACCGCAAGATGGGGCAGTTGTTGGGCCGTCTCCCACTGGACTCCCAGAATCGAAGGTCGTCACTCCGGATAACTCCGAAGCCGACGGGTCGCTTAATCGACCGTGGTCGCCAATATTTCGACGGCGTGGGGTAGGGTTTATTTGTCTCTTCCAATGACCTAAGTACCCACGCCGTCTAACTACCGGGAAAGCCACACCCTCGGCAGGCTTCGGCCGAACTGAGTCGCTGTTACCGACTCGGGTCCGGCGTAACCGAGCGGGAATTACCAAAACCTGCCGGTCCGATTAGCAATTTACGGCACAAACGGCCTCACTAATTCTCAAGCCCGAACCATACTGGGACAATGAAAGAAAGCACAGACGCCGAACAGGAACATTTAACAGTTATTTATCTGCAATAGGCAAAAGGCAGGGAAACACAGAGCAGACTAAATCGCGAATATAAATGCAGGCAAATGAACAATGGCAATCACTGAACAGTTTTACTTACAGACTGGAGCCACACACAGACACACACACACCCAAAAAGAAATGGAGCCGGCTGGCCTTTATTGGACCCTCCAGCCGCGGAGGATAGGCAAGCTGGGGGTCAGAGTCTGGTCGGGTACCTGGCCGCCTCGTGCGGTCTGGCCGACCCGCACTTGTGAGCTCGGGGAGGTTAGAACAGCTCTTCGATGAACCAGGCACACCAAGGGCGGTGGGACTTGAACCCACAACCAACAATGCACCAGGCACCAAGGATCGAGGGCGAAGAGACAGACGCCAGCCAGCACGATCAAACCACGAACCAAAAGCGAGACAAGACCCCCTTCTCTCAGGATCGTGCGGTCAATGCCTCATCTCCTCGTACTGGTTGAGGGATCAGGCTCTCTGGTAACTCCCCCTCTCATTGGTCGGGGAGGCGTCGGGTGATCGGTGTCCTCTCCTCATTGGACGAGGCCGCCTCCGGTCTCTTTGGGCTGTTGCGGTATCCGCCCCTGATTGGACTGAAGAGACAGACTTTCTTCTCTGGGCGAAGTCAGTGCTGAAGCGATCTCACCCCTGATTGGACGAAAGGAACCTTCCATCTTGCTGGGGCGGAGTCGGCTCTGAAGCTCTGGAAACTCCATTTACCTCCGTGGCCTTGAACACTCAAGCTCAAGCGTTTGGACATCGGGATTGCAGCTCTCTCTGAGGTTCGGAGACCGGATTGCGGCGAGATAATGGTGGGTGGTTACACCTACTATTGGTCTGGTCGCTCTGATGGTGACCATACCCAAGGAGTTGCTGTAGCTGTGTCCAATAAGCTGACCCCAATGATAATTGAGGTAACACCGGTCAACGAGCGTATTATGAGATTAAGGATTCGTCACTCCTTAGGTGTCATTTCCCTGGTCTCTATTTATGCTCCGACTGAGGCGAGTGATCTTACCGTGAAGGACACATTCTACGCCACACTCGAGTCTGTGGTTGATCAGTGCCCCAGACGAGATACACTTCTAGTCTTGGGGGATTTCAATGCATCGACTGGAACTGATAGGGATGGTTATGAGGTGTGTGTTGGTCCCCATGGGTCAGGAACTATGAACCAGAATAGCACTAAGTTCCTTGACTTTGCAAGAAGTCATGGACTTAGGGTGGCTGGTTCATGGTTTCAGCGCCCGCAAGCTCATCGCTGGACTTGGTATTCCAACGCTGGCGGTGTGGCAAAGGAGATTGACCATGTCCTCATTGACGGTCGTTGGAGGATGATCCAGAACTGCAGGGTCTACCGGAGTGCTCAGTTCCTCAATACTGACCACAGGCTTGTTGTAGCAACTCTAAAGCTGCACCTTAAATCCTGGAGAATGGTACCATCCCAGCCTAGGCTGGATGTTGCCAAGCTCAGGGATGAGAGAGTAGCTGAGGAGTTTGCGAACAGGCTGAGTGGACACTTGGGGGTCTGGGTGCTTTGGGGGTCCTGAAGAGTTGTGGAACACCTTCAAGACCACCGTCCTTGATGTTGCCGGTGGATGCCTTGGAGCTCACCGCAGGGCAAAGAAGAATTTTGTCTCTCAAGGGACACTGGATACCATTGACCAGAGTCGCAGGGCCAGGCTGAATGGCAGAGCTGAGCTGTTCAGGGAGCTGAGGCGTAAAACTGTACGTGCACTGAGGGTGGACAAGGAGGCCTATGTGCGAGGAATCTGTGAGGGGTAGAGCATCACCTGTGGACAGGTGATTCTCGTCCCGCTTACAGGGGAATTCGCGCATTACGTTCATCCAAGCCCATCCCTCGGAGCACTGCAGTTCGAGCAGAGAGTGGTAGGCTCTTGACAGAGGAGTCTGAAGTGAAGGCCCGCTGGGCCGGTTACTTCGAGCGGTTGTACCAGGCTGATCCCCCAGCTGTCGAGTTGGACGTCAAGGGTGTTACAATCCCTGTTGCTGACCCTCGAATCAACTGTGGTCCACCTTCGCTTGTGGAAACACGGGCTGCGGTGAACCAGTTGAAACGGGGCAAAGCTCCAGGGATCTGTGGCATCCATGCCGAACTTCTCAAGGCTGGTGGAAATGCTGCACTCGCGTCGTTGCATGCAGTTTTGTGCTCTGCCTGGAACACAGGCATCATCCCAACTGACTGGAAGAGGGGCCTTGTTGTCCCTCTCTGGAAAGGGAAGGGTGATCGCCAAGACTGCAACAACTACCGAGGGGTGACGCTGCTCTCAGTGCCGGGCAAGGTCTTTGCTCGGATAATTCTTAATAGGGTTCGCCACCATCTGCTTGAGCACCAGCGTCCAGAGCAGTCAGGCTTTACACCAAAGAGGTCAACGATTGACCGTATCCTTGCACTTCGTGTCCTCACCGAACGCAGACGAGAGTTTCGGCAGGGGCTGCTTGCAGCCTATGTTGATCTCTGTAAAGCGTTCGATTCAGTGAATCGGGATGTCCTCTGGAGGATTCTTGGTCTTCGTGGGGTGCCACCGAAACTGATCGATCTGATGTCTGAACTCTACTCTGGTACTGAGAGTGCTGTGAAGTGTGGTGGTACCATCTCTGACTTATTTCCAGTTGTTACTGGAGTTCGTCAGGGATGTGTACTTGCCCCCACACTTTTCAGCACTTGTATGGACTGGATTTTGGGAGGATGTCGGAGAGATCAAGTTGCGGTGCATCGTTTGGCAATGTCAAGATCTCGGACCTTGATTTTGCAGATGATGCAGTCATCTTTGCGGAGACTTTAGACATCCTCTTGGGGGCCCTCGAGGTGCTGAATGAGGAGTCGGAGCCGTTGGGATTACGGATTTCTTGGGTCAAAACAAAGATCCAGGCTTTCGGTGACATCTTGGATGCTGCTGTCCTGTCTGTGTCTGTTTGTGGTGAGGATGTTGAGGTCGTGGATAGATTCACTTACCTTGGCAGTGATATTCATGTCTCCGCAGGTTGTGAGCCGGAGGTCAATAGACGTCTGGGTCGGGCCTGGGGAGTCATGGATTCACTGGATCATGGGGTGTGGCGTTGCCGGTACCTGTGCGGGAGGACGAAAGTCCGAGTCTTCAGGTCCTTGGTACTTCCAGTCTTGCTCTATGGGTGCGAGACTTGGACTTTGACCAAGGATCTGAGACGGAGACTTAATTCCTTTGGTACCAGGTCTCTTCGGAGAATCCTTGGCTATCGCTGGTCGGATTTTGTGTCCAACGAGCGGTTGCTGAGAGAGACTCGGATGAGATTTGTTACCTGCATAGTCCGTGAGCGTCAGCTGCGGCTGTATGGACATGTGGCTCGTTTTCCTGACGCTGATCCTGCTCACCAGATTCTCTCAGCGAGGGAGTCTCATGAGTGGAGGAGGCCAGTGGGCCGACCACGTGCCTCATGGTTGCAGCAGGTTGACCATCATCTCAAGGAGATGGGGATGGGCCTGGCATCTGCCTGGGGGATGGCCAGACGGAGGCCCCTGGAGTACCGGCGGAAAGTGGACGCAGCGACGCGCTGTTCTGGCACATGCTCCCATACCTGACCTGACCTTGAACACGTGCGTAATGGAGCTGAAGGAGTGGAGGGATTGATGTAGAAAACTAACTAGAAAGAAACTCGCAGGGCACACATGAAATTCCCATTCGACATAAGGGAGGGATTCTAACTATCCACATATACTTAACGAAATAACTAAACTTTGGGTCAACTCTATGTGTGAATGCGAATGGTTTCCAGATTCGTAACACTACCCACCCCCATCTCCCCCCCCCCCTTTTTTATAGACTCGTCCCGAGTCGCAAAATTCGTGTGCCATGCAGGTGCAGGTTTTTGCCCAAGTACGTTTTACCTATGGATCCCTGAGTGTGACATTTGAATACATGTCCCAAAAATAAATAACCTAGTGCTCTGCGTAACTAAACTATCAGACTCACACAGACGACTTAACTACATTGCCGGCGCAAACACAAACAACAGGTGGGTTACAATTTATTTACGATTTTACTATTTATCCACACTCACCATGGCCCAGGACCTGCGATCTGTGGAAAGAAGGCACAGTACAGTTAATCATTTTGTGTGTTTGAGTGCACAGCAGCTTGATGGTCAGACGTCTTCAGGGCAGTCAACGGTCCCAATTGTCACTGAACCTTTCTGTTTCATTTCTGGAACTCCTTTAACAAGTATTTCAGGATCTCCTGAAATACTAAACACTTGTACACATCCTCGCATTGAGGGTGCCTTTTGAGAGCATCTATCATGAACTTTTAAATATATTCGGACATTTGCTTTAAAGTTTCGATAAGTTCACGTTACTATTGGAAGATTATTCCATTTAATATACTGTAATTTCGTAAATACATTACTTATTTCGTAAATACACTATATTTCGTAAATACGTAAATACACTATGACGGGTCTCGCTATTGGCTAAATCAAGGCACGTGACAAAATATCGGAAGTTGTTTTTTTGTTTGTTTGTTTTTTTCAACCAGAACCTCCATAAAGTATGTCCAATTATCATGTGAGCATGTGCATAAAGTATGGACTACACAACCACACAAACGCCACACAAAAGGTCTGGCGAGGGCCTGCAATCACTAATTGCCTTGTTACACCGATGGGCTGGTTTTACAACAGGTCGGGCTGGTGTTTTTAACCAGGCCCATCCCCCTTCTTCGAGGGGAAGAAAGAAAAATGACAACCAAAAAAAAAAAACCCAACAAACAAAAAAAAAAACTACAAAAACAACAAAACAAACAAAAAATATATATTTTTTTGCATTTTCTTTCTTGGATCTTGGATCTTGTATCTTGGGTTGGTGTGGTGTTCATGCAGTCATGATGGGCCGAATGGCCTCCACCTGTGTTGAATTTCCTTGTTGTTGTCCCTCCTCGTCCACCATATTGGGACATCAAAACAGTCCGCATACGTGCAATGTAAAAAAATGACGAAATCCAAACAATAAGTCAACGGCAAGCTGAGGAGATTGTTTTCGAAGGTGGAAAAATGAAATGTATTGAAGGTAAAAAAATTAAAAGAAACATGTGCCGCCTGGGAATCGAACCCAGGTCACAAGAGTGGGAATCTTGCATGATACCACTACACCAGCAGTGCTGATGCATGCTCCTTCCGATAATCTCTTATATGTGTTCTTTCCATAAGTTTTTCATGGAGATCATGAATTTTGTCATTGTGAGGTCATGAAATGTTTTACGACTTTCTCAAACAGAATGAGAACATTTTATTATGTCAAGAAGCCGTTTCCCAATCGACGGGAATTCTTTCTTGGTGCAGGCAATTTTATTCATCACAGCTTTCAATCACAATGATGTTTGCCGCATGAAAGAAAATTCTTCACTTTCTGAGACATTCTGCAGAATCACATTCAGTTGGTTGGAAATTAAAAAATACATATATATATATATATATATATATATATATATATATATATATATATATATATATATATATATATATATATATTATCCCTGTGTTGTAAGAGGCGACTAGGGTTGCGTCAGGAAGGGCATCCGGCGTAAAACATGTGCCAAATCACTATGCGGATCATGCGGATTATTCGCTGTGGCGACCCCTAACGGGAGCAGCCGAAAGAAGAAGAAGAGAGAAGATATATATATATATATATATATATATATATATATATATATATATATATATATATATATTATCCCTGTGTCGTAAGAGGCGACTAGGGTTGCGTCAGGAAGGGCATCCGGCGTAAAACATGTGCCAAATCACTATGCGGATCATGCGGATTATTCGCTGTGGCGACCCCTAACGGGAGCAGCCGAAAGAAGAAGAAGAGAGAAGATATATATATATATATATATATATATATATATATATATATATATATATATATATTATCCCTGTGTCGGAAGAGGCGACTAGGGTTGCGTCAGGAAGGGCATCCGGCGTAAAAACATGTGCCAAATCACTTTGCGGATCATGCGGATTATTCGCTGTGGCGACCCCTAACGGGAGCAGCCGAAAGAAGAAGAAGAGAGAAGATATATATATATATATATATATATATATATATATATATATATATATATATATATATATATATATATATATTGTTGCAAATTCGCGCCCCCGGCGTGCGATCGGCCACGTGACTCGAATCGCGGCACGTCGCCCACCAGACGGACAATTCTGTCGTGACCCTCTTGGACTAACGCCGGGAGCTCGTCACGGGTGGGCCCTTCGGCCTCACCACGATCGTGCCAATCGGCCACCCGAGTGGGATAGGGTTGTTCGCCAAACTCGACCTACCTAAGTACCCACGCGGATAGTAAACCAGGCGATCGCACCTCGCCGCAGGTCGACTCCAGGCACGGGCCGCTTAAGCGGTCCATTCCGTACTATCGGGATAACCGAGCGGTGTTATCGTCGGCCTCGACGGTTCCGATAACTTATCAGGCGTATAAAGCCCACAACGAACCCTTTACGTGAAGCAAGATGGAGATTCAACAAAGGGAAGGACGCAGCGAAACGGGGAACAATTTCACTCAAGCACTTTATTCACACAGACACAGAGCACACATATACAGCCAAACAGAATCAGAAATGCACACATATCAATTTAAAACAACAACAACAATGCAGAGCTACTCCCGAATACGCGAACACACGGCAACACTTCAAACAATACTACTTGACGGACGGCGCCACCCACAGACATTTACACAAAAAGCAAAGGAAAAAGGAAAAAGAAGTCGCGACTTCCCTTTTCGTGGCCGGTGAGCCCCTCTCCCACGACCGTCAGCGTGGTCGCGCCTGGCCCCGACCTCTCTCGCGGCCGGCGAACCCTCTCCGGCACACCTTGTCTGGACGTGCAGGTCCACCTCACAACCGGCGCTGCCGCGTCTCCCGTCCATGCCTTCGTGACAGGCCGCTCACCAAGCCGCGGGCGCAGGACTCTTCCCCCGACAAGACAAGCAGACAGGAAGCCTCGAAGAACCAACTCAACCCGAACCAACTCGACCAACTCTCGACCAACAACTCCTTAAGGTCCGTCCTGTCCGCCTTTTGTAGCGCGGGGCTCAGCCCTTCGCTCCGCCCCATTTTTGGCCCCGCCTCCCTTCGAGCTTCTTGGAGAAGCCTATCTCAGGGGGGCGTGACCTCTCGCTCTCCCTCCACCCCGCGCCGTACGGGGGCCGGGGGAGTCAGTCTTGGCTCAGAGACAGGGAATTATTCCCCCAAAAAGAGGCCCCCATCTTTTCTCACCTTTGATCCCTGGCTCGGATCGCACTTCCCCCACACCGAGCGCGGAGAATTTCGACGGGAGAAACAGGCGGGAAAACCCCCAAGCATCGTTGTTGGTTTTTGTTTGTTCCCGGAGATCGTAACCGCACAGGGCCTACTGAATGGCGAGTGGCGAAGATGTGGTAGCGTAGATGGTGGAGGCGGCGTGGTTGTAGTGTGGTTGGTGCTGTGGTGGGGATGGCGTGGTTGTTGAGATGCTGTTTGTTTGAAATAAAAGATAGAACAGAAAAATGGCTAACTCAAAGCGTCGCAGCCCGGATGGATCACATAAATTCCCTCTATACAACGGGTTTGGGCTAACTACACATGTACTTACAGAAATATCTCACCTGAGGGCCCTTTATGGTGTAATGCGAATTTCCACAACCGTAACAATATATTATGTCAAGACGACTGAGGAAGAGTTCAGGCCCTGGCGTTTCCAATTGTTTATTGAAACCTTTTGATGTATTCAACCCTATTTTCCTTCGTCATAAAGTTTATGTTTTGTCGCGTTTCCTCAAATCTCGGTCCAATGTTGTTTTTGATTACATATCAGTAGACATTTTTTAAACACACGCTTTGCAGCGGTGTATTGTTAAGCACGTTCTTCGCTTTTTCTTAAACCTATCATTTAAATTTCGTTTGTATTATTTAATTAGATAACCTTAAATGAAGCTGCGTATATGACAGCGAGAATCCGTTGTCTCAGATTAAAAAAAAATTTTTTTTTTCTTTCGGTCAAAATACATTTCAAAACCTTTTTCGTTTCCTCGGAATATAATTTATTTATTATTTGTACGACGTCAGCGTTGTTTCATGTTTTTTGTGATAATTTTATTATTCTTGGAGAAAACGACATTGATCGTGGAGATAAAAACTGGGAGACATCTGAAGGGAGTGAGTGAGGATGTGCACGATGAATATGGAGGAGAGTGAGGATGTGAAGCAGAGTGAGGATGTGGAGCAGAGTGAGGATGTGGAGCAAAGTGAGGATGTGGATCAAAGGGAGGATATGGAGCAAAGGGAGGATGTGAAGCAGAGTGTGGATGTGGAGCAGAGTGTGGATGTGGAGCAGAGGGAGGATGTGGAGCAAAGTGTGGATGGAGTGAAGTGAGGATGTGGAGCAGAGTGAGGATGTGGAGCAGAGGGAGGATGTGAAGCAAAGTGTGGATGGAGTGAAGTGAGGATGTGGAGCAGAGTGAGCATGTGGAGCAGAGTGTGGATGTGGAGCAGAGTGTGGTTGTGGAGCAGAGGGAGGATGTGGAGCAAAGTGTGGATGGAGTGAAGTGAGGATGTGGAGCAAAGTGAGGATGTGGAGCAGAGGGAGGATGTGGAGCAAAGTGTGGATGGAGTGAAGTGAGGATGTGGAGCAGAGTGAGCATGTGGAGCAGAGGGAGGATGTGGAGCAGAGTGAGCATGTGGAGCAGAGTGTGGATGGAGCAAAGTGGGGATGTGGAGCAGAGTGAGGATGTGGAGCAGAGTGAGGATGTGGAGGAAAGTGTGGATTGAGTGAAGTGATGATGTGGAGCAGAGTGAGGATGGAGTGAATTGAGGATGTGGAGCAGAGTGAGGATGTGGAGGACAATGTGGATGTGGAGCGGAGTGAGGATGTGGAGCACAATGTGGATGTGGAGCGGAGTGAGGATGTGGAGCAGAGTGAGGATGTGGAGCACAATGTGGATGTGGAGCAGAGTGAGGATGTGGAGCACAATGTGGATGTGGAGCGGAGTGAGGATGTGGAGCAGAGTGAGGATGTGGAGCAGAGTGAGGATGTGGAGCACAATGTGGATGTGGAGCAGAGTGAGGATGTGGAGCACAATGTGGATGTGGAGCAGAGGGAGAATGTGGAGCAGAGGGAGGATGTGGAGCAGAGTGAGGATGTGGAGCAGAGTGAGGATGTGGAGTAGAGTGTGGATGGGGAAAAGTGGGGTTGTGGAGCAGAGTGAGGATGTGGAGCGGAGTGAGGATGGAGTGAAGTGAGGATGTGGTGCAGAGGGAGGATGTGGAGCAGAGTGAGGATCTGTAGCAGAGTGTGGCTGGAGTGAAGTGAGGATGTGGAGCAGAGTGAGGATGTGGAGCAGAGTGTGGATGGAGTGAAGTGGGGATGTGGAGCAGAGTGTGGATGGGGAAAAGTGGGGTTGTGGAGCAGAGTGATGATGTGGGGCAGAGTGTGGATGCAGTGAAGAGAGGATTTGGAGCAGAGTGAGGTTGTGGAGCAGAGTGTGGATGGAGTAAAGTGAGGATGTGAAGCAGAGTGTGGATGGAGTGAAGTGAGGATGTGGAGCCGAGCGAGGATGTGGAGCAAAGTGAGGATGTGGAGCAGAGGGAGGATGTTGAGCAGAGGGAGGATGTGGAGCAGAGTGAGGATGTGGAGCAGAGTGAAGATGTGGAGCAAAGTGAGGATGTGGAGCAGAGGGAGGATGTGGAGCAGAGGGAGGATGTGGAGTAGAGTGAGGATGTGGAGCAGAGTGAGGATGTGGAGGAAAGTGTGGATTGAGTGAAGTGATGATGTGGAGCAGAGTGAGGATGGAGTGAATTGAGGATGTGGAGCAGAGTGAGGATGTGGAGCACAATGTGGATGTGGAGCGGAGTGAGGATGTGGAGCAGAGTGTGGATGTGGAGCAGAGTGAGGATGTGGAGCACAATGTGGATGTGGAGCGGAGTGAGGATGTGGAGCAGAGTGAGGATGTGGAGCACAATGTGGATGTGGAGCAGAGTGAGGATGTGGAGCACAATGTGGATGTGGAGCAGAGTGAGGATGTGGAGCAGAGTTAGGATGTGGAGCAGAGTGAGGATATGGAGCAAAGTGAGGATGTGGAGCAGAGGGAGAATGTGGAGCAGAGGGAGGATGTGGAGCAGAGTGAGGATGTGGAGCAGAGTGAGGATGTGGAGTAGAGTGTGGATGGGGAAAAGTGGGGTTGTGGAGCAGAGTGAGGATGTGGAGCGGAGTGAGGATGGAGTGAAGTGAGGATGTGGTGCAGAGGGAGGATGTGGAGCAGAGTGAGGATCTGTAGCAGAGTGTGGCTGGAGTGAAGTGAGGATGTGGAGCAGAGTGAGGATGTGGAGCAGAGTGTGGATGGAGTGAAGTGGGGATGTGGAGCAGAGTGTGGATGGGGAAAAGTGGGGTTGTGGAGCAGAGTGATGATGTGGGGCAGAGTGTGGATGCAGTGAAGAGAGGATTTGGAGCAGAGTGAGGTTGTGGAGCAGAGTGTGGATGGAGTAAAGTGAGGATGTGAAGCAGAGTGTGGATGGAGTGAAGTGAGGATGTGGAGCCGAGCGAGGATGTGGAGCAAAGTGAGGATGTGGAGCAGAGGGAGGATGTTGAGCAGAGGGAGGATGTGGAGCAGAGTGAGGATGTGGAGCAGAGTGAAGATGTGGAGCAAAGTGAGGATGTGGAGCAGAGGGAGGATGTGGAGCAGAGGGAGGATGTGGAGTAGAGTGAGGATGTGTAGCAGAGTGAGGATGTGGAGCAGAGTGCAGATGTGGGGCAGAGTGCAGATGTGGAGCAGAGTGAGGATGTGAACTCGGCCAGATCAATCTGCCGAGTTGCACTCTCAGACATCGTGTGTCCTTGCTGAATCCCTGAAGTCCACCAGGGAGACAGATGCCAGAGTATGTGATCTCATGCACCAAAGGGAGCAAGAACAGGAAAGATTGGAGGGGAAGTCAAACAGATAAAGGCAGATAATTATGCTTTGGGAAATCGACACATTGGGTGATACCATAAGTGTGGAAATGTGCATTGATTTCAATACCATGGATGGTGGTGAAAGGACAGACACCAAGCCACGTCGAATGGTGACAGTTGAAGTCACCACAGATTAGGAAGAGAGAGAGGGAGAGAGAGTTGGGGTAACACGATATTATTACGGTGGTTTCATTGGCTGAGATGCACCACGCTGGATGAAGGGCCGAATCACTCCTTTACCAAACTCAATTTGGTTTGTCCGAGGTCGATTTACTGTCATACCGGAACCAACAAGTCAAAATGGCGACTTTTTGACTTCCTTCGCACCAAGCCAGTCAAAATGGCGACTAGAATGTTTTTGTTGTGCTCAGATGGCTACGAGAACGGTTTGTCGCATAATTTCACCTGAGCAAGTGTCAGGTGTTGGGATGGTTCAGCGCGGGGCTCCAAGATTGATTCTGGGCCGAGTTAGACTTTGCTCTGAGTATTTTCTGAAGGAGACAGGGCTTTTTCCTCCACATTCTCAATCCAGAGGGACATTGATCTCGAGATATGCCATCAGGGTTTGGGAGGTATTGTACATTGCTGGGACAATGAGTCTGAGAAAGGGAGTGCAGGTGCAGTTTGTGAAGGATGGGGTGCGAGTCTCAGGGCTTGGGGTGAGGGCAGGGTGTTGAGAGCAGAATAAACAGGAAGGGATGGTTTAGGGTTAATAGGTAAGGATAGAGCTCCATGATTGTCAAGACAGTCTCTGTCCCAGGATACCTTGATCGGCATCACGGCAACACATCGCTGTTGGGATCAATTGATATGAATGGATCAGAGGAGGGGGGAAATGAGGAGGCGAATGAAGACCAATGAGTTTACCACAGGTCCTGTGAGGAGATGGCACAACTGCAGTCACACATATGAGAGAATGCAGGAGATGAAAGTAAAGAAGGGATGAAACAAAATCAACTGTAATCACATGTTTCTCTCTTACAGGTGGCTGGTCGTGTTTTGCTCGGTTTTGGTCTGTGTACCCACTTCTGTGGAAAGGCCACAATCCTGCACGGATTGGACAAGGCTCCTTCAACCTTCTACCTTGGTGGTGAGCAAAATTGCTTCAACTTGGCATGGCTTGAACGCATCTGAGTTTATTTACTTGTTTTAAACATCATTCCTTGAGAATTGGTGAATAGTTTTCACCCACTCCCCCGTGCCACCTCCATGCTCACCTCTTCTGTGTGAGTGAATGAAAAATAATTAAACCTGATTTAAGTATTGCTATTTATTTTCACTCAATGCAGGTTTGCAATATATTGACTATATAATATGGTGATGCTGTTTGTCTGTCTGTCTGTCTGTCCGTCCCACCCTGAAACATGGAAATGCACCTTGGAGATTAATTTTTTTTTTCACCATTCAGTAAAAGTTGCTTCAAATGAATCAAAACCGATGGGAGAATACTGTAGAAAGTTTTTTTTTTTAACAAGACCGTTCTCACTCTGTTGAAACAACTTCGGTCTACAGATGTGTGATCCTTGAAGACCAAGCTTTTGATTATAAATCTGCAACAAGGTGTCTCACCTACATGAAACAGAGTGTCTTACTCTCGTGGTTTATGCGTGTCCTTCGAGGAGATGTCGATTTTGGAATCATCTTGACACCATCAACCCCCTTCTGGTGAAACTACCAAAATCCAGGATCACTGTTGCCCTACACCCATTTGTCCCTATTTTCCCCACATGCAGAACCAACTTCCACATCCTCTTCAATCTCATTCTACCCTCAGTGTCTTCAAGACAGCTGTTCACCGTCATCTCAGGTCGTCCCCAATCCAAAACCATGATCTTTTCTACCCTCATTTATGCTCCCACCCCACCCCAAGCCTACCTCCTTCCAAATTTCCAGTTTTCCCTCCAGAGAGATTCCATCTGTATCCATATTGTCGATCCCATGCATTCTCTCCTGAATCCTTCTTCTCCCCACACCGGTTGCTTGTCCAAGTCTCCCTCGATCTTGGGCTTCAACGCTGCTGTTGGTGTCCCCCTTCTCTCTGATGTTACTTTTGTCCTGTTGCATCCTGATCCGTTCAGTGTCCTAATACTTGCTCTTCCACGAGTCGTGACAGAGGATCTCGCCAATTTGAAACAGTGTGTCTCATTCTGGTGGTTTGGACTCATCCTTCAAGGAAGTGAAGATGAAGGGAACACTCTGAATCCAACCTGAAGCAGGGTATCTCACTCTGGTATTTTGCGCACGTCCTTCAGGCAGATGAAGATGAAGGGATCACTCCGAACCTAAACTGAAACAAGGTATCTCACTCTGGTGGTTGAGCACATCCTTCAGGCAGATGAAGATGAAGGGATCACTGTGAACCCAACCTGAAACAAGATTTTCTTCCGGTCTTTTTTTTTTTTTTGAAATTTGTTCTTCCCTGATTTTCAGTTTTTCCGTCGATATGTTTGTCTCTCTGTCTGTCCCTCTGTTCGGTCCAGTGCTCCGTTAATACAATGGCGATTTTGATGAAACTTGTTCACACCATGACCTTGTTTTGTGCAAATGAGAACCGTTGCTATGGACACCACCGTTGCCAAGCAACGGAAACTTTGAAATTTTTGAAAAACATTAAAAAAATATATTTTTTCGAAAATCAAAAATCGGGCCAGGAGCTACTGTGGGCAGTACATTCAGCCATATTGTCAAAAATTTCCAGCCGGATCCTATGAAAACTGTCGGAGAAGATAGACTTTGAATTAACCGTGGTCGAAAACAATAAAAAAACAAAGTTCGTTATATCTCAGAGACCCTGAGTCAGATGTACATGAAACTGGTATGGTAGGTTCATGGTATGTCTTTGTTATGTGTGAGAAAGAACCGTTGCTATGGAACCCTCCGATGCCTCGCAATGGCCGAAAAACCTCTAAATGTGGGGGTATTTTAACGAAAAAACAATTTGCAGCATTAACCCTTGAAGCTAGAATCATGAATTTTCTTGTGCTCAATCCTCAGATCATTCCCCATCGAACGGGCCCATCGCGTCAGGTTCTATTGGGTAGTCGACTTCCCATGTCCGCCTACCATCTTGTTTGTTTGTTTGTTTGTCCGCACAGAACTGTCGTGTTTTTCTCTGCAACCACTTGTCGGATTGAGACGAAATTTTCAACATCGTTGCGACTCCTCATGTAAAATGATTTAATTTTAATTGTGACGTCATAGATGTGGTGTGGCAGCATGTTGGAAAAACTTTGGACCTCTGTGTCTCAAACCACACCAAGGAAAATATTGAAACTTGCCGCACGGCAAGTACTCCTCATGGGTAATAAATTAGTGTGATTTGTGATGACATCATTGGTGTCTTCGTCATGACATCAAAATTGCATATGTATAACACCACATCTGATCAGTATGAAATTTTTTGATGGTCATCTTGGGATAAAATGGTCCACAGAAAATAAAATTGTTGATGTCATTGGTCACGTGATTTGGCAGCGATAATGTTTTTTTTTTTTAAACCTTCAAAAATCATCTTCTCTGAAGTGGCTGAACAGATCGAGGCAAAACTTAACACGTATGACTGCCTATCCATGAGGAACAAAAGGTTTACACATATGATATCGGCGGTCACATGGTTTGGCAGCCATATTGGATTTACCCTGAAACCTTTAAAAATCTTCTTCTCCAGAACGGCTGGACAGATCGAGGGGAAAGTTCACACAAATGTTCCCCAAGCCATAGGTGTACACTGTACACGTTTGTTCAGGAATAATTGATGTCACATGGTCTGGCAGCCACATTGGATTGAGCGAAAATCTAAATAATTTTTTTTCTCTTGAACCACTTAACAATCAATGTGAAATTTCACAATTATGATCTCGAAGTGATGGGGAATATAGGTTTTAAATTTCAACCTGATCAGAAGCGTGGTCTGACAGCCAGAATTATTTGATTTTTGAATCTGGGTTCTTTTTGATTTTTTATTTATTTCATTTGAATGAGGCTCACTTGGCTGTTCCTGGATGGATTTGTGGGTAGAGGAGTAGCGGCTGAAACGCGAATCCTGTCCACGTTCGGCCTGATGACTCCATCTTTGTTTTTTGCTTGTTCAGATTCCTTCTGATTACTCCAATGCAGGACTTTGACTTCCATTCGATTTGAATTTAATTTATTTTAATCACATTCTGAACGAGAACTACGTTGCCGATGGCACACCATCGCATATTCCCGCGCGCACTGCTTTGTCCCATTAACGCGAGATGAAATTTTATCTTGCAAAATGGATTGACTGTTCTTTTCTATTTTCAACGTGTGGCCCTAAATGGAGTTCTTTCATCCCCTCTTCCTGTGCAGGCTGGAGTTCCTCAAGGTAGCGTTCTGGGCCCTGTTCTTTTCTGGTTTTCATCAATGATCTCTCGGACTCTCTGGAAAATCCTCTATTTCTCTTTGCCGATGACTCCACCCTCTGCCGTACCATCTGTCATCCCTCAGACCGGCAAGCAGCAGCTTCTTCGCTCACTGCAGATCTGGATAAAATCACAAACTGGTCCAACACGTGGAACATGTCTTTCAATCCAGACAAATCTCACACTCTCACTATGTCTCTTCGAAAGGACCGTTTACAAAACCCCCATCCACTTTCTCAACAATCCTCTGGAAGAAGTCTTTTCTTTCAAGCTTCTGGGTCTCACTATCTGCCATGACCTTTCCTGGGAAAGTCACATTTCCAACCTTGCCTCAAAAGCCAGTCGCCGACTGGGAATCCTCCGTCGTGCAAAGTCCTTCCTCGGCCCTCTTGAGCTCCTGACCACTTACAAAGCTTTTGTCCGTAGCCTGATGGAGTACTGCTCTCCCCTCTGGGCTGGTGCTCCTGCCTCCCACCTTTCTCGACTTCACGCTGTCGAAACCAGGGCTTTTAAGATCATTGGCATCTCCCGCAATGAAGCTGAGTCTTTGGGCCTCTCACTCAATCACCGCAGGTTGGTCGGTGGTCTTTCTGTCTTCTACCGACTCCTCTCCAGCCTTGCCCCCCTGCTCTCTCTGTGATTTGTCCCAACCACATTTCCACAGGGCGCTCAAGGTCCGCCAACAACCCCCTTCTGGTAAAACTACCAAAATCACGAATCACTGCTCATCTTCACTCTTTCATTCCTCTTTTTTCCCGCCTTTGGAATAAACTTCCTCACTCTATTCTTTCCCATTCTTCCCTCCAGGCTTTCAAAACAGCTGTTCACCACCACCTCTTATCTTCCCCCATCCAAATCCTCGATCTTTTCTACCCCCGATAATCCACCCAAGCCCACTTCCTTCAATTCTCCTGCTTTCCTTCCTGAAAGTCCCTTTAATGTCCATCTTCCCCTCGCCATGTTCCCCGTCCCATCCCCATCCCTCCCCCTTCCACAGTTCACCTGTGTCTGTTCCCCAATGTTTTGTCCCTTCCACTCCCGCCCCTCTTGTCTCATGCCTCCTTGCTGTGAGTTGTGTGTTAGCTCTCATACGAGCCTCGACCAAGGTATACAAAAAAAAAAAAAAAAAAAAAAAAAAAAAAAAAATTTGATGTGCTTTATGATCAAAGACTTACTATGTTTGTTAAATCAGAAGTCATTGCAAGCATTAGGCCATGGGCCAATCACCCAAAATGGACTTCTCATTACCATGTCGGGTGGCAAAGGTTGACTGTACTTTTTGGAAAGATCTTTGTCTGGGCCAACTTTTTGGGTATGATTGCCACTCCAAATCGGTAGCTTTGTTGTCATTTTTTGGGAAAATAGGGATTTTTGGGGTAAATTCGTGTTTTTTGAAATTTCAACTGTAGAAAAAATATCTGCAACAAAACAACATATTTGAGACTTGGAATAAATAGCTATGTAAAGTACAACCATTTTGGTGTGCATTGTGTTGGGTTTCAATCACCGGTAACTACGGCAACAGCCATTTTAAGGAAAAAAAAACATGGTTTTTGATAGTGAAAGTTTAAAAATTCATATCTCAGAAAAGAAAAATGATTTTTGAACCAGTTAAACGATAAGCACATACTAATGCATCTGGGCAGTTTTTAAATTCAATAGTCTGAGGGTAGGTATAAGATAAATATATCGTTTTCGGGTAAAAACATCACATTTTGAATTGCATTTCTCGGTAAATGGAGAGAAAACCCAGTTTTTTGAGCATTTTAAATATTTCTCAATTTTATAAAGTATCAAAAGTCCATTTATCACTGTAGATGTATCAGCATACTGGGTTGGATGAGATACGTAGTTCAAATAGATTGACGTTGCCAGGGAAACGACCAATTTTGGGATAAAACATTCTTTGACGGTGAAAGTTTAAAAATCCATAACTTGGTGGAAATGTAATATTTTCGAGCAATTTGAACGCGAGCAATTCCCTGACACCCGAAGGCTGTTTGTTTGTTCAATAGGTAGAATAACCTGCAGGCAGCTGTCGTGTAATTCAATAGGTAGAATAACCTGCAGGCAGCTGTCGTGTAAGTGTCTTTGATTTACATTCCTTGATCGCTATCATCATCATCACTTTCATCATCTGCATATATGGTTACGTCTGTGTCTTCTTCGTCATCCTCATATTGGTTGTCACACATCTGGTTTTTACACATCTTAGTGCATTTCAGTCCGTTTAGGATGCACGTACAGTCCTTTGCATCACAGTGGCATACACAGCTTCAGCTCATGAGCTCCAAAACAGCTGATGGAACTGGTGGACCAGTCATCCAGAGAATCTCAAGGTCACCGCTGTCATCTGTAGACCATCCACAATCTGTTGGTGGGATTACTTCAGAAGTGCATTCAAGGGATCTACGCCATATGGCTGCTTGGTAATTTGCCCACTTGGCATGCTGGAACAAGCAATCTCTGCATGGTGGCAATTGTGCTCAAATCATGTTGCCCCTCTTTGATGTAAAGAGCTGATAACGACACTGGTTGACTTCAACTATAGCTCTGTTAGAAACATCGAGATGGCAGGTGAATGCTTCAAGCTTTGCAAACAGTTCATTGGACATTTGCCATGACCGTCCAACCTCACTGAAGCACTGCTGATAGTCCACGGTCTTCTTGGTAAGTTTTAGTGCATTCAGTTTTCCCTTTCCGGCAAATGCACTGACCGTATCGCACCCCGTAAAGGCGTGCAAGCCAATTAAGGCATTGCAGACATCTTCACCAAGGGCGTTGGCAATCTTGGTGATGTCAATGTACTTTTGGCAAGTTTTTGTTCCAACCTTCTGATACATGGGTGAACGGATGATTTTGCTGAAACCAATGCAAAGTACCAGAACGTCCGTGTCTTCAGCTGTTATCACAATAGCGTTGCACCCATTTTCTGCTGCTCTGCTGGCATTCAGAAAGATACGAGTGTCTGCCTCTTCCTGAATAGACTTCATTTCAATGACTTGTTCTCATTGGTCCTTGACAAGCTTGAAGCATCGTTCCTCGCATGTAACGTCCAGAAATTTCATTCCCAGTTTGAGTCGGTTCTCTGGCCTTTTCTATTCATCTACGACGAATCGGATGAAACAGGTTTTGTTTGACCAACTGCGCAAGAATTTCCGCCATTGCCTAATTTTGTGCCCTCGACTGATATTATTGAACTCTAGACCCTCCGTTGCTCCACGATTCGATCTTTCTGCATTCTTTTTGATCGTTTGCGGTACATGTCAAAAACGACGTCGATTTGTTGGCTATTTTCACCTTCATGAAGTGCATGAGCCAGGCAACTGTCTGCAACTTCTGCGAAAGTCTGATTGTCCCCTTTCAAGCGCTGAACGAAACTCATTCCATCGATAATGGTTGCAGACGGTCTCGGGATATTCTCGGCTGCCATGCCATCATTGGTCAGCGCTTTGGCGAGAGCAGCTTTGTTTGTTTTCCTCAAGGACCCCTCAGACATTGCTGAGGACCATGGAATGGGCCCCAGAGGGTGTCCTCAGACTTCCTGCAAATCAAGGTGACGGCTCTCAGCAGCAAGAATCATGTGGGCGAACAGTTGTCTGTCAGCCTGAAGGATTACCTCCTCAGCATCTGCCTTTGTCACACGCTTCTTTTTAATTAGGTTGGAGAAAGTTTTCAGGTTTTGTTGCGAGATTTTGCCGTGGAAGGCTTCAACTGGAGGCATTGCATCTAGCCACTTTGGGGGAGGCAATGACTCTTCCATGATCAGTCAGTCACCTGAAAAGAAAAAAAAAGATGTAAAAACACTGTAATATTTAAATACACTTCACAATGGTTTCTCCACAAAATTACCGTTGCCATGGAAACGTCAGTCTCGTTCAACTTATTGATTGCCATAAGAGAGAATTCATAGAAATTGTAAGCCAAAATGGACTTTTGATATATGGTACCATTGAAAAATCTTTAAAAACAAAAGACTTCTCAAAATCTCTGCTTTGACAATTCTATCGAGGAATGCTGTTGAATAGTTTATGGTTTCACCCTAAAACGAGATAGTTTGTTGACAACCTGCCCTATTCATTGAAATAAACAACTTTCTGTGTGCATCGGGGTGGTTTTAGCCTTCAGATCTCTGAAAAATATTATTTCACTTGCAAGCTAGGAATATTTCAACTTTTACTGTCAAAAAACGTGTTTACCCACAAAATTGATCATTTCCATGGCAACGCCAATCTCTTTGAACGAGGTAACTCATACAACCTATACTAGTACATGCAAAGTGATGTATAAATTCATGTAGACTTTGGATACTCTGTGAAGTTGATAAAATAAAAACAGTCCTCTTATCTCAAAAAACAGGGTTTTCTGTCAGATTTGCAAGAAATGCAATTCAAAATGTGTTGTTACCCTAAAACGATATATTTATCTTAAACCTACCCTCATACTATGGAATTTAAAAACTGCCCTGATGCATCGGGATACATCGTTTAAATGGTTCAAAAATCTTTTTTCATTTCTAAGATATTAATTTTTAATGTTTCACTATCAAAAACCATGTTTTTTACCCTAAAATGGTTGTTGCCATTTTAACCGGCGATTGAAACCCAACACAAAGCACACCAAAATGGTTGTATTTTACATGGCTGTTTATTCCAAGTCTCAAATATGTTTTTTTTTTCGCAGATGTTTTTTCTACAGTAACAATTTCACAAAACACGATTTTACCCCAAAAATGCCTATTTTCCCAAAAAACTACAATAAAGCTACCGATTTGGAGTGGCAATCATACCCTAAAAGTTGGCCCAGACAAAGATCTTTACCAAAAAGTACAGTCAACCTTTGCCACTCGAGATGGTAATGAGAAGTCCACTTTGGGTGATTGGCCCATGGCCAAATGCTTGCAATGACTTCTGATTTCGTAAACATAGTAAGTCTTTGGTCATAAAGCACATCAAATAGAAAAGAATAGTCAATCCATTTTGCAAGATGAAATTTCACCGAGCGTTAATGGGACAAAGCAGTGCGCGCGGGAATATGCGATGGTGTGCCATCGGCAACGTAGTTCTCGTTCAGAATGTGATTAAAATAAATTAAATTCAAATCAAATGGAAGTCAAAGTCCTGCATTGGAGTAATCAGAAGGAATCTGAACAAGCAAAAAACAAAGATGGAGTCATCAGGCCGAACGTGGATAGGATTCGTGTTTCAGCCGCAACTCCTTGACCCTCAAAACCCATCCAGACACAGCCAAGTGAGCCTCATTCAAAATAAAAAAAAAATTAAAAATCAAAAAGAATCCAGATTTTAAAATAAATCAATAATTCTCGCTGCCAGACGACGCTTCTGATCACGTTGAAATTCAAAACCAATATTCCTCATCACTTTGAAATCATAATTGTGAAGTTTCACATTGATTGATTAAGCGGTTCAAGAGAAAGAATGTATTTAAAGATTTTCGCTCAATCCAATATGGCTGTGAGACCATGTGACATCAATTATTCCTCAACAAACTTGTACACCCACGGCTTGGGGAATATTTGTGGGGAACAAACGGCTTGGGGAACAAACTCTCCGTCCATGAGTCAGAGCAAGAGTCATTTGACCATCTCATTCCAGTTCAGGGAAGGAGCCATTGCTGCTTCAGCAGGTGGAACAAACTCTCCGTCCATGAGTCATAGCAAGAGTCGTTTGACCATCTCATTCCAGTTCAGGGAAGGAGCAATTGCTGATTTAGCAGGTGGAACAAAATCTCCAATCATGAGCCAAAGCTCGAGACATTTGATGACCTCATTATGGTTCAGGGAAGGAGCTCTCGCTGCTTTCGCAGATAGAACAAACTCTCCATCCGTGAGCTATAGCTCATCATAGGTGCCTTCCTCCCTCCTCCCAACATTCCTCCTCACAAACTCACTTGACTGTTGACTGCATTGCAGAGAAGAATATCGATGCAATTGGTGATTTTTCAACACTTACCTGTGAACATTGCTCTCCCTGGAGCACACTCCATCAGCACACACTTCCACAATATTTGAAGTTTCTAATGCGGTCAGAAATTATAAATGCATAACCATTGTATTAATTTATTTGTAAAAGTGAGTATATCTATATCACGGAAAGGAGTGGCGAGATGCCATTCGTTAGTGGGAATCAGTTAAATTGTGGTGAAATGACGGTAAGGGCTTTTGTGTGTGTGCAGTAATGTGTGTCGATTCGGTGTGTGCAACGACAAACCTTCTCATTGTTCAACCTTAAAGCCCAAAGGCCAACTGCCATTTCTGCTGTCAATGTCATCAGGAGACAGATGAGGAACTGGGAGGAAAAGGGAAACAGGTATGGGTGTCAGAAAGGTGAAGGTGTAACAAAATGTTCCTTTTAAAACTGTTTTTATCCAAAGGATTCCTCCCAGGTATTGGCTCGAAATAAATCAAATCTCAAATACCACGAGGTCCTCAGACGATGGCGGGTTGTGGTGGGGAAGAAAAGGGGGCACAAAACGGAGAATAAACAAGAAAAAGAGCAATCAGAGATTGCACACCCTCGCCAGGACTTGTTTTGGATGATGTTTGTGTGCTGGTGTGTTATGTCATGAATGAGACATAACGAGAACTGCCACGAGATCATTGCTGGCAGTGATGACCGGGAACGACGACGTCCGGCTTTGGTTGGACACCTGACTGGAGATTTGGGGCAGAAAGGTGAGAGGATATTTGAGGGAGAATGATGTGTGTGTGTGGGGGGGGGTGGGGAGGGGGTGTGGGGAGCTTTTGAGAAAGGTGAGGGGAAGCTTGGGGGGAGGGGGAGTGGGAAGAGAGTGAAATTTTCATTGAAGAGGGAGGAGGTGGCTAAATTGAGATGAGAGGTAAGCTTTGAGAGGCAGGGGAGACAATGAGAGCAGGCACGGTCATGGAGGAGGAGGGAGAAGGGAGGGGTCGGGAGAGGGGAAGGATGACATTGGGTAGTGGTTTGGTAAAGATGGGAACGGGTGGGGGAGGAACAAGATTTGAGTTGGTGGGAAGAGGGGGAGGTGTGATGAGAAGAAACAGAGAGCATGTTTGAGATATTGAGGAGTGTACTGAATGAGAGAGTGAGATATTTGTTCGTTTGGAACAGAACCCACAAATGTTTGAAAACCAAACAGTTTGGGATACCAGAGTGGGAACTGTTAGTAAAGCAGAGGGCATTGGAAAGATCTTGAGAGAGGACAGAGGATGGGGGGCAAGACGGGAGGAGTAAGGAGAGAGTATAACAAGGGAGGAGTTAGGAGGAGGTAGATTTAAGGAGGTGGGATGAATTTGCAATTAAGTTGGAAAAAACGAACAAATGATGGAAGATGAACAAGGATTACAAAATTGGATTTTTTTAATTTGTCGGTCAGAGATACCTTCAAATACACTGGTCGTAAGACCGTCAGAACATCTTGTTTCAGGTTGGGTTCACAGTGATCCCTTCATCTTCATCTGCTCAAAGGACGTGCTCAACTACCAGAATGAGACACCTTGTTTCAGTTTAAGTTCAGAGTGATCCCTTCATCTTCATCTGCTCAAAGGAGTGCTCAACTACCAGAATGAGACACCTTGTTTCAGTTTAGGTTCGGAGTGATCCCTTCATCTTCATCTGCCTGAAGGACGTGCGCAAACTTCCAGAGTGAGATACCCTGCTTCAGGTTGGATTCAGAGTGATCCCTTCATCTTCACTTCCTTGAAGGATGAGTCCAAACCACCAGAGTGAGATACCTTGTTTCAGTTTTGGTTCACAGTGATCCCTTCATCTTCATCTGCTCAAAGGACGTGCTCAACTACCAGAATGAGACACCTTGTTTCAGTTTAGGTTCGGAGTGATCCCTTCATCTTCATCTGCCTGAAGGACGTGCGCAAACTTCCAGAGTGAGATACCCTGCTTCAGGTTGGATTCAGAGTGATCCCTTCATCTTCACTTCCTTGAAGGATGAGTCCAAACCACCAGAGTGAGATACCTTGTTTCAGTTTAGGTTCTGAGTGATCCCTTCATCTTCATCTGCCTGAAGGATGTGCTCAACCACCAGAATGAGATACCCTGCTTCAGGTTGGATTCAGAGTGTTCCCTTCATCTTCACTTCCTTGAAGGATGAGTCCAAACCACCAGAATGGGACACACTGTTTCAAATTGGCGAGATCCTCTGTCACGACTCGTGGAAGAGCTCGTATAAGGACACTGAACGGATCAGGATGCAACAGGACAAAAGTAACAGCAGAGAGAAGGGGGACACCAACAGCAGAGTTGAAGCCCAAGATCAAGGGAGACTTGGACAAGCAACCGGTGTGGGGAGAAAAAGGATTCAGGAAAGAATGCATGGGATCGATAATATGGATACAGAAGGAAACTCTCTGGAGGGAAAACTGGAAATTTGGACGGAGCTAGGCTTGGGGTGGGGTGGGGGCATAAATGAGGGTAGAAAAGATCATGGTTTTGGATTGGGGACGACCTGAGATGACCGTGAACAACTGTCTTGAAGACACTGAGGGGAGAATGAGATTGAAGAGGATGTGGAAGTTGGTTCTGCATGTGGGGAAAATAGGGACAAATGGGTGTCGGGGAACAGTGATCCTGGATTTAGGTCGTTTCACCAGAAGGGGGTTGATGGTGTCAAGATGATTCCAAAATCGACATCTCCTCGAAGGACACGCATAAACCACGAGAGTAAGACACCCTGTTTCATGTTGGTGAGACACCTTGTTGCAGATTTATAATCAAAAGCTTGGTCTTCAAGGATCACACATCTGTAGACCGGTTGTTTCAACAGTGAGAATGGTCTTGTTAAAAAAAAACTTACGACAGTATTCTCCCATCGGTTTTGATTCATTTGAAGCAACTTTTACTGAATGGTGAAAAAAAAAATTTTATCTGCAAGGAGCATTTCCATGTTTCAGGGTGGGACGGACAGACAGACAGACAGACAGACAGACAAACAGCATCACCCTATTATATACAGTCAATATATTGCAAACCTGCATTGAGTGAAAATAAATAGCAATACTTAAATCAGGTTTAATTATTCTTCATTCACTCACACAGTGGAGGTGAGCATGGAGGTGGCACGTGGTAGTGGGTGAAAACTATTCACCAATTCTCAAGGAATGATGTTTAAAACACATAAACAAACTCAGATGCGTTCAAGCCGTGCCAGGTTGAAGCAGTTTTTCTCACCACCAAGGTGGAAGGTTGAAGGAGCCTTCTCCAATCCGTGCAGGATTGTGGCCTGTCCACAGAAGTGGGGACACAGACCAAAACCGAGCAAAACACGACCAGCCACCTGTAAGAGAGAAACATTTGATTACAGTTGATTTTGTTTCATCCCTTCTTTACTTTCATCTCCTGCATTCTCTCATATGTGTGACTGCAGTTGTGCCATCTCCTCACAGGACCTGTGGTAAACTCATTGGTCTTCATTCGCCTCCTCATCTCCCCCCTCCTCTGATCCATTCATATAAATTGATCCCAACAGCGATGTGTTGCCGTGATGCCGATCAAGGTATCCTGGGACAGAGACTGTCTTGACAATCATGGAGCTCTATCCTTACCTATTAACCCTCAACCATCCCTTCCTGTTTATTCTGCTCTCAACACCCTGCCCTCACCCCAAGCCCTGAGACTCGCACCCCATCCTTCACAAACTGCACCTGCACTCCCTTTCTCAGACTCATTGTCCCAGCAATGTACAATACCTCCCAAACCCTGATGGCATATCTCGAGATCAATGTCCCTCTGGATTGAGAATGTGGAGGAAAAAGACCTGTCTCCTTCAGAAAATACTCATAGCTCAGTCAAACTCGGCCCAGAATCAATCTTGGAGCCCTGCGCTGAACCATCCCAACACCTGACACTTGCTCAGGTGAAATTATGCGACGAACTGTTCTCGTCGCCATCTGAGCACAACAAAAACATTCCAGTCGCCATTTTGACTGGCTTGGTGCGAAGGAAGTCAAAAAGTCGCCATTTTGACTGGCTTGGTTCCGGTATGACAGTAAATCGACCTCGGACAAACCAAATTGAGTTTGGTAAAGGAGTGATTCGGCCCTTCATCCAGCGTGGTGCATCTCAGCCAATGAAACCACCGTAATAATATCGTGTTACCCCAACTCTCTCTCTCTCTCTCTCTCTCTCTCTCTCTCTCTCTCTCTCTCTCTCTCTCTCTCTCTCTCTCTCTCTCTCTCTCTCTCTCTCTCTCTCTCTCCCTCTCTCTATATCTCTCTCTCTCTCTATATCTCTTCCTCATCTGTGGTGAGTTCAACTGTCACCATTCGACGTGGCTTGGTGTCTGTCCTTTCACCACCATCCATGGTATTGAAATCAATGCACTTTGCCACACTTATGGTGTCACCCAATGTGTCGATTTCCCAAAGCACACTTCTCTAATTATCTGCCTTTCTCTGCTTGACTTGATCATGTCCAACTTCCCCTCCAATCTTTCCTGTTCTTGCTCCCTTTGGTGCATGAGATCACATACTCTGGCATCTGTCTGCCTGCTGGACTTCAGGGATTCACCAAGGACACACGATGTCTGAGAGGGTAACTCGGCAGATTGATCTGGCCGAGTTCACATCCTCACTCTGCTCCACAACTGCACTCTGCTCCACATCCTCACTCTGCTCCACATCCTCTCTCTGCTCCACCTCCTCACTTTGCTCCACATCTTCACTCTGCTCCACATCCTCACTCTGCTCCACATCCTCCCTCTGCTCCACATCCTCACTCTGCTCCACATCCTCTCTCTGCTCCACCTCCTCACTTTGCTCCACATCTTCACTCTGCTCCACATCCTCACTCTGCTCCACATCCTCCCTCTGCTCCACATCCTCACTCTGCTCCACATCCCCACTTCACTCCATCCACACTCTGCTCCACATCCTCCCTCTGCTCCACATCCTCCCTCTGCTCCACATCCTCCCTCTGCTCCACATCCTCCCTCTGCTCCACATCCTCACTTTGCTCCACATCCACACTCTCCTCCATATTCATTGTGCACATCCTCACTCACTCTATCCACACTCTTCTCCACATCCTCACTCTGCTCCAAATCCTCACCCTGCTCCACATCCTCACTTCACTCCATCCACACTTTGCTCCACATCCACACTCTCCTCCATATTCATTGTGCACATCCTCACTCACTCTATCCACACTCTGCTCCACATCCTCACTCTGCTCCACATCCTCACTCTGCTCCACATCCTCACTTCACTCCATCAACACTCTGTGCCACATCCTCACTTCACTCAATCCACACTTTGCTCCACATCCTCACTCTGCTCCACATCCTCACTTCACTCAATCCACACTTTGCTCCACATCCACACTCTGCTCCATCCACACTTTTCTCCACATCCACACTCTGCTCCACATCCTCACTCCACATCCTCACTCTGCTCCACAACCTCACTTCACTCCATCCTCACTTTGCTCCACATCCTCCCTCTGCTCCACATCCACACTTTGCTCCACATCCTCCTTTTTCTCCACATCCTCCCTTTGATCCACATCCTCACTTAGCTCCACATCCTCACTCTGCTCCACATCCTCACTCTGCTCCACATCCTCCCTTTGCTCCACATGCTCCCTTTGATCCACATCCTCATTTGCTCCACATCCTCACTCTGCTCCACATCCTCACTCTGCTCCACCTCCTCACTTTGCTCCACATCTTCACTCTGCTCCACATCCTCCCTCTGCTCCACCTCCTCACTTTGCTCCACATCCTCACTCTGCTCCACATCCTCACTCTGCTCCACATCCTCCCTTTGCTCCACATCCACCCTTTGATCCACATCCTCACTTTGCTCCACATCCACACTCTGCTACACATCCTCACTCTGCTCCACATCCTCCCTCTGCTCCACCTCCTCCCTCTGCTCCACATCCTCCCTCTGCTCCACCTCCTCACTTTGCTCCACATCCTCACTTAGCTCCACATCCTCACTTAGCTCCACATCCTCACTCCTCCATATTCATCGTGCACATCCTCACTCACTCCCTTCAGATGTCTCCTCGTTTTAATCTCCACGATCAGTCGTTTCCTCCAACAAGAATCACAAAAAACATGAAACAACGCTGACGTCGTACAAATAATAAATAAATTATATTCCGAGGAAACGAAAAAGGTTTTGAAATGTATTTTGACCGAAATAAAACAATTTTTTTTAAATCTTCGACAACGGATTCTCGCTGTCAAAAACGCAGCTTCATTTAAGGTTATCTAATTAAATAATACAAACAAAATTTAAATAATAGGTTTAAGAAAAAGCAAACAACGTACTTAACAATACACCGCTGCAAAGTGTGTGTTAATAAAATGTCTACTGATATCTATCCATAATTCCAGCAATCTGTGTGTGTGTGTGTGTGTGTGTGTGTGTGTATGTCTGTGTGTGTGTATGTGTGTGTGTGTGTATGTGTGTGTGTGTGTGTGTCTGTGTGTGTGTGTGTATGTGTGTGTGTGTGTGTGTGTGTGTGTGTGTGTGTGTGTGTGTGTATGTGTGTGTGTGTGTGTGTGTGTGTGTGTGTGTGTGTGTGTGTGTGTCTGTGAGTGTGTGTGTGTGTGTGTGTGTGTGTGTATGTGTGTGTGTGTGTGTGTATGTGTGTGTATGTGTGTGTGTGTGTGTGTGTGTGTGTGTATGTGTGTGTGTGTGTGTGTGTGTGTGTGTGTGTGTGTGTGTGTGTGTGTGTGTGACCGCTGTTTCTCGACAACCACTGGTCCGATCTAATTGAAACTTGCCAGGTATATTGCTGGGGACCTGAGGATGTGCCTTTTCAAGGTTTGATATTAATCGGACAAGTGCTTCCCAAGTTATGGTCATTTATTTACCAACCAATGGCAAGACACGTTGCTGCGTGGGCCTGGCCGATGGGGAAGGGAAGCACAGCCACGTTCCCCATTACGAGTTACAACGTACGGAATTCCGGAGAGTGATGACTTCGTGTATTCTAATAATTTCTCGATTTCTTATGCGCATTTATAGATAAACACAATGGCCCAAGTTATGATCGTTTTCAGATTAGACGGTGTATAAATTTCGGTAACATCAGAGTGCTGGTATGCACCGAACCAGGAAGTAAATTTTTTCTCTCTCTTCTCTTCTCTTTTTGTTTTTCCTTGCCACGACATTGCGAAAAGGTAAAATACGTTGGCGCTAATTGAATAATTGGGTATTAAAAATAAATTGCGAATAATCGTAACTGCGAATAATATCGAACTTCCGGGTCACGCACGTACGGGCACGTGAGAGCGAAGAAACGGCCAGTGTGGTTTATTTATTTATTATAATTATTATTATTATAATTATTATTATTATTATTATTATTATTATTATTGTACTAGTGTAATCAAAAGCAACATTGGACCGAGATTTGAGGAAACACGACAAAACATAAACTTTATGACGAAGGAAAATCGGGTTGAATACATCAAAAGGTTTCAATAAACAATTGGAAACGCCAGTGCCTGAACTCTTCCTCAGTCGTCTTGACATAATATATATATATATATATATATATATATATATATATATATATATATTTTTTTTTAAATTTTAAACCAACTGAATGTGATTCTGCAGAATGTCTCAGAAAGTGAAGAATTTTCTTTCATGCGGCAAACATCATTTTGATTGAAAGCTGTGATGAATGAAATTGCCTGGACCAAGAAAGAATTCCCGTCGATTGGGAAACGGCTTTATGACATCATAAAATGTTCTCATTTTGTTTGAGAAAGTTGTAAAACATTTCATGACGTCACAATTACAAAATTAATGATCTCCATTAAAAACTTATGGAAAGAACACATATAAGAGATTATCGGAAGGAGCATACATCAGCGCTGCTGGTGTAGTGGTATCATGCAAGATTGCCACTCTTGTGACCTGGGTTCGATTCCCGGGCAGCGCATGTTTCTTTAATTTTTTTTATCTTCGATACATTTCATTTTTCCACCTTCGAAAACAATCTCCTTAGTTTACCGTTGACTTATTGTTTGGATTTCGTCCTTTTTTTACATTGCACGTATGCGGACTGTTTTGATGTCCCAATATGGTGAACGAGGAGGGACAACAACAAGGAAATTCAACACTGGTGGAGGCCATTCGGCCCATCATGACTGCGTGAACACCACACCAACCCAAGATACAAGATCCAAGATCCAAGAAAGAAAATGCAAAAAAAAAAAAAATTTGTTTGTTTTGTTGTTTTTGTAGTTTTTTTTGTTTGTTTGTTGGGTTTTTTTTTTGGTTGTCATTTTTGTTTCTTCCCGTCGAAGAAGGGGGATGGGCCTGGTTAAAAACACCAGCCCTACCTGTTGTAAAACCAGCCCATAGGTGTGACAAGGCAATTAGTGCCGTCCCTCGGATGGACGTTAAACCGGACGTCCCTTCTCCCAGCATTCTTTGGTAGATGTTAAATATACCACGGTGTCCTTTGCAGAGGGAAGGCGAGCTATTTCCGGCATCCTGAATTAAATTACAAATTCCCACCAAAACCGGGTTGTTGATTTCTGCGTCGCAGGCTGTGACCACAGTCCAGTCGTTCTTGTTCAAACTTAATTTCGCTCCCCCATGTTCCTCATTCATTATTTCCTCGAAAGTTTTTATTTTTTTTATTATCGGGGTCGATATTCCCCCGTCATTGTACTCCCCCACTTACACCGTCCCAGCACGAACACCTTGAGACACACACACACACACACCTTAATGGCTGCCTTAGAAAAGTCATCTTTGGACATGATGAGGACTTCAAGGTTGACAGCATCTGTGAGTCACGTGGCTGCCGTGGACCTGAACATCATGACTCGGGGTCCAACAAACGAATCAGTCTCACGGGTATCAGAAGCGAGTCAGGGCGGTCGTTCTGATTTTTCAAGGAAGGACTTGTCACGTCGTTGGATATCCAAGCAGCTGTCTTTGAAGACCATTATTTTTATATACACTATCGAGGCTCGTATGAGACCGAACACCCAGAAGGTACAACAAGGGGAGCAGGAGTCAAAAGGGGGGGGGGGCAGAGAGGAGAAAAAAGTGTGGCACAGAGACATTCGGAGATCTGTGGAAGGGAGAGGGATGGGGCGGGGAACACAGGGTACACAAGATGGACACCAGAGGGACTTTCAGGACCTCACACGACAGGGAACTTTCGGGAAGGAAAGCAGGGAATTTGAAAGAAGAGGGTTTGAGGTGGATAAGCGGGGGAAGCAAAGATCGTGGTTTTGGATGGGGGAGGATAAGAGGTGGTGGTGAACTGCTGTTTTGAAGACCCGGAGGGAAGAGTGGGATTGAAGAGAGTGTGGGAGTTTGTTCAAAAGGCGTGAAAAAAGAGGAATGAAAGAGTGAAGGTGAAGAGTGATTCGTGATTTTGGTAGTTTTACCAGAAGGGGGTTGCTGGCGGACCTCGAGCGCCCTGCGGAAATATGGTGGGAGGGGGGGGGACGTATCACAGACAGAACAGGGAAGGGGCAAGGCCAGAGAGGAGACGTTAGAAGACAGAAAGACCACCGACTTGCCTACGGTGAGAGAGTGAGAGGCCCAAAGACTCAGCCTCACCGCGGGAGATACCAGTGATCCGAAATGCCCTGGTTCCCACAGCGTGAAGCCGACAAAGGTGAGAGGCAGGAGCACCAGCCCAGACAAGCTGTGACCCGTCCTCACCCGAGTCAATTCCCCAATTCAGCTTTTTGTGATTAAAAAACACTCGGACACCATTGCTGACGAAGTCTTTCATCGTCAAGGATGATCCACGACGAAGTAACTCATCTTTCACCCCTCTTGTAACTCTTACAACTCGCAGTGCAAGTACCGGATGTGACCATTTAATATTGGCCGAAATTGGGTTTCTCGAGCTGTGCCCTCATTTCGGATTGCTTGGCAAAACAGGCCTCCAGCTATCCCTGGACATTCACTTTATCCCTCAGGTTAAGTCACCACCATTTCAGGGTTTCTCTCCCTCCCGAGGACACAACGGTCCCTCATACAATATAACAAGGCCCATGCTGGCGTGGTTTCCCGCCAAGTATCAAATACACCGTTCATTGGTCGGTTTGTTGGTGATGGTGTGGTTTGTGTAAGTTCACTTGTGCAAGAGTGTTAAAATATTGGTTGACGAAAAAATATTTTCACGAAAAAAAATAAGTGACCACTATATTCGGAATTGTTGTGTGTCTGTCTGTCTGTCTGGATGTCTGTCTGTATGTCTGTTTGTCTGTCCGTCTGTCTGTCTGTTGGGTAGTCGATCTCGTCGAAAAAAAAAATTTTTCCCAAAAATTTTTTTGGGAGATTTGTTCTCCCCTTATTTTCAGTATTTAAAATGGCGATTTCAGTTAATACAATGGCGATTTCGATGAAACTTGGTTGGTAGGTTCATACCATGACCGAGTTGTGTGCAAATGAGAACCGTTGCTATGGACACCACCGTTGCCGAGCAACGGGACTTTGAAATTTTTTAAAAATCATAAAAAAATTATTTTTTCGAAAATCAAAAATCAGGCCACGAGCGACTGTGGGCTTTTCAGCCATATTGTCAAAATTCAGCCATATTGTCAAAAAATTCCAGCCGGATCCTATGAAAACTGTCGGAGAAGATAGACTTTGAATGAACCCTGGTCGAAAACAATTTAAAAAAAAAGAAATTCGTTATTTCTCAGAGACTTTGAGTCAGATATACATGAAACTGGTATGGTAGGTTCATGGTATGTCCCAGTTATGTGTGAGAAAGAACTGTTGCTATGGAGCCCTCCGTTGCATTGCAACGGCTGAAAAACCTCTAAATGTGGGGGTATTTTAAGGAAAAAACAATCTGCAGCATTAACCCTTGAAGCAAGAATCATGAATTTTCTTGTGCTTAATCCTCACGTCATTCCCGATCGAACGGGCCCATCCCGTCAGGTTCTATTGGGTAGTCGACTACCCAGGTCCGCCTTCCGGCTTGTCTGTCTGTCTGCCTGTCTGTCCCGAGCATAGCTCTGTGGGTTTTGATCCGATCCTGATAAAATTTTGGTGGGAGGTTCATATCATGATCGAGTTGTGTTTTCCTGAAAATGGGCGTGGTGCGCCCATTATGGGCGGAGCCACGCTCAAAAAACACGTGTTTTTAGGGGGTAGCCGATTTCAATTTGCATCTTCTCCGAGGGGGTTTGTCGAATCTGACAGGGGTTTCAGTATTTCGTTAGCCCAATGGCACCTGCATAGCCCCACGCAGCTCGATTTTTCATTTTCGTCCCAAAGTCAAGGTCACAAGGTCACGAACTTAGAAAATTGCGAATTTTGACATAAAAAATTTTCTTCTCTGAGGGGTTTGGCGAATCTGGCAGGGGTTTCGGTATTTGGTTAGCCCATGGCACCTGCGTAGCCCCACGGAGCTAGATTTTTCATTTTTGTCCCAAGGTCAAGGACACAAGCTCACAAACTTCGAAAATTTCGAATTTTGACATAAAAATCATACGACTGCCCAAACTTTGAGAGCGAGGATGCCAATATTTTTTATGCATAATCTTGAGGTCATTCCCCACCTAAAGTCTTGAAACCATTTTTCTCTATCTCGAACACCTTGCCCGTGGCGCCCCCTTCAAGTTTGTTTTTTCATCAAAGTATGGATAATCCGAGGAGTGCGAAAAGCCATATAGCCTATATGACATTATATTGTTCCTGGAATGTTCCAGAGGAAGTTTTGCACCAAAGGTCATAATCCTTGACCTTTGACCTTTAAAGTTCACAAACGTCAAATTTTCAAAGTTGTGGTAATCGAACCGGGTTTTCAACCTTCTTCGATGAACTAACTCCAATAAGCTACAGCACGTATCATGTTTGCTTATTTTAATGTCCACAACATTGTTTTGTGACCTTTAAAGGTTATGCAAAGGTCAAATTTTGAAAGTTGTTGAACGAAACCGGGTTTTCGACATTTTGCAGGTAATAACCTGTCACTCGTACCACATCATGTTGATCATTTTTATAACTTGGTCAAACAATATCACATTGTCTCATCCTTGACTTCTGAAACAATCTACATCGTCAAATACCACTCGTGAACCATTACCGTCTCCAGACTTGTTCCAATTTAAACTTACTAGTACGTGCCCGTTAAAACAAATAATAATAAAATAATAATAATAATAATAAATAAATAAACCACACAGGCCGTTTCTTCGCTCTCACGTGCCCGAACGTGCGTCACCCGGAAGTTCAATATTATTCGCAGTTGCGATTATTCGCAATTTATTTTTAATACCCAATTATTCAATTAGCGCCAACACGTTTTACCTTTTCGCAATGTCGTGGCAAGGAAAAACAAAAAGAGAAGAGAAGAGAGAGAAAAAAGTTTACTTCCTGGTTCAGAGCATACCAGCACTCTGATGTTCCCGAAATTTATACACCGTCTAATATGAAAATGATCATAACTTGGGCCATTGTGTTTATCTATAAATGCGCATAAGAAATCGAGAAATTATTAGAATACACGAAGTCATCACTCTCCCGTACGAAGCCCGCACGTTGTAACCCGTAATGGGGAACGTGGCTGTGCTTCCCTTCCCCATTGGCCACGCCCACGCAACAACGTGTCTTGCCATTGGTTGGTAAATAAATGGCCATAACTTGGGAACCACTTGTCCGATTAATATTGTTGTGGTTACCAAATTCGCAAACCACCATTCAGGTCCCTTAGGTGAGGTATCTCGGTAAGTGCATGTGTAGTTAGGCCCAAACCCGTTGTCTAGTGGGAATACATGTCATTTATGCGAGCTGCGACTCTTCTGGATAGCCGTTTTTCTTTTACTATCTTTATTTTGGACCACCCGCCATGATTACCACCACAACCACAACATCAACCACCAACCACAACGCCGCTTCACCACAACCGCCACGACCTTCACGTCACACCTCGCAACCGTAGCATCGCCACCGTTCTTGCCCCGCTGTGGGTACCGGTGTTGGACTCGTGCAGGGCGCACGTTGAACAGCGTGTACAAAATCACGGATTTTGTGCTTCAAAAACGGATCAAAAACGACACACGCCCACTTTTTGCCGTCCAATCGGTGAGCGAGGGGCGATTTGGCCCCGCCTCCAGAACGATCGATATATGCAAATTTGTGGATCAAAAAGCCTTCACGCCCACTTTTTCTCGGGCCAATGGGGAGCGAGGTGAAAGGTCGAAGGGAGGGGGTCAAAGGCGAAGCTACGGGGGGATAAAAGGACGGTGTTCGTCAGTCAAAGCAGTGTGGAAGTCTGGAGCCCGAAGCCTGCAGTAGCTGGAGAAGCTGAAGAGAGTCGAACGAGGGGAGCCCAAAGAAGAGTCCAGGGTGGAGAGTCCAGAGGCGGAGAGGCGGCAGCGGCGAAGTCAGACGAGGGGGTGCTCGCGACGGTGCCGGGAGCTGCACGCCCGAGGAAGGCCGGCAGCGCGACCTGGCCGAGGTGGAGACGCACACCAGGGATAATAAAGATCCTCTATACCCCGAGCATCAGCAACCCCCTCCTGTTTCCCCCCGCGCTGAGATAGTGCGACCAAGGGGGCCCCTTTTCCCACCCCCTGCCTGACACTGTCCGCGAGGCCCGCGGAGAGAGGCGCCATCGCCGCTCCGCGTCTCATCACCAGACGGGTAGGCGCGACCCGGTCTCGGCCTCAGGCCCGCCTCATCCTTGAGGGTATTTCTTTTCCTTGGTTTTGGGTATGTGTTGTCGGCGCCGTCTGTGAAGTAGAATTGTATAAGTGTTGCCGTGTGCTCGGTAGTCGGTATTAGCTCTGCATTGTTTTCACTTTTATATTTGCTTTTTGTGTAAATGGAATTGTGTTTTCTTTTTTTTTGTGTGCTTTTGGTGGAATTGTATTTGTGTGCTTCCCGTGTGCCGCGAATAAATGTGCTTTATTGTTGAACTGTTCTCCCGCTTCGCTTCGTCTTTTCCCCCATTGAACCCTCATCTTGCTTCACGTAAAGGGTTGGTAGTGGGCTGAATACGCCCGATAATTAATCGAACCGTCGAGGTCGACGATAACACCGCTCGGTTATTCTGATAGTACGGAACGGGTCGCTTAAGTGGCCCGTGTCCGAAGTCGACCTGCGGCGAGGTGCGATCGCCCGGTCTACCCTCCGCGTGGGTACTTAGGTAGGTCGAATTTGGCGAGCAACCCTATCCCACGCGGGGGCTGATTGGCTCGATCGCGGTGAGACCGAAAGGTCCACCCGTGACTGGTTCCCGGCGTTAGTCCGAGAGGGTCACGACTGGATTGTCCGTCCGGTGGGCGACGTGCCGCGATTCGAGTTACGTGGCCGTTCGCACGCCGGCGGGCGCGAAGACCGCAACAATATCAAACCTTGAAAAGGCACATCCTCAGGTCCCCAGCAATATACCTGGCACGTTTCAATTAGATCGGACCAGTGGTTGTCGAGAAACAGCGGTCACACACAGACACACACACACACAGATTGCTGTAATTATAGATAGATTATATTGGGTGGTCGCTGGACTACCGTTATTCTCAGGGTTTCCGTCTGTCTGTATGTATGTAATGGACAGCTCTGGAGGCCAGAGGAGTAAACTGATTTTGATGAAACCTGACTGGTGGGTTCACACCAGGATGTCGTTGTATGCTTTTGAGCACCGTTGCTTTGGACGTCACCGTTGCCTTGCAATGGGACTTTGAAGTTTTTGAACAAACCCGAAAAACATTTTTGTATTTTTTTTTCGAAAATCAAAAATCGGCTTCCGTGCTTTTAAGCGCACTATAATCAACCTCTTTGTCAAAAATTTTCAGCCCGATCCTTCAAAAACTGAATGACTCGTATGCAATTATATAGTGAGCACCCATGTCGCCTTCTGGCTTGTCTTCTGTTTCTGCTGCCTCCACCTTTCCAGGGAGACCATTCCATGCATTAACTACTCTCTGAGTAAAAGAACACTTCCGAACTTCCGTCTGAACTCTCGTCTTCCCTACCAAGCTTGCTACTGTCTTCACTCTCCTCTTCTTTACTCTCAGGCCCCTGGTCCTATCACTGTCCACTCTGTTGAATAATTAAATTCTTCTGCACTTATTTTATCAATACCTTTCATTGTATTAAACACGAGCAAATACTACCTGTCGTTTTGCTGACAGTAATGCGAAAGGCGGAAGGGAGAAGAAGTGGGGGGAAGAAGGAGAGAAGGGCGGGGAGAGTGAAGAGGTGGAGAGGAAAGGAGAGGGGAGGGATGGGGAGCGAGCAGGGGTGTGAGAAGGGAACACAGTGTGCTTTGAGAGGAAGGGAAGGCAGACGTGCAGTGGAGTGTTAATTACGATTCATACCGTTTCATCAGTATGAATTGCATCACTTTGGAATCGTCCTCATCGAGGCCAGTCCTTAAATAAAGAGAAATAAAATAGAGAATGCAAAGTGAGTGAAAATGAGTGAGTAAGAACAGTGTGGGATGTTTGTTTACAAGAAAGAGATATTAAAGCTGGCCCGGTAGTTACAGTTTGAGTTAGACAGAAAGTAAGACCAGAAATCCTGACACACAGAGAGTGTAACATTGTTCCGGGCACCACTTTAACGCTCCCGAAGTTAGATTTGCTCTTTGACCTTTACCCTTTGTATCCCACATTTAATGATTTTCTCTGCAAGAAAGGGTGTGTGTGGGCACACACAGGTGTGCGTTCTCTTCGAGAACCTTCCTCTTTCAACTGTGGCCGGGCATGCGGACCACGTCCTTTCGCTTTGATAAATCTGTGACTGCACTCGCTCTTGCGGTCATTTCGCTTCAACTCGAGTAAACACATAATCTGGTCAAATGAGGTTTAAATTATACAGTTATTGACGACGATTTCATTCTGAACACAACCTGAACTGAGGAACTTTGGCAAATAAACAACGAGCGCACACATCGCCGAAGTTAGAAACACGCTTCAAAGGTATCAGGTCGTCGTCGGATGTTTTGATGCCATTTCGGATTTCAAGAAAAGTAAAATTGCTCGTTTTGTCCGGCCAACCGATTTAAACCTCCTTAAACCCTCCATTGTTGTCTCTTTGAAATGTCATTTCTTTGAGGTTCAAACACCACATTTTGCTGTTGTCGCCCAGGTTTATTTACCTTTCGCTATGATCACAAAGGTATATTTATTTATCTTTCCCCATTATAATAACAAGCTGAATACCATGAATGACTAAATAACAAGCTGAATACCATGAATGACTAAATAACAAGCTGAATACCATGAATGACTAAATAACAAGCTGAATACCATGAATGACTAAATCATAAGCTGAATACCATGAATGACTAAATAACAAGCTGAATACCATGAATGACTAAATAAGAAGCTGAATACCATGAATGACTAAATAACAAGCTGAATACCATGAATGGCTATATAACAAGCTGAATACCATGAATGACTAAATAACAAGCTGAATACCATGAATGACTAAATAACAAGCTGAATACCATGAATGACTAAATAAGAAGCTGAATACTATGAATGACTAAATAACAAGCTGAATACCATGAATGACTAAAGAACAATTTCTTGGGAATTCTTTCAAAGAAACTTGCTCTCCCTCATGCACAGATTTATCCCCTCTCGTGTTCAGTTGTCTTACCCTTCCTCCCGCCCTTGGTTTACTGAAGCTTGTGGCGAGGCAGTTGTCCTGAAACAACTTGCCTTTGCCTCATGGAAAGCAAACCCAACTGAGGGCAATCTCAGTTCCTTCCACAAAGCTCGGAACAAGTGTGTAGCTACCCTCAGGAGAGCCAGAAAACAACATCTTTCTCATCTCAAGTCTGAACTCTCAAACCTCTCTCCCTCCTCAAAATCCTGGTGGCGTTTAATCAAATCTGTTTCTGGTGTATGTTCCCCCTCCATCCCCTCCCTTACCTCAAATGGCCGCACTGCTGATACCACACGTGATAAAGCTGAATGTCTAAACTCGGTGTTTGCAGCTAAATCTTGTGTCCTAAACCCATCACTATCTCTACCCACTTTACCCAGTCGCACCCAACTGTCCCTGGACTCTGTATCCTTTTCTCCTGACAAGGTGGAGAGCTTGCTTTCAAACCTCGAGTCAGATTCTGCAACCGGTCCAGACGGCATCAGCCCACGTGTCCTCAAAGCCTGCTCTTCTGCTCTTGCTCACCCTCTCTCTCTGTTCTATTCACCCTCTCATTTTCCCAAGGTCATCTGCCATCTGCTTGGAAATCTGCTAACATCACTGCCCTGCATAAAAAGGTGCAAAAACAGATCCCTGTAACTACAGACCAATCAGCCTTCTCCCAATCATCAGCAAGGTTATGGAATCCATCATCGCTTCAGATATGAAATCCTTCCTCTTCTCCAATGGCTTGATTTCCAATCATCAATTTGGTTTCAGACCAGGTCACTCTACCCTGGATATGCTGCTACTGCTCTCCCATCAATGGATGGAGGTCCTCAATGCCAGACAGGAAATCCGAGCCGTATCCCTGGACATATCACGTGCTTTTGACACAGTCTGGCACCCTGCCCTACTCACCAAACTCTCTTCCCATGGTATTCAAGGCCATCTCCACTCATGGCTCTGCAGACTTCCTCTCCTGTCGCAGTCAACGTGTGGCCCTAAATGGAGTTCTTTCATCCCCTCTTCCTGTGCAGGCTGGAGTTCCTCAAGGTAGCGTTCTGGGCCCTGTTCTTTTTCTGGTTTTCATCAATGATCTCTCGGACTCTCTGGAAAATCCTCTATTTCTCTTTGCCGATGACTCCACCCTCTGCCGTACCATCTGTCATCCCTCAGACCGGCAAGCAGCAGCTTCTTCGCTCACTGCAGATCTGGATAAAATCACAAACTGGTCCAACACGTGGAACATGTCTTTCAATCCACACAAATCTCACACTCTCACTATGTCTCTTCGAAAGGACCGTTTACAAAACCCCCCCATCCACTTTCTCAACAATCCTCTGGAAGAAGTCTTTTCTTTCAAGCTTCTGGGTCTCACTATCTGCCATGACCTTTCCTGGGAAAGTCACATTTCCAACCTTGCCTCAAAAGCCAGTCGCCGACTGGGAATCCTCCGTCGTGCAAAGTCCTTCCTCGGCCCTCTTGAGCTCCTGACTACTTACAAAGCTTTTGTCCGTAGCCTGATGGAGTACTGCTCTCCCCTCTGGGCTGGTGCTCCTGCCTCCCACCTTTCTCGGCTTCACGCTGTCGAAACCAGGGCATTTAAGATCATCGGCATCTCCCGCAATGAAGCTGAGTCTTTGGGCCTCTCACTCAATCACCGCAGGTTGGTCGGTGGTCTTTCTGTCTTCTACCGACTCCTCTCCAGCCTTGCCCCCCCTGCTCTCTCTGCGATTTGTCCCAACCACATTTCCACAGGGCGCTCAACGTCCGCCAACAACCCCCTTCTGGTAAAACTACCAAAATCACGAATCACTGCTCATCTTCACTCTTTCATTCCTCTTTTTTCCCCGCCTTTGGAATAAACTTCCTCACTCTATTCTTTCCCATTCTTCCCTCCAGGCTTTCAAAACAGCTGTTCACCACCACCTCTTATCTTCCCCCATCCAAATCCTCGATCTTTTCTACCCCCGATAATCCACCCAAGCCCACTTCCTTCAATTCTCCTGCTTTCCTTCCTGAAAGCCCCTGTAATGTCCATCTTCTCCTCGCCATGTTCCCCGTCCCATCCCCATCCCTCTCCCTTCCACAGTTCACCTGTGTCTGTTCCCCAATGTTTTGTCCCTTCCACTCCCACCCCTCTTGTCTCATGCCTCCTTGCTGTGAGTTGTGTGTTAGCTCTCATACGAGCCTCGACCAAGGTATACAAAAAAAAAAAAAAAAAAAAAAAAAAAAGCTGAATACCATGAATGACTAAATAACAAGCTGAATACCATGAATGACTAAAGAACAAGCTGAATACCATGAATGACTAAATAACAAGCTGAATACCATGAATGACTAAATAACAAGCTGAATACCATGAATGACTAAATAAGAAGCTGAATACCATGAATGACTAAATAAGAAGCTGAATACCATGAATGACTAAAGAACAAGCTGAATACCATGAATGACTAAATAACAAGCTGAATACCATGAATGACTAAAGAACAAGCTGAATACCATGAATGACTAAATAACAAGCTGAATACCATGAATGACTAAATAAGAAGCTGAATACCATGAATGACTAAATAACAAGCTGAATACCATGAATGACTAAAGAACAAGCTGAATACCATGAATGGCTAAATAACAAGCTGAATACCATGAATGACTAAATAACAAGCTGAATACCATGGATGATTAAATAACAAGTTGAATACCATGAATGACCCCGGTGTTGAATGAAAGCTGATTACCAAATGATGTTGATACTTGGGCAGCCGATGACCAGAGAATATAAAAAAATAACAATGAATACCGTGAATGATCGCGAGGTCAAATAAAAGTCGATTACTATATGTTGTTGATGATACTTCACCGATTACCAAACATAACAAAACGGTGACTAACTATGTGCCACCCCCACCCCTTGTATGTCATGACGTCGATTTCTTCAATAAAACAAATGTAGATACAAATTCCTGTCGGCTTGACGACACAATGTAAGGTGACATTGCAGTTAAAGATGACAGAAACACAAATCTATCCATATCTTAACGAAGACTTGTTCAAACGAAGACACGTCCTTTGTGCGTGACTGTTTAAACTTTAAACGGTGAAGATGGACTGGAGTGGGTGAAGGTGGTTCTCCGGTGAGAAATCCAACATGCACCGTGCACTACCCCCGGGGTCTCATGTCTTTCTCCTGTGTGGAACTTCCTTGGTAGGGAACAGATATTATTTACTTATGGTGCTTTCGAATGCATAAAAGATAAACGGCTTTACCACAATGAGACATGATGATGGTTTGAATTCAGAACAGAATAAGCCAAGCGATGAACATCACACGTCGACGTGACAGTGGCGCCGAGGCTTCCTATTGGTCCATCGCTGAACATGAATAACCTTTGCACTTTCACACCAACATTCCGTGATGGATGTGATTGGCCTGGGAAGGGTGTGGGCGGGGCTCGAAGGGTGGTGAATGGGGAGGGGCGAGGAAAGCTCTTCGTGACCTTTCACTCTTCACCTCCCTTCGTGCATGCGCACTTCATCCTTTCGGTTTCCACATTGCTCTCAAGGCCCAAACAAGCTCAGGATAGACAATGGTGGGAAAAACGAGCAAGGGAGGGCGGACGGAGCTTCCCCTCATGGAGCGGATAACATCGGCCTCGGCTTTGAGCCAATGGAGAGGGGTGATTGAAGTTTCGACCAATGAAAGAAGCGGAAGGTGGTGCTGAATTCTTCCGCGATGGGAAAGGTTTTGAGGCAACCAATCGCAAACGTGAATCAAGTGGCAGCCAATAGCAACCGACTGAAGCGTCTCCCGCCGGAAATAAAATCGCACATTGTGCACGTTATCTTGTTTGCTGCTATTTGTTGCAGCTACTGTTTTGGATTATTTTAGTGTTGGTGTCAACGATGGGCCGTACGAAGCAGACTGCCCGTAAATCGACGGGGGAAAGGTTGAGCATCCTGGCCGGAAACAGTTGGCGACCAAGATGGCAAGTAAAAGCACGGCAGCCACCGGTGGTGTGAAAAAACAGCATCGTCACCGGCCAGGAACTGTGGCACTGCGTGAGATCCGTGGCCACCAAAAGTCCACGGAGTTGCTCATTCGCAAGCTTCCGTTTCAGCGTCGAGTCCGTGAAATCGCACAGGATTTAATGACCGACTTGCGTTTCCAGAGCTCTGCAGTGATGGCGCTGCAGGAAGTCGAGTGAGGCCTACCTCGTCGGTGTGTTTGAGGACACAAATTTGTGGGCCATTCACGCCAAGCGTGTCACCATCATGCCCAAGGACATCCAGCTGGCACGACGTATCCGCGGCGCCTTGTGCAGCACCCAACGACTCGTTTCAGAGCCACCACACTTTTCTTGAAAGCGTAATCGACCTTTCATGTCACTCACAATGCTTTGTGTATTGTATGTGTAATTGTCGAAAGGAAATACATTTTGTGAAGCACTTTTGGTTTGTTTTTTCACCAAGACTGGAAAACATCACGACTGGGAGAGGGAGCTTTGATGAACAAGACGCTGGAGGCTGCCCGGGTCTGAGCGGGACGCCGTTCAGGGATGGTTCAATGAAACCTCGACACAGCCAACCGACAGATGACGCTCCTTGACACGTTGAGAGGAATAAAGTTGCAATTTTTGATATTTGAGCGCGATCTCAGTGGAAAAAAAATTCAAATATGATTACCAAACGGAATTTATCTGCAAGCAGAGAAAACAAAAATACACACCAAACACTAAATGTTGCCCAACGTGGGGCTCGAACCCACGACCCTGGGACTAAGGGTTTTCATGATGAGGTTTTCCACCACTGACACTGAAGAAGGTTATATTTTCACTCCTTTGTGTTTGTTTGTGTGTGCAGGATATCTTTAATTTCCAGATGAAATTTTGTTGACAAGACAAGGGTGTGTGACAAGAACGAAATGATTCGATTTGGGTGAAGATCTGGATCCGAACACTAGAATTTTTTTCAGTGATTCTTCACCATTGAGAGATAGCATGGTATCTCGCCCAACCCCCCCCCCCACTTGCAGGTGAAGAGAGATTTTCCTGATGCTGATCCTGCAAGAAGTGGAGGAGGCCAACGGGCCGACCACGTGCCTCGTGGTTTCAGCAGGTTGATCGGCATCTCAAGGAGATGGGGATTGGAGATGGGCCAGGCATCTGCCTGGGGGTTGGCCAGACGGAGGCCCCTGGAGTAGCGGCGGAAAGTGGACGCAGCGACGCGCTGCTCCGGGGCATGCTCCCACACCTGACCAGACCTGAGAGATCGGGCGAAACTCATACATAGCACGATATCTCAAAAAGTTGTGAAGAGATTCAGATGAAAGTTGGTGGACACGTTGTGTATCTGACGAGGAAGAATTGATTCAATTTTGGTGCAGATTCGGGTCCGGATCTGGATATGAGAATTATTTATTTTTTTCAGTGCTTCGTCACCATTGGGCTCAAAAACGATGAAATTAAGTCTTTGTCGTTCAGAAAACGCTCGAGAAGAAAGTTATCGCTTCTAAATACTTTTGAGTTCACTCTTTCGGAGCTTATGAGTGTATCATTGTGTGCACACCTGAATGGGCGGATTTTTTTTTCATGTGTCATCCCTCCACATGGAGTACTACCGTCATCCATGATGAGTAATGACGATCAGATTCTCCATGGAGAATGCAATGAAATGGAGGGTGAAGACTTCATCATGGCTTGGATATGTAAGGAGTGATGACGACTGAACCCTGTGGTGACATTCCCCATGAGAGGACAGTACCAGCAATCATGGAGTTCTACTGGTGTGACGCCCTACCTGTATCACCATGACAACACACCTTCCCACGCTGCTTACATCAAGGACTCGTTTTATGATTCCATTTGGGTTTAAGCCAGCCCACAGTCCTGATGTTGACCTCATCAAGCCACTGTTAGGTGTGTTGACGGGATATCGGAGGTTTATCAACATCGAGCAGGAGATCGGAATAAACCAGCAGGTGAACTCCGAAATGTCTCACAAACCACCAGGAGATATTAAATCAAGGCTTTGGGTTGTGGTCTAAGTACAGGAAGGTCTTACATGTTATTATGTAATGTTCTACCTTTTTTCAGAGTTATGCCTCTTTGGATCAATAAATATCATATCGGTCGGGGACGTGTGTTGCAAAGAAATTCTCTCTCTTGTTATTCATGATTTACATCAACGATTTGGATGGTGGGGTTAAGAGTTGGCTTTCCAAATTTGCAGGTGACACAAAGCTTGGAAGTGAGTTCGACATCAGAGGGGGTAGTGGTTAGATTCAGGAATGTCTGAATACTTTAATAGATTGGGTAAAACATTGGCAGGTGAAGTTTAACATCAAGAAATGTAAGGTGCAGTGGACGAGGAAGAATCTTACTGGAAGGGAGCAAACGTGGATGGCACTGAAACTCCAGAATTGGACATTTAACAGTTCTTGAGCGAATGTAGTTGTTCGAAAGTTCTACCTCCGGTTCCAACCCCAGTACTGGCCTTAAGTGGCCTCCCAAGACCAGCAGACGAGCACGTACTTCAACCTTACTCCGATGCACGGACTCCGGCCCGAGGGGAAAAATGATATGAAAGAGCGTGTGGAAGGTGGTTCCACAGGCAGGAAAAGAGAGGGATAATTGAGTGGAGGTGAGCAGAGGTTTCGGATTAAGGGAGTTTCATTAGGAGTGAGTTGTTAGTGGACGCGTACATGGTGCAGATACTTGGAGGGGACAGAGCACTGAAAGGGTAGAGGGTGCAAGACCAGAAATAAGACAGAAGACAGAGATCACCGATGTGTTGGCGATGGCGAAGTGAGAGGCTTATACACTCAGCTTCATCACAAGAGATACCAATTATTATCTTGAAAACTTTTGTTTCCACAGCATTATGCTAAGCAAGACGTGAGGCAGGGGCCCCAGATCTACCTTCAAATTCCCTGATTTCCTTCCTGAAAGTCCCTGTTGTGTCCATCTTGTTTTCCCTGTGTGCCCCACCCCGACCCCATCCCTCTCCCTCCGTAAGAGAGTGTTTAGTTCCGTAAGAGCGAGTTTAGTTCCGTAAGAGCGAGTTTAGTTCCGTAAGAGAGAGTGTAGTTCCGTAAGAGTGAGTGTAGTTCCGGAAGAGCGAGTTTAGTTCCATAAAAGAAAGTGTAGTTCCGTAAGAGAGAGTGTGCAGTTCCGTAAGAGAGAGTGTAGTTCCAGAAGAGAGAGTTTAGTTCCGTAACAGAGAGTTTAGTTCCGTAAGAGCGAATTTAGTTCCGTAAGAGAGAGTGTAGTTCCATAAGAGCGAATTTAGTTCTGTAAGAGCGAGTTTAGTTCCGTAAGAGAGAGTGTAGCTCCGGAAGAGCGAGTTTAGTTCCATAAGAGAAAGTGTAGTTCCGTAAGAGAGAGTTTAGTTCCGTAAAAGCGAATTTAGTTCCGTAAGAGAGAGTTTAGTTCCGTAAGAGAGAGTGCAGTTCCATAAGAGCGAGTTTAGTTCCGTAATATCATATCATATCGGTCGCAAAGGTCAAATTTTGAAAGTTGTTGAACGAAACCGGGTTTTCGACATTCTGCAGTGAATAACCTGTCACTCAGACCACATCATGTTGATCATTTTTATAACTTGGTCAAACATTATCACATTGTCTCATCCTTGACTTCTGAAACAATCTACATCGTCAAATACCGCTCGTGAACCATCGTCGTCTTCAGACTTGTTCCAATTTAAACTTACTAGTACGTGCCCGTTAAAACAAATAATAATAATAAAAAAATAATAATAATAATAAATAAATAAACCACAGGCCGTTTCTTCGCTCTCACGTGCCCGTACGTGCGTGACCCGGAAGTTCGATATTATTCGCAATTTATTTATAATACCCAATTATTCAATTAGCGCCAACGTATTTACCTTTTCGCAATGTCGTGGCAAGGAAAAACGAAAAGCGAAGAGAGAGAAAAAAATTACTTCCTGGTTCGGAGCATACCAGCACTCTGATGTTCCCGAAATTTATACACCGTCTAATATGAAAACGATCATAACTTGGGCCATTGTGTTTATCTATAAATGCGCATAAGAAATCGAGAAATTATTAGAATACACGAAGTCATCACTCTCCCGTACGTTGTAACCCGTAATGGGGAACGTGGCTGTGCTTCCCTTCCCCATCGGCCACGCCCACGCAACAACGTGTCTTGCCATTGGTTTGGCAAATAAATGGCCATAACTTGGGAAGCACTTGTCCGATTAATATCAAACCTTGAAAAGGCACATCCTCAGGTCCCCAGCAACATACCTGGCAAATTTCAATTAGATTGGACCAGTGGTTGTCGAGAAACAGCGGTCACACACACACAGACACACACACAGAGATTGCTGTAATTATAGATAGATTATATTGGGTGGTCGCTGGACTACCGTTATTCTCAGGGTTTCCGTCTGTCTGTATGTATGTAATGGACAGCTCTGGAGGCCAGAGGAGAAAACTGATTTTGATGAAACCTGACTGGTAGGTTCACACCAGGATGGAGTTGTATGCTTTTGAGCACCGTTGCTTTGGACATCACCGTTGCCTTGCAATGGGACTTTGAAGTTTTTGAACAAACCCAAAAAATATTTTTGTATTTTTTTTTTCGAAAATCAAAAATCGGCTTCCGCGCTTTTAAGCGCACTATAATCAACCTCTTTGTCAAAAATATTCAGCCCGATCCTTCAAAAACTGAATGACTCGTATGCAATTATATCGTGACCACCCATGTCGCCTTCTGGCTTGTCTTCTGTTTCTGCTGCCTCCACCTTTCCAGGGAGACCATTCCATGCATTAACTACTCTCTGAGTAAAAGAACACTTCCTAACTTCCGTCTGAACTCTCGTCTTCCCTACCAAGCTTGCTACTGTCTTCACTCTCCTCTTCTTTACTCTCAGGCTACGACCCCTGGTCCTATCACTGTCCACTCTGTTGAATAATTCTTCTGCACTTATTTTATCAATACCTTTCATTGTATTAAACACGAGCAAATACTACCTGTCGTTTTGCTGACAGTAATGCGAAAGGCGGAAGGGAGAAGAAGTGGGGGGAAGAAGGAGAGAAGGGCGGGGAGAGTGAAGAGGTGGAGAGGAAAGGAGAGGGGAGGGATGGGGAGCGAGCAGGGGTGTGAGAAGGGAACACAGTGTGCTTTGAGAGGGAGGGAAGGCAGACGTGCAGTGGAGTGTTAATTACGATTCATACCGTTTCATCAGTATGAATTGCATCACTTTGGAATAGTCCTCATCGAGGCCAGGCCTTAAATAAAGAGAAATAAAAGAGAGAATGCAAAGTGAGTGAAAATGAGTGAGTAAGAACAGTGTGGGATGTTTATTTACAAGAAAGAGATATTAAAGCTGGCCCGGTAGTTACAGTTTGAGTTAGACAGAAAGTAAGACCAGAAATCCTGACACACAGAGAGTGTAACATTGTTCCGGGCACCACTTTAACGCTCCCGAAGTTAGATTTGCTCTTTGACCTTTACCCTTTGTATCCCACATAAAATGATTTTCTCTGCAAGAAAGGGTGTGTGTGGGCACACACAGGTGTGCGTTCTCTTCGAGAACCTTCCTCTTTCAACTGTGGCTGGGCATGCGGACCACGTCCTTTGGCTTTGATAAATCTGTGACTGCACTCGCTCTTGCGGTCATTTCGCTTCAACTCGAGTAAACACATAATCTGGTCAAATGAGGTTTAAATTATACAGTTATTGACGACGATTTCATTCTGAACACAAACTGAACTGAGGAACTTTGGCAAATAAACAACGAGCACACACATCGACGAAGTTAGAAACACGCTTCAAAGGTATAAGGTAGTCGTCGGATGTTTTGATGCCATTTCGGATCTCAAGAAAAGTAAAATTGCTCGTTTTGTCCGGCCAACCGATTTAAACCTCCTTAAACCCTCCATTGTTGTCTCTTTGAAATGTCATTTCTTTGAGGTTCAAACACCACATTTTGCTGTTGTCGCCCAGGTTTATTTACCTTTCGCTATGATCAGAAAGGTATATTTATTTATCTTTCCCCATTATAATAACAAGCTGAATACCATGAATGACTAAATAACAAGCTGAATACCATGAATGACTAAATAACAAGCTGAATACCATGAATGGCTAAATCACAAGCTGAATACCATGAATGGCTAAATAGCAAGCTGAATACCATGAATGACTAAATAACAAGCTGAATACCATGAATGACTAAATAACAAGCTGAATACCATGAATGACTAAATAACAAGCTGAATACCATGAATGACTAAAGAACAAGCTGAATACCATGAATGACTAAATAACAAGCTGAATACCATGAATGACTAAATAACAAGCTGAATACCATGAATGACTAAATAAGAAGCTGAATACCATGAATGACTAAAGAACAAGCTGAATACCATGAATGACTAAATAACAAGCTGAATACCATGAATGACTAAAGAACAAGCTGAATACCATGAATGACTAAATAAGAAGCTGAATACCATGAATGACTAAAGAACAAGCTGAATACCATGAATGACTAAATAACAAGCTGAATACCATGAATGACTAAAGAACAAGCTGAATACCATGAATGACTAAATAACAAGCTGAATACCATGAATGACTAAATAAGAAGCTGAATACCATGAATGACTAAATAACAAGCTGAATACCATGAATGACTAAATAACAAGTTGAATACCATGAATGACCCCAGCGTTGAATGAAAGCTGATTACCAAATGATGTTGATACTTGGCAGCCGATGACCAGAGAATATAAAAAAATAACAAGAATGAATACCGTGAATGATCGCGAGGTCAAATAAAAGTCGATTACTATATGTTGTTGATGATACTTCACCGATTACCAAACATAACAAGACGGCGACTAACTATGTGCCACCCCCACCCCTTGTATGTCATGACGTCGATTTCTTCAATAAAACAAATGTAGATACAAATTCCTGTCGGCTTGACGACACAATGTAAGGTGACATTGCAGTTAAAGATGACAGAAACACAAATCTATCCATATCTTAACGAAGACTTGTTCAAACGAAGACACGTCCTTTGTGCGTGACTGTTTAAACTTTAAACGGTGAAGATGGACTGGAGTGGGTGAAGGTGGTTCTTCGGTGAGAAATCCAACATGCACCGTGCACTACCCCCGGGGCCTCATGTCTTTCTCCTGTGTTGAACTTCCTTGGTAGGGAACAGATATTATTTACTTATGGTGCTTTCGAATGCATAAAAGATAAACGGCTTTACCACAATGAGACATGATGATGGTTTGAATTCAGAACAGAATAAGCCAAGCGATGAACATCACACGTCGACGTGACAGTGGCGCCGAGGCTTCCTATTGGTCCATCGCTGACCATGAATAACCTTTGCACTTTCACACCAACATTCCGTGATGGATGTGATTGGCCTGGAAAGGGTGTGGGCGGGGCTCGAAGGGTGGTGAATGGGGAGGGGCGAGGAAAGCTCTTCGTGACCTTTCACTCTTCACCTCCCTTCGCGCATGCGCACTTCATCCTTTCGGTTTCCACATTGCTCTCAAGGCCCAAACAAGCTCAGGATAGACAATGGTGGGAAAAACGAGCAAGGGAGGGCGGACGGAGCTTCCCCTCATGGAGCGGATAACATCGGCCTCGGCTTTGAGCCAATGGAGAGGGGTGATTGAAGTTTCGACCAATGAAAGAAGCGGAAGGTGGTGCTGCATTCTTCCGCGATGGGAAAGGTTTTGAGGCAGCCAATCGCAAACGTGAATCAAGTGGCAGCCAATAGCAACCGACTGAAGCGTCTCCCGCCGGAAATAAAATCGCACATTGTGCACGTTATCTTGTTTGCTGCTATTTGTTGCAGCTACTGTTTTGGATTATTTTAGTGTTGGTGTTAACGATGGGCCGTACGAAGCAGACTGCCCGTAAATCGACGGGGGAAAGGTTGAGCATCCTGGCCGGAAACAGTTGGCGACCAAGATGGCAAGTAAAAGCGCGGCAGCCACGGGTGGTGTGAAAAAACAGCATCGTCACCGGCCAGGAACTGTGGCACTGCGTGAGATCCGTGGCCACCAAAAGTCCACGGAGTTGCTCATTCGCAAGCTTCCGTTTCAGCGTCGAGTCCGTGAAATCGCACAGGATTTAATGACCGACTTGCGTTTCCAGAGCTCTGCAGTGATGGCGCTGCAGGAGTCGAGTGAGGCCTACCTCGTCGGTGTGTTTGAGGACACAAATTTGTGGGCCATTCACGCCAAGCGTGCCACCATCATGCCCAAGGACATCCAGCTGGCACGACGTATCCGCGGCGCCTTGTGCAGCACCCAACGGCTCTTTTCAGAGCCACCACACTTTTCTTGAAAGCGTAATCGACCTTTCATGTCACTCACAATGCTTTGTGTATTGTACGTGTAATTGTCGAAAGAAAATACATTTTGTGAAGCACTTTTGGTTTGTTTTTTCACCAAGACTGGAAAACATCACGACTGGGAGAGGGAGCTTTGATGAACAAGACGCTGGAGGCTGCCCGGGTCTGAGCGGGACGTGGTTCAGGGATGGTTCAATGAAACCTCGACACAGCCAACCGACAGATGACGCTCCTTGACACGTTGAGAGGAATAAAGTTGCAATTTTTGATATTTGAGCGCGATCTCAGCGGAAAAAAAATTAAAATATTACCACCAAACGGAATTTATCTGCAAGCAGAGAAAACCAAAACACACACCAAACACTAAATGTCGCCCAACGTGGGGCTCGAACCCACGACCCTGGGATTAAGAGTCCCATGCTCTGCCAACTGAGCTAGCCAGGCAGACATGAGGTTCTCCACCACTGAAAGTAAAAATGGTTATGTTTTCACTCCTTTGTGTTTGTTTGTGTGTGCAGGATATCTTTAATTTCCAGATGAAATTTTGTTGACAAGAGAAGAACGAAATGATTCGATTTGGGTGAAGATCTGGATCCAAACACTAGAATTTTTTTCAGTGATTCTTCACCATTGAGAGATAGCATGGTATCTCGCCCCTCCCCCTCCCCCCCCCCCACTTGCAGGTGAAGAGAGATTTTCCTGATGCTGATCCTGCAAGAAGTGGAGGAGGCCAACGGGCCGACCACGTGCCTCGTGGTTTCAGCAGGTTGATCGGCATCTCAAGGAGATGGGGATTGGAGATGGGCCAGGCATCTGCCTGGGGGTTGGCCAGACGGAGGCCCCTGGAGTAGCGGCGGAAAGTGGACGCAGCGACGCGCTGCTCCGGGGCATGCTCCCACACCTGACCAGACCTGAGAGATCGGGCGAAACTCATACATAGCACGATATCTCAAAAAGTTGTGAAGAGATTCAGATGAAAGTTGGTGGACACGTTGTGTATCTGACGAGGAAGAATTGATTCAATTTTGGTGCAGATTCGGGTCCGGATCTGGATATGAGAATTATTTATTTTTTTCAGTGCTTCTTCACCATTGAGAGATTGGGCTCAAAAACGATGAAATTAAGTCTTTGTCGTTCAGAAAACGCTCGAGAAGAAAGTTATCGCTTCTAAATACTTTTGAGTTCACTCTTTCGGAGTTTATGAGTGTATCATTGTGTGCACACCTGAATGGGCGGATTTTTTTTTCATGTGTCATCCCTCCACATGGAGTACTACCGTCATCCATGATGAGTAATGACGATCAGATTCTCCATGGAGAATGCAATGAAATGGAGGGTGAAGACTTCATCATGGCTTGGATATGTAAGGAGTGATGACGACTGAACCCTGTGGTGACATTCCCCATGAGAGGACAGTACCAGCAATCATGGAGTTCTACTGGTGTGACGCCCTACCTGTATCACCATGACAACACACCTTCCCACGCTGCTTACATCAAGGACTCGTTTTATGATTCCACTTGGGTTTAAGCCAGCCCACAGTCCTGATGTTGACCTCATCAAGCCACTGTTAGGTGTGTTGACGGGATATTGGAGGTTTATCAACATCGAGCAGGAGATCGGAATAAACCAGCAGGTGAACTCCGAAATGTCTCACAAACCACCAGGAGATATTAAATCAAGACTTTGGGTTGTGGTCTGAGTACAGGAAGGTCTTACATGTTATTATGTGATGTTCTACCTTTTTTCAGAGTTATGCCTCTTTGGATCAATAAATATCATATCGGTCGGGGACGTGTGTTGCAAAGAAATTCTCTCTCTTGTTATTCATGATTTACATCAACGATTTGGATGGTGGGGTTAAGAGTTGGCTTTCCAAATTTGCAGGTGACACAAAGCTTGGAAGTGAGTTCGACATCAGAGGGGGTAGTGGTTAGATTCAGGAATGTCTGAATACTTTAATAGATTGGGTAAAACATTGGCAGGTGAAGTTTAACATCAAGAAATGTAAGGTGCAGTGGACGAGGAAGAATCTTACTGGAAGGGAGCAAACGTGGATGGCACGGAAACTCCAGAATTGGACATTTAACAGTTCTTGAGCGAATGTAGTTGTTCGAAAGTTTTACCTCCGGTTCCAACCCCAGTACTGGCCCTTAAGTGGCCTCCCAAGACCAGCAGACGAGCACGTACTTCAACCTTACTCCGATGCACGGACTCCGGCCCGAGGGGAAGAATGAGATGAAAGAGCGTGTGGAAGGTGGTTCCACAGGCAGGAAAAGAGAGGGATAATTGAGTGGAGGTGAGCAGAGGTTTCGGATTAAGGGAGTTTCATTAGGAGTGAGTTGTTAGTGGACGCGTACATGGTGCAGATACTTGGAGGGGACAGAGCACTGAAAGGGTAGAGGGTGCAAGACCAGAAATAAGACAGAAGACAGAGATCACCGATGTGTTGGCGATGGCAAAGTGAGAGGCTTATACACTCAGCTTCATCACAAGAGATACCAATTATTATCTTGAAAACTTTTGTTTCCACAGCATTATGCTAAGCAAGACGTGAGGCAGGGGCCCCAGATCTACCTTCAAATTCCCTGATTTCCTTCCTGAAAGTCCCTGTTGTGTCCATCTTGTTTTCCCTGTGTGCCCCACCCCGACCCCATCCCTCTCCCTCCGTAAGAGAGTGTTTAGTTCCGTAAGAGCGAGTTTAGTTCCGTAAGAGCGAGTTTAGTTCCGTAAGAGAGAGTGTAGTTCCGTAAGAGTGAGTGTAGTTCCGGAAGAGCGAGTTTAGTTCCATAAAAGAAAGTGTAGTTCCGTAAGAGAGAGTGTAGTTCCAGAAGAGAGAGTTTAGTTCCGTAACAGAGAGTTTAGTTCCGTAAGAGCGAATTTAGTTCCGTAAGAGAGAGTGTAGTTCCATAAGAGCGAATTTAGTTCTGTAAGAGCGAGTTTAGTTCCGTAAGAGAGAGTGTAGCTCCGGAAGAGCGAGTTTAGTTCCATAAGAGAAAGTGTAGTTCCGTAAGAGAGAGTTTAGTTCCGTAAAAGCGAATTTAGTTCCGTAAGAGAGAGTTTAGTTCCGTAAGAGAGAGTGCAGTTCCGTAAGAGCGAGTTTAGTTCCGTAATATCATATCATATCGGTCATGCCTGGTGTTGGCTCAATGGTTTGGGGGGCGGGCTTGGGATCTGAGGGTCCTGAGTTCAAACCCCACTCAGCTGTTGAATTAATACCAGGTGGGGTTAACGCAACCTGTCATCCTTCCGAGGTCGGCAAAATGAGTGCCAGCATGCTGGTATACTGTGTCGGAGTGGCGACCCGTCCAGGATTGTGTCCAATAGCCAAGGAGACTGCTTAAGCAGCACCAACGCTCTGCACAGAGTATGGTCCCAATGGATGGATATCGGTCGCAAAGGTCAAATTTTGAAAGTTGTTGAACGAAACCGGGTTTTCGACATTCTGCAGTGAATAACCTGTCACTCAGACCACATCATGTTGATCATTTTTATAACTTGGTCAAACATTATCACATTGTCTCATCCTTGACTTCTGAAACAATCTACATCGTCAAATACCGCTCGTGAACCATCGTCGTCTTCAGACTTGTTCCAATTTAAACTTACTAGTACGTGCCCGTTAAAACAAATAATAATAATAAAAAAATAATAATAATAATAAATAAATAAACCACAGGCCGTTTCTTCGCTCTCACGTGCCCGTACGTGCGTGACCCGGAAGTTCGATATTATTCGCAATTTATTTATAATACCCAATTATTCAATTAGCGCCAACGTATTTTACCTTTTCGCAATGTCGTGGCAAGGAAAAACAAAAAGAGAAGAGAGAGAAAAAAATTACTTCCTGGTTCGGAGCATACCAGCACTCTGATGTTCCCGAAATTTATACACCGTCTAATATGAAAACGATCATAACTTGGGCCATTGTGTTTATCTATAAATGCGCATAAGAAATCGAGAAATTATTAGAATACACGAAGTCATCACTCTCCCGTACGTTGTAACCCGTAATGGGGAACGTGGCTGTGCTTCCCTTCCCCATCGGCCACGCCCACGCAACAACGTGTCTTGCCATTGGTTTGGCAAATAAATGGCCATAACTTGGGAAGCACTTGTCCGATTAATATCAAACCTTGAAAAGGCACATCCTCAGGTCCCCAGCAACATACCTGGCAAATTTCAATTAGATTGGACCAGTGGTTGTCGAGAAACAGCGGTCACACACACACAGACACACACACAGAGATTGCTGGAATTATAGATAGATTATATTGGGTGGTCGCTGGACCACCGTTATTCTCAGGGTTTCCGTCTGTCTGTATGTATGTAATGGACAGCTCTGGAGGCCAGAGGAGTAAACTGATTTTGATGAAACCTGACTGGTCGGTTCACACCAGGATGGAGTTGTATGCTTTTGAGCACCGTTGCTTTGGACATCACCGTTGCCTTGCAATGGGACTTTGAAGTTTTTGAACAAACCCAAAAAATATTTTTGTATTTTTTTTTTCGAAAATCAAAAATCGGCTTCCGCGCTTTTAAGCGCACTATAATCAACCTCTTTGTCAAAAATATTCAGCCCGATCCTTCAAAAACTGAATGACTCGTATGCAATTATATCGTGACCACCCATGTCGCCTTCTGGCTTGTCTTCTGTTTCTGCTGCCTCCACCTTTCCAGGGAGACCATTCCATGCATTAACTACTCTCTGAGTAAAAGAACACTTCCGAACTTCCGTCTGAACTCACGTCTTCCCTACCAAGCTTGCTACTGTCTTCACTCTCCTCTTCTTTACTCTCAGGCTACGACCCCTGGTCCTATCACTGTCCACTCTGTTGAATAATTCTTCTGCACTTATTTTATCAATACCTTTCATTGTATTAAACACGAGCAAATACTACCTGTCGTTTCGCTGACAGTAATGCGAAAGGTGGAAGGGAGAAGAAGTGGGGGGAAGAAGGAGAGAAGGACGGGGAGAGTGGAGAGGAAAGGAGAGGGGAGGGATGGGGAGCGAGCAGGGGTGTGAGAAGGGAACACAGTGTGCTTTGAGAGGAAGGGAAGGCAGACGTGCAGTGGAGTGTTAATTACGATTCATACCGTTTCATCAGTATGAATTGCATCACTTTGGAATAGTCCTCATCGAGGCCAGGCCTTAAATAAAGAGAAATAAAATAGAGAATGCAAAGTGAGTGAAAATGAGTGAGTAAGAACAGTGTGGGATGTTTATTTACAAGAAAGAGATATTAAAGCTGGCCCGGTAGTTACAGTTTGAGTTAGACAGAAAGTAAAACCAGAAATCCTGACACACAGAGAGTGTAACATTGTTCCGGGCACCACTTTAACGCTCCCGAAGTTAGATTTGCTCTTTGACCTTTACCCTTTGTATCCCACATAAAATGATTTTCTCTGCAAGAAAGGGTGTGTGTGGGCACACACAGGTGTGCGTTCTCTTGGAGCACCTTCCCCTTTCAACTGTGGCCGGGCATGCGGACCACGTCCTTTCGCTTTGATAAATCTGTGACTGCACTCGCTCTTGCGGTCATTTCGCTTTCACTCGAGTAAACACATAATCTTGTCAAATGAGGTTTAAATTATACAGTTATTGACGACGATTTCATTCTGAACACAACCTGAACTGAGGAACTTTGGCAAATAAACAACGAGCGCACACATCGACGAAGTTAGAAACACGCTTCAAAGGTATAAGGTAGTCGTCGGATGTTTTGATGCCATTTCGGATCTCAAGAAAAGTAAAATTGCTCGTTTTGTCCGGCCAACCGATTTAAACCTCCTTAAACCCTCCATTGTTGTCTCTTTGAAATGTCATTTCTTTGAGGTTCAAACACCACATTTTGCTGTTGTCGCCCAGGTTTACTTACCTTTCGCTATGATCACAAAGGTATATTTATTTATCTTTCCCCATTATAATAACAAGCTGAATACCATGAATGACTAAATAACAAGCTGAATACCATGAATGACTAAATAACAAGCTGAATACCATGAATGACTAAATAACAAGCTGAATACCATGAATGACTAAATAACAAGCTGAATACCATGAATGACTAAATAACAAGCTGAATACCATGAATGACTAAATAACAAGCTGAATACCATGAATGACTAAATAACAAGCTGAATACCATGAATGACTAAAGAACAAGCTGAATACCATGAATGACTAAATAAGAAGCTGAATACCATGAATGACTAAATAACAAGTTGAATACCATGAATGACCCCAGCGTTGAATGAAAGCTGATTACCAAATGATGTTGATACTTGGCAGCCGATGACCAGAGAATATAAAAAAATAACAAGAATGAATACCGTGAATGATCGCGAGGTCAAATAAAAGTCGATTACTATATGTTGTTGATGATACTTCACCGATTACCAAACATAACAAGACGGCGACAAACTATGTGCCACCCCCACCCCTTGTATGTCATGACGTCGATTTCTTCAATAAAACAAATGTAGATACAAATTCCTGTCGGCTTGACGACACAATGTAAGGTGACATTGCAGTTAAAGATGACAGAAACACAAATCTATCCATATCTTAACGAAGACTTGTTCAAACGAAGACACGTCCTTTGTGCGTGACTGTTTAAACTTTAAACGGTGAAGATGGACTGGAGTGGGTGAAGGTGGTTCTTCGGTGAGAAATCCAACATGCACCGTGCACTACCCCCGGGGCCTCATGTCTTTCTCCTGTGTTGAACTTCCTTGGTAGGGAACAGATATTATTTACTTATGGTGCTTTCGAATGCATAAAAGATAAACGGCTTTACCACAATGAGACATGATGATGGTTTGAATTCAGAACAAAATAAGCCAAGCGATGAACATCACACGTCGACGTGACAGTGGCGCCGAGGCTTCCTATTGGTCCATCGCTGAACATGAATAACCTTTGCACTTTCACACCAACATTCCGTGATGGATGTGATTGGCCTGGGAAGGGTGTGGGCGGGGCTCGAAGGGTGGTGAATGGGGAGGGGCGAGGAAAGCACTTCGTGACCTTTCACCCCTCACCTCCCATCGCGCATGCGCACTTCAGCCTTTCGGTTCCCACATTGCTCTGAAGGCCCAAACGAGGTCAGGACCCTCGCTGGGATAGACGTTGGTGGGAGGAACGAGCAAGGGAGGGCCCACGCAGCTTTCTCTTGTGCAGCGGATCACATCGGGCTCGGCTTTGAGCCAATGGAGAGGGGGGATTGAAGTTTCGACCAATGAAAGAAGTTGAAGGTGGTGCTGAATTCTTCCGCGATGGGAAAGGTTTTGAGGCAACCAATCGCAAACGTGAATCAAGTGGCAACCAATAGCAACCGACTGAAGCGTCTCCCGCCGGAAATAAAATCGCACATTGTGCACGTTATCTTGTTTGCTGCTATTTGTTGCAGCTACTGTTTTGGATTATTTTAGTGTTGGTGTTAACGATGGGCCGTACGAAGCAGACTGCCCGTAAATCGACGGGGGAAAGGTTGAGCATCCTGGCCGGAAACAGTTGGCGACCAAGATGGCAAGTAAAAGCGCGGCAGCCACGGGTGGTGTGAAAAAACAGCATCGTCACCGGCCAGGAACTGTGGCACTGCGTGAGATCCGTGGCCACCAAAAGTCCACGGAGTTGCTCATTCGCAAGCTTCCGTTTCAGCGTCGAGTCCGTGAAATCGCACAGGATTTAATGACCGACTTGCGTTTCCAGAGCTCTGCAGTGATGGCGCTGCAGGAGTCGAGTGAGGCCTACCTCGTCGGTGTGTTTGAGGACACAAATTTGTGGGCCATTCACGCCAAGCGTGTCACCATCATGCCCAAGGACATCCAGCTGGCACGACGTATCCGCGGCGCCTTGTGCAGCACCCAACGGCTCTTTTCAGAGCCACCACACTTTTCTTGAAAGCGTAATCGACCTTTCATGTCACTCACAATGCTTTGTGGATTGTACGTGTAATTGTCGAAAGGAAATACATTTTGTGAAGCACTTTTGGTTTGTTTTTTCACCAAGACTGGAAAACATCACGACTGGGAGAGGGAGCTTTGATGAACAAGACGCTGGAGGCTGCCCGGGTCTGAGCGGGACGTGGTTCAGGGATGGTTCAATGAAACCTCGACACAGCCAACCGACAGATGACGCTCCTTGACACGTTGAGAGGAATAAAGTTGCAATTTTTGATGTTTGAGCGCGATCTCAGTGGAAAAAAAATTCAAATATGATTACCAAACGGAATTTATCTGCAAGCAGAGAAAACAAAAATACACACCAAACACTAAATGTTGCCCAACGTGGGGCTCGAACCCACGACCCTGGGATTAAGGGTTTTCATGATGAGGTTTTCCACCACTGACACTGAAGAAGGTTATATTTTCACTCCTTTCTGTTTGTTTGTGTGTGCAGGATATCTTTAATTTCCAGATGAAATTTTGTTGACAAGACAAGGGTGTGTGACAAGAACGAAATGATTCGATTTGGGTGAAGATCTGGATCCGAACACTAGAATTTTTTTCAGTGATTCTTCACCATTGAGAGATAGCATGGTATCTCGCCCAACCCCCCCCCCCCACTTGCAGGTGAAGAGAGATTTTCCTGACGCTGATCCTGCAAGGAGTGGAGGAGGCCAACCGGCCGACCACGTACCTCGTGGTTTCAGCAGGTTGATCGGCATCTCAAGGAGATGGGGATTGGAGATGGGCCAGGCATCTGCCTGGGGGTTGGCCAGACGGAGGCCCCTGGAGTAGCGGCGGAAAGTGGACGCAGCGACGCGCTGCTCCGGGGCATGCTCCCACACCTGACCAGACCTGAGAGATCGGGCGAAACTCATACATAGCACGATATCTCAAAAAGTTGTGAAGAGATTCAGATGAAAGTTGGTGGACACGTTGTGTATCTGACGAGGAAGAATTGATTCAATTTTGGTGCATATTCGGGTCCGGATCTGGATATGAGAATTATTTATTTTTTTCAGTGCTTCTTCACCATTGGGCTCAAAAACGATGAAATTAAGTCTTTGTCGTTCAGAAAACGCTCGAGAAGAAAGTTATCGCTTCTAAATGCTTTTGATTTCACTCTTTCGGAGCTTATGAGTGTATCATTATGTGCACACCTGAATGGGCGGATTTTTTTTTCATGTGTCATCCCTCCACATGGAGTACTATCGTCATCCATGATGAGTAATGACGATCAGATTCTCCATGGAGAATGCAATGAAATGGAGGGTGAAGACTTCATCATGGCTTGGATATGTAAGGAGTGATGACGACTGAACCCTGTGGTGACATTCCCCATGAGAGGACAGTACCAGCAATCATGGAGTTCCACTGGTGTGACGCCCTACCTGTATCACCATGACAACACACCTTCCCACGCTGCTTACATCAAGGACTCGTTTTATGATTCCATTTGGGTTTAAGCCAGCCCACAGTCCTAATGTTGACCTCATCAAGCCACTGTTAGGTGTGTTGACGGGATATTGGAGGTTTATCAACATCGAGCAGGAGATCGGAATAAACCAGCAGGTGAACTCCGAAATGTCTCACAAACCACCAGGAGATATTAAATCAAGGCTTTGGGTTGTGGTCTGAGTACAGGAAGGTCTTACATGTTATTATGTAATGTTCTACCTTTTTTCAGAGTTATGCCTCTTTGGATCAATAAATATCATATCGGTCGGGGACGTGTGTTGCAAAGAAATTCTCTCTCTTGTTATTCATGATTTACATCAACGATTTGGATGGTGGGGTTAAGAGTTGGCTTTCCAAATTTGCAGGTGACACAAAGCTTGGAAGTGAGTTCGACATCAGAGGGTGTAGTGGTTAGATTCAGGAATGTCTGAATACTTTAATAGATTGGGTAAAACATTGGCAGGTGAAGTTTAACATCAAGAAATGTAAGGTGCAGTGGACGAGGAAGAATCTTACTGGAAGGGAGCAATCGTGGATGGCACGGAAACTCCAGAATTGGACATTTAACAGTTCTTGAGCGAATGTAGTTGTTCGAAAGTTTTACCTCCGGTTCCAACCCCAGTACTGGCCCTTAAGTGGCCTCCCAAGACCAGCAGATGAGCACGTACTTCAACCTTACTCCGATGCACGGACTCCGGCCCGAGGGGAAGAATGAGATGAAAGAGCGTGTGGAAGGTGGTTCCACAGGCAGGAAAAGAGAGGGATAATTGAGTGGAGGTGAGCAGAGGTTTCGGATTAAGGGAGTTTCATTAGGAGTGAGTTGTTAGTGGACGCGTACATGGTGCAGATACTTGGAGGGGACAGAGCACTGAAAGGGTAGAGGGTGCAAGACCAGAAATAAGACAGAAGACAGAGATCACCGATGTGTTGGCGATGGCGAAGTGAGAGGCTTATACACTCAGCTTCATCACAAGAGATACCAATTATTATCTTGAAAACTTTTGTTTCCACAGCATTATGCTAAGCAAGACGTGAGGCAGGGGCCCCAGATCTACCTTCAAATTCCCTGATTTCCTTCCTGAAAGTCCCTGTTGTGTCCATCTTGTTTTCCCTGTGTGCCCCACCCCGACCCCATCCCTCTCCCTCCGTAAGAGAGTGTTTAGTTCCGTAAGAGCGAGTTTAGTTCCGTAAGAGCGAGTTTAGTTCCGTAAGAGAGAGTGTAGTTCCGTAAGAGTGAGTGTAGTTCCGGAAGAGCGAGTTTAGTTCCATAAAAGAAAGTGTAGTTCCGTAAGAGAGAGTGTGCAGTTCCGTAAGAGAGTGTAGTTCCAGAAGAGAGAGTTTAGTTCCGTAACAGAGAGTTTAGTTCCGTAAGAGCGAATTTAGTTCCGTAAGAGAGAGTGTAGTTCCATAAGAGCGAATTTAGTTCTGTAAGAGCGAGTTTAGTTCCGTAAGAGAGAGTGTAGCTCCGGAAGAGCGAGTTTAGTTCCATAAGAGAAAGTGTAGTTCCGTAAGAGAGAGTTTAGTTCCGTAAAAGCGAATTTAGTTCCGTAAGAGAGAGTTTAGTTCCGTAAGAGAGAGTGCAGTTCCGTAAGAGCGAGTTTAGTTCCGTAATATCATATCATATCGGTCATGCCTGGTGTTGGCTCAATGGTTTGGGGGGCGGGCTTGGGATCTGAGGGTCCTGAGTTCAAACCCCACTCAGCTGTTGAATTAATACCAGGTGGGGTTAACGCAACCTGTCATCCTTCCGAGGTCGGCAAAATGAGTGCCAGCATGCTGGTATACTGTGTCGGAGTGGCGACCCGTCCAGGATTGTGTCCAATAGCCAAGGAGACTGCGTAAGCAGCACCAACGCTCTGCACAGAGTATGGTCCCAATGGATGGATATCGGTCGCAAAGGTCAAATTTTGAAAGTTGTTGAACGAAACCGGGTTTTCGACATTCTGCAGTGAATAACCTGTCACTCAGACCACATCATGTTGATCATTTTTATAACTTGGTCAAACATTATCACATTGTCTCATCCTTGACTTCTGAAACAATCTACATCGTCAAATACCGCTCGTGAACCATCGTCGTCTTCAGACTTGTTCCAATTTAAACTTACTAGTACGTGCCCGTTAAAACAAATAATAATAATAAAAAAATAATAATAATAATAAATAAATAAACCACAGGCCGTTTCTTCGCTCTCACGTGCCCGTACGTGCGTGACCCGGAAGTTCGATATTATTCGCAATTTATTTATAATACCCAATTATTCAATTAGCGCCAACGTATTTACCTTTTCGCAATGTCGTGGCAAGGAAAAACGAAAAGCGAAGAGAGAGAAAAAAATTACTTCCTGGTTCGGAGCATACCAGCACTCTGATGTTCCCGAAATTTATACACCGTCTAATATGAAAACGATCATAACTTGGGCCATTGTGTTTATCTATAAATGCGCATAAGAAATCGAGAAATTATTAGAATACACGAAGTCATCACTCTCCCGTACGAAGCCCGCACGTTGTAACCCGTAATGGGGAACGTGGCTGTGCTTCCCTTCCCCATCGGCCACGCCCACGCAACAACGTGTCTTGCCATTGGTTTGGCAAATAAATGGCCATAACTTGGGAAGCACTTGTCCGATTAATATCAAACCTTGAAAAGGCACATCCTCAGGTCCCCAGCAATATACCTGGCAAGTTTCAATTAGATCGGACCAGTGGTTGTCGAGAAACAGCGGTCACACACACACAGACACACACACAGAGATTGCTGTAATTATAGATAGATTATATTGGGTGGTCGCTGGACTACCGTTATTCTCAGGGTTTCCGTCTGTCTGTATGTATGTAATGGACAGCTCTGGAGGCCAGAGGAGTAAACTGATTTTGATGAAACCTGACTGGTAGGTTCACACCAGGATGTCGTTGTATGCTTTTGAGCACCGTTGCTTTGGACATCACCGTTGCCTTGCAATGGGACTTTGAAGTTTTTGAACAAACCCGAAAAATATTTTTGTATTTTTTTTTTCGAAAATCAAAAATCGGCTTCCGCGCTTTTAAGCGCACTATAATCAACCTCTTTGTCAAAAATATTCAGCCCGATCCTTCAAAAACTGAATGACTCGTATGCAATTATATAGTGAGCACCCATGTCGCCTTCTGGCTTGTCTTCTGTTTCTGCTGCCTCCACCTTTCCAGGGAGACCATTCCATGCATTAACTACTCTCTGAGTAAAAGAACACTTCCTAACTTCCGTCTGAACTCTCGTCTTCCCTACCAAGCTTGCTCCTGTCTTCACTCTCCTCTTCTTTACTCTCAGGCCCCTGGTCCTATCACTGTCCACTCTGTTGAATAATTAAATTCTTCTGCACTTATTTTATCAATACCTTTCATTGTATTAAACACGAGCAAATACTACCTGTCGTTTCGCTGACAGTAATGCGAAAGGTGGAAGGGAGAAGAAGTGGGGGGAAGAAGGAGAGAAGGGCGGGGAGAGTGAAGAGGTGGAGAGGAAAGGAGAGGGGAGGGATGGGGAGCGAGCAGGGGTGTGAGAAGGGAACACAGTGTGCTTTGAGAGGAAGGGAAGGCAGACGTGCAGTGGAGTGTTAATTACGATTCATACCGTTTCATCAGTATGAATTGCATCACTTTGGAATCGTCCTCATCGAGGCCAGGCCTTAAATAAAGAGAAATAAAATAGAGAATGCAAAGTGAGTGAAAATGAGTGAGTAAGAACAGTGTGGGATGTTTATTTACAAGAAAGAGATATTAAAGCTGGCCCGGTAGTTACAGTTTGAGTTAGACAGAAAGTAAGACCAGAAATCCTGACACACAGAGAGTGTAACATTGTTCCGGGCACCACTTTAACGCTCCCGAAGTTAGATTTGCTCTTTGACCTTTACCCTTTGTATCCCACATTTAATGATTTTCTCTGCAAGAAAGGGTGTGTGTGGGCACACACAGGTGTGCGTTCTCTTCGAGCACCTTCCCCTTTCAACTGTGGCCGGGCATGCGGACCACGTCCTTTCGCTTTGATAAATCTGTGACTGCACTCGCTCTTGCGGTCATTTCGCTTTCACTCGAGTAAACACATAATCTTGTCAAATGAGGTTTAAATTATACAGTTATTGACGACGATTTCATTCTGAACACAACCTGAACTGAGGAACTTTGGCAAATAAACAACGAGCGCACACATCGACGAAGTTAGAAACACGCTTCAAAGGTATAAGGTAGTCGTCGGATGTTTTGATGCCATTTCGGATCTCAAGAAAAGTAAAATTGCTCGTTTTGTCCGGCCAACCGATTTAAACCTCCTTAAACCCTCCATTGTTGTCTCTTTGAAATGTCATTTCTTTGAGGTTCAAACACAACATTTTGCTGTTGTCGCCCAGGTTTATTTACCTTTCGCTATGATCACAAAGGTATATTTATTTATCTTTCCCCATTATAATAACAAGCTGAATACCATGAATGACTAAATAACAAGCTGAATACCATGAATGACTAAATAACAAGCTGAATACCATGAATGACTAAATCACAAGCTGAATACCATGAATGGCTAAATAGCAAGCTGAATACCATGAATGACTAAAGAACAAGCTGAATACCATGAATGACTAAATAACAAGCTGAATACCATGAATGACTAAATAACAAGCTGAATACCATGAATGACTAAATAACAAGCTGAATACCATGAATGACTAAATAACAAGCTGAATACCATGAATGACTAAATAACAAGCTGAATACCATGAATGACTAAATAACAAGCTGAATACCATGAATGACTAAATAAGAAGCTGAATACCATGAATGACTAAATAACAACCTGAATACCATGAATGACTAAATCACAAGCTGAATACCATGAATGGCTAAATAACAAGCTGAATACCATGAATGACTAAATAACAAGCTGAATACCATGAATGACTAAATAACAAGCTGAATACCATGAATGACTAAATAACAAGCTGAATACCATGAATGACTAAATAACAAGCTGAATACCATGAATGACTAAATAACAAGCTGAATACCATGAATGACTAAATAACAAGCTGAATACCATGAATGACTAAATAACAAGTTGAATACCATGAATGACTAAATAACAAGTTGAATACCATGAATGACTAAATAACAAGCTGAATACCATGAATGACTAAATAACAAGCTGAAGACCATGAATGACTAAATAACAAGCTGAATACCATGAATGACTAAATAACAAGCTGAATACCATGAATGACTAAATAACAAGCTGAATACCATGAATGACTAAATAACAAGCTGAATACCATGAATGACTAAATAACAAGCTGAATACCATGAATGACTAAATAACAAGCTGAATACCATGAATGACTAAATAACAAGCTGAATACCATGAATGACTAAATAACAAGCTGAATACCATGAATGACTAAATAACAAGCTGAATACCATGAATGACTAAAGAACAAGCTGAATACCATGAATGACTAAATAACAAGCTGAATACCATGAATGACTAAATAACAAGCTGAATACCATGAATGACTAAATAAGAAGCTGAATACCATGGATGATTAAATAACAAGTTGAATACCATGAATGACCCCGGTGTTGAATGAAAGCTGATTACCAAATGATGTTGATACTTGGGCAGCCGATGACCAGAGAATATAAAAAAATAACAGGAATGAATACCGTGAATGATCGCGAGGTCAAATAAAAGTCGATTACTATATGTTGTTGATGATACTTCACCGATTACCAAACATAACAAGACGGCGACTAACTATGTGCCACCCCCACCCCTTGTATGTCATGACGTCGATTTCTTCAATAAAACAAATGTAGATACAAATTCCTGTCGGCTTGACGACACAATGTAAGGTGACATTGCAGTTAAAGATGACAGAAACACAAATCTATCCATATCTTAACGAAGACTTGTTCAAACGAAGACACGTCCTTTGTGCGTGACTGTTTAAACTTTAAACGGTGAAGATGGACTGGAGTGGGTGAAGGTGGTTCTTCGGTGAGAAATCCAACATGCACCGTGCACTACCCCCCGGGCCTCATGTCTTTCTCCTGTGTTGAACTTCCTTGGTAGGGAACAGATATTATTTACTTATGGTGCTTTCGAATGCATAAAAGATAAACGGCTTTACCACAATGAGACATGATGATGGTTTGAATTCAGAACAGAATAAGCCAAGCGATGAACATCACACGTCGACGTGACAGTGGCGCCGAGGCTTCCTATTGGTCCATCGCTGAACATGAATAACCTTTGCACTTTCACACCAACATTCCGTGATGGATGTGATTGGCCTGGGAAGGGTGTGGGCGGGGCTCGAAGGGTGGTGAATGGGGAGGGGCGAGGAAAGCTCTTCGTGACCTTTCACTCTTCACCTCCCTTCGCGCATGCGCACTTCATCCTTTCGGTTTCCACATTGCTCTCAAGGCCCAAACAAGCTCAGGATAGACAATGGTGGGAAGAACGAGCAAGGGAGGGCGGACGGAGCTTCCCCTCATGGAGCGGATCACATCGGCCTCGGCTTTGAGCCAATGGAGAGGGGTGATTGAAGTTTCGACCAATGAAAGAAGCGGAAGGTGGTGCTGAATTCTTCCGCGATGGGAAAGGTTTTGAGGCAACCAATCGCAAACGTGAATCAAGTGGCAGCCAATAGCAACCGACTGAAGCGTCTCCCGCCGGAAATAAAATCGCACATTGTGCATGTTATCTTGTTTGCTGCTATTTGTTGCAGTTAGTTTTGGATTATTTTAGTGTTGGTGTCAACGATGGGCCGTACGAAGCAGACTGCCCGTAAATCGACGGGGGAAAGGTTGAGCATCCTGGCCGGAAACAGTTGGCGACCAAGATGGCAAGTAAAAGCACGGCAGCCACTGGTGGTGTGAAAAAACAGCATCGTCACCGGCCAGTAACTGTGGCACTGCGTGAGATCCGTGGCCACCAAAAGTCCACGGAGTTGCTCATTCGCAAGCTTCCGTTTCAGCGTCGAGTCCGTGAAATCGCACAGGATTTAATGACCGACTTGCGTTTCCAGAGCTCTGCAGTGATGGCGCTGCAGGAGTCGAGTGAGGCCTACCTCGTCGGTGTGTTTGAGGACACAAATTTGTGGGCCATTCACGCCAAGCGTGTCACCATCATGCCCAAGGACATCCAGCTGGCACGACGTATCCGCGGCGCCTTGTGCAGCACCCAACGGCTCTTTTCAGAGCCACCACACTTTTCTTGAAAGCGTAATCGACCTTTCATGTCACTCACAATGCTTTGTGTATTGTACGTGTAATTGTCGAAAGGAAATACATTTTGTGAAGCACTTTTGGTTTGTTTTTTTCACCAAGACTGGAAAACATCACGACTGGGAGAGGGAGCTTTGATGAACAAGACGCTGGAGGCTGCCCGGGTCTGAGCGGGACGTGGTTCAGGGATGGTTCAATGAAACCTCGACACAGCCAACCGACAGATGACGCTCCTTGACACGTTGAGAGGAATAAAGTTGCAATTTTTGATGTTTGAGCGCGATCTCAGCGGAAAAAAAATTCAAATATGATCACCAAACGGAATTTATCTGCAAGCAGAGAAAACAAAAATACACACCAAACACTAAATGTTGCCCAACGTGGGGCTCGAACCCACGACCCTGGGATTAAGAGTCCCATGCTCTGCCAACTGAGCTAGCCAGGCAGACATGAGGTTCTCCACCACTGAAAGTAAAAATGGTTATGTTTTCACTCCTTTGTGTTTGTTTGTGTGTGCAGGATATCTTTAATTTCCAGATGAAATTTTGTTGACAAGAGAAGAACGAAATGATTCGATTTGGGTGAAGATCTGGATCCAAACACTAGAATTTTTTTCAGTGATTCTTCACCATTGAGAGATAGCATGGTATCTCGCCCCTCCCCCCCCCACTTGCAGGTGAAGAGAGATTTTCCTGATGCTGATCCTGCAAGAAGTGGAGGAGGCCAACGGGCCGACCACGTGCCTCGTGGTTTCAGCAGGTTGATCGGCATCTCAAGGAGATGGGGATTGGAGATGGGCCAGGCATCTGCCTGGGGGTTGGCCAGACGGAGGCCCCTGGAGTAGCGGCGGAAAGTGGACGCAGCGACGCGCTGCTCCGGGGCATGCTCCCACACCTGACCAGACCTGAGAGATCGGGCGAAACTCATACATAGCACGATATCTCAAAAAGTTGTGAAGAGATTCAGATGAAAGTTGGTGGACACGTTGTGTATCTGACGAGGAAGAATTGATTCAATTTTGGTGCAGATTCGGGTCCGGATCTGGATATGAGAATTATTTATTTTTTTCAGGGCTTCTTCACCATTGGGCTCAAAAACGATGAAATTAAGTCTTTGTCGTTCAGAAAACGCTCGAGAAGAAAGTTATCGCTTCTAAATGCTTTTGAGTTCACTCTTTCGGAGCTTATGAGTGTATCATTGTGTGCACACCTGAATGGGCGGATTTTTTTTTTTCATGTGTCATCCCTCCACATGGAGTACTACCGTCATCCATGATGAGTAATGACGATCAGATTCTCCATGGAGAATGCAATGAAATGGAGGGTGAAGACTTCATCATGGCTTGGATATGTAAGGAGTGATGACGACTGAACCCTGTGGTGACATTCCCCATGAGAGGACAGTACCAGCAATCATGGAGTTCTACTGGTGTGACGCCCTACCTGTATCACCATGACAACACACCTTCCCACGCTGCTTACATCAAGGACTCGTTTTATGATTCCATTTGGGTTTAAGCCAGCCCACAGTCCTGATGTTGACCTCATCAAGCCACTGTTAGGTGTGTTGACGGGATATCGGAGGTTTATCAACATCGAGCAGGAGATCGGAATAAACCAGCAGGTGAACTCCGAAATGTCTCACAAACCACCTGGAGATATTAAATCAAGACTTTGGGTTGTGGTCTGAGTACAGGAAGGTCTTACATGTTATTATGTAATGTTCTACCTTTTTTCAGAGTTATGCCTCTTTGGATCAATAAATATCATATCGGTCGGGGACGTGTGTTGCAAAGAAATTCTCTCTCTTGTTATTCATGATTTACATCAACGATTTGGATGGTGGGGTTAAGAGTTGGCTTTCCAAATTTGCAGGTGACACAAAGCTTGGAAGTGAGTTCGACATCAGAGGGGGTAGTGGTTAGATTCAGGAATGTCTGAATACTTTAATAGATTGGGTAAAACATTGGCAGGTGAAGTTTAACATCAAGAAATGTAAGGTGCAGTGGACGAGGAAGAATCTTACTGGAAGGGAGCAAACGTGGATGGCACGGAAACTCCAGAATTGGACATTTAACAGTTCTTGAGCGAATGTAGTTGTTCGAAAGTTTTACCTCCGGTTCCAACCCCAGTACTGGCCCTTAAGTGGCCTCCCAAGACCAGCAGACGAGCACGTACTTCAACCTTACTCCGATGCACGGACTCCGGCCCGAGGGGAAGAATGAGATGAAAGAGCGTGTGGAAGGTGGTTCCACAGGCAGGAAAAGAGAGGGATAATTGAGTGGAGGTGAGCAGAGGTTTCGGATTAAGGGAGTTTCATTAGGAGTGAGTTGTTAGTGGACGCGTACATGGTGCAGATACTTGGAGGGGACAGAGCACTGAAAGGGTAGAGGGTGCAAGACCAGAAATAAGACAGAAGACAGAGATCACCGATGTGTTGGCGATGGCGAAGTGAGAGGCTTATACACTCAGCTTCATCACAAGAGATACCAATTATTATCTTGAAAACTTTTGTTTCCACAGCATTATGCTAAGCAAGACGTGAGGCAGGGGCCCCAGATCTACCTTCAAATTCCCTGATTTCCTTCCTGAAAGTCCCTGTTGTGTCCATCTTGTTTTCCCTGTGTGCCCCACCCTGACCCCATCCCTCTCCCTCCGTAAGAGAGTGTTTTGTTCCGTAAGAGCGAGTTTAGTTCCGTAAGAGCGAGTTTAGTTCCGTAAGAGAGAGTGTAGTTCCGTAAGAGAGAGTTTAGTTCCGTAAGAGAGAGTTTAGTTCCGTAAGAGCGAGTTTAGTTCCGTAAGAGAGAGTTTAGTTCCGTAAGAGCGAGTTTAGTTCTGTAAGAGCGAATTTAGTTCCGTAAGAGAGAGTGTAGTTCCATAAGAGAGAGTTTAGTTCCGTAAGAGAGAGTGCAGTTCCGTAAGAGCGAGTTTAGTTCCGTAAGAGTGAGTGTAGTTTCGTAAGAGCGAGTTTAGTTCCGTAAGAGAGAGTTTAGTTCCGCAAGAGAGAGTGTAGTTCCGTAGGAGAGAGTGTAGTTCTGTAAGAGAGAGTTTAGTTCCATGAGAGAGAGAGAGTGTTGTTCCGTAAGAGCGAGTGTAGTTCCGTAAGAGAGAGTGTGTAGTTCAGTAAGAGCGAGTGTAGTTGCACAAGAGAGAGAGTTTATTTCCGTAAGAGCGAGTGTAGTTCTGTAAGAGTGAGTTTAGTTCCGTAAGAGAGAGTTTAGTTCCGCAGGAGAGAGTTTAGTTCTGTAAGAGTGAGTGTAGTTCTGCAAGAGTGAGTTTAGTTCCGAAATGGAGAGTTTAGTTCCGTAAGAGAGAGTGTAGTTCCGTAAGAGCGAGTGTAGTTCTGTAAGAGTGAGCTTAGTTCCGTCAGAGAGAGTGTCGTTTCGTAAGAGAGAGTGCAGTTATACAAGAGAGAGTGCATTTCTGTAAGGGAATATTCCCCAGATTTTCAAAGGGAAAGTACGAGGTTCACATGTGCAGCAATGGAGGTGAAAAGTTCAGGTTCAGGAAGAGCACACGTGCCCCTTCACCCCTTCTTCAAGAGATAATAATTAAATATAGGGTGTAAAAGTTTAGGGTCAAAGATTAAATGTTAATATCTCGTTCTCCACCAATAGAAAGCCTCGGTGTCACCACCGTGTAAACGAGCGATTGCTCGTCGTTTTCTTATTCTGCTTTGAAACAACAACAACTGCTTTGTTCATTGGCACAACTGCTTTGTTCATTTGAGCAACAACTGCTCTGAAACAACAACTGCTTTGTTCCCCTCCATTGGCACAATCGTCACCATGGTGACCATAAAATGGGGCACTCAGTAGGACTCCCAGGCAGCACGGAAGCCTGAAACCTCCTCTGGACAATGATGCTGTCTGAATGGCGAAGTCCGAGTACCGGTCTCAGCTTCTGAGAAAATAACAGAGCCCCATTAAGTAATATATTAATTTATTTATTTATTGTAAGCCGGAGCCGAACTTTGAGAACCTCGAGTGAACCATGCAAGGTTCTCATATTCAGGTGACGTCCCTCCATTCATCATCTGACGTGTGCGAACCGACAGATGACGCTCCTTGACACGTTGAGAGGAATAAAGTTGCAATTTATGATATTTGAGCGCGATCTCAGCAGAAAAATTTCAAATTTAATTTTCAAACGGAATTTATCTGCAAGCAGAGAAAACAAAAAATACACACCAAACATAAAATGTCACCCAACGTGGGGCTCGAACCCACGACCCTGGGATTAAGAGCCCCATGCTCTACCGACTGAGCAAGCCGGGCAGACATGAGGTTCTCCACCACTGAACGTGAAGATGGTGATGTTTTCACTCCTTTGTGTTTGTTTCTGTGTGCAGGATATCTTAAATATCCGGATGAAATTTTGTGGACAGGTTGGATGTGTGACAAGGACGAAATGATTCGATTTTAGTGAAGATCTGGATCCGAGTACTGGAATTTTTTTCAGTGCTTGTCCACCATTGAGAGATAGCATGGTATCCGTAAGATAGCATGGTATCCCCCCCCCCCTTGCAGGTCAAGAGAGATTTTCCTGACGCTGATCCTGCAAGGAGTGGAGGAGGCCAACGGGCCGACCACGTGCCTCGTGGTTTCAGCAGGTTGATCGGCATCTCAAGGAGATGGGGATTGGAGATGGGCCAGGCATCTGCCTGGGGGTTGGCCAGACGGAGGCCCCTGGAGTAGCGGCGGAAAGTGGACGCAGCGACGCGCTGCTCCGGGGCATGCTCCCACACCTGACCAGACCTGAGAGATCGGGCGAAACTCATACATCGTACACTGAACGGTTCGTGATGTGCATGCTGGTCCAAATCTTCCACCTTTGTACTGTGTCAAACAGAAAGCCAGAATTCTCAATCACTCAAACAAAACCTGCTTTCCAGGTGAAATCAACAAGGTCGGCCAAGGTGATTCGCATGAACATTGTGAAGAAATGTTTGGAACCCTTCGCTGAGCCGGCTTAAGACAAAGACAATTACAAGAAGTTCGACGAACAATTGTCCAAACATATGAAAGGGATATTTGAAAAGATGAATAACACAATGTCCAGTACGTAACGGTATCCACTTAAATCCCTCAATTGAATGATTTTGAGCCAATAAGCGGTGGGCGGAGCTTGCACTGGGGCGGAGCTTGCAGTGGGCAGGGCGGGCACCCTGCGGGGTCATGTGACACTCCTTGGAGACGAGTTCCAGGAACGTGGTTGCTATGGAAATGCACTTTAATATCGAGGGAGAACGCTCGAGGCTCCGTGAATACAGGGACGATGTTTATTCAGATTAAAAACACATTTATAACGGATTACTCTCCACACCATGTATTAATACAAGTACAGAGGATCTTGTGTAGTTCATTGGGGTTTATAAATAAAGTATTTAAATTCAGTTCGATGGAGTTTATTAATAAATTATTTAAATCCCGTGGGATTGTCAGTTCGATGGAGTTTTTCAATGTTCTCTCCCTTGTGAAATCATCCGAAATGTTCTTTGAAGCGTTCGCGAGGCCTGGCAGCTCGAGTCTGACAGGAAAACGAAGCAGGTCGTGCCCCATGGCACGTTCTGGGCCCGGTGTTGTTCCTCATCTTCATCGGTAGTCTTTCTCATTCCGGGGGAAATCCTCTGCTTTATCTGTTTGCCCGCGTCGAGTGGAAAAGATCACTCCTTATCCAAACATCCAGTCCGTTCTTTGCGACTCGCCCGCGGATTTGGCGTCACGTGATCCCGCCCTCGTGTTCGCCTCTTCCGCCATTTTGTGAACAACGCGCTGTGGTGAAGTTTTGTTCGTCTTCTCCTTCCGCCTGTGGCCACTGATCGCGCCGAGCCGTCGAAGTACGGACGTGGGGAGCACGGGACGTTGGGTGGTTCGTTTATCGGAGACAGAACAACGGGGTTTTGGTCCCGTTCTGCCCTCGAGGAGGTGAGGGGTGAGCGATCACGGATTTCGCTTTGGGGATGTCCGAGCTCAGGCAGCGGGTGCATCACCGATTGGAGGCGATCGACCCCTGGAGGCGGCGGGACGGGGTCCCCTGAGACCTGGGATTCTCCATTTGAATCAGGAGCGATGGACGCGTTGCTGGTCGCAGCAAGTTTCCTCGATTGTCAGGGGCGGCGAATTCGGCCCGGTTAGTCGGTAGGGGTGTGGGGATTTGGGGGTGGTGAGCTGAGGGCGGTATGACGTCATCACCGTGTTGGGTAAGTCCGTGCACGCGTTGTACTCATCCCTCCTCTTCACACCTCATTGTTTCCTCCACCACAGACGTTAGTCAGAGGTTGTTTCCACCCCTCTCTGTTTGTGTGTGAACAAGATATCTCATTGAGGTCTAAAGTTTTTCCAACATGGCTGCCACAACACGTCATCGATGACGTCACAATTATAATTCACAACAAGTTATGCACGGATTCGGACGATATTTTAGAGAACAGGTTCGGTGTGTAATCAGGACAAATTGATTCGATTTCGGTGAAGATCCGGATCCGAAGAGAATAATTATTTAATATTGTAAGTAATTCTTCACCATTGAGAGATGGCGACAAAAACGATGAACATCATGAGATGTGAAGAAGTTGTGGATGAGTTGTGATGAAACTGGGTGGATGAGTTGGTTCGGTGACAAGAACATGCCGATTCGATTTTGGTTCAGGTCCGAATCCAGATCCGACCTATCATTGGATACAAATTGTGAACTGTTCACCCTGGTAGAGGTGTGTGCTCCACCGAGTGGTGTTCCTTTTCACCAAGTGTCACTCCATGAGTGATTTTAGGTTTGTTTGTTTGTCCGCACAGAACTTCGTGTTTTTCTCCACAACCACTTGTCGGATTGAGACGAAATTCTCAACATTGGTGTAAAATGATAAAATTATAATTGTGACGTCATAGATGACGTGGTGTGGAAGCCATGTTGGAAAAACTTTGGACCTCTGTATCCCTGAAACCGCACCGAGGAAACAATTGAAACTTGGCACATGACAAGTGCTCATGTGGAATTTATTTTTTATGACGTCATAGATGCCTTCGTTTTGACGTCATCTTAGCACATGTAGAGTGCTCCATCTGAGCAGTATAAACATTTTGAGGGTCACGTATGGATAAAATGGTCCACAGAACAAAATTTGATGACATCATCGGACACGTGATTTGACAGCCGTGTTTTTTTTATATTTTAAATAACCTTCGAAAATCTTCTCTGAAGTGGCTGAACAGATCAGGGCGAAACTTTACACGTATGACCGCCTATCCATGAGGAACCAAAGATTTACACATCTGACATCACAGGGTTTGGCAGCCATATTGGATTTAGCCTGAAACCTATAAAAATTTCTTCTCCATAACGGCTGGACGGATCGAGGGGAAACTTCACACAAATGTTCACCAAGCCAAGGGTGTCCAAGTTTGTTTAAGAATAATTGACAGGTCACATGGTTTGGCAGCCATATTCGATTAAAAAATAATATTCAATAACATTTTCTCTGGAACCGCTTAATCAATCGACATGAAACTTCACACATATAATTCAGTCGTGATGGGGAACCCATGTTTTAAATTTCAACTTGATCGATACATTGTACGGCAGGCAGAATTATTTCATGTTTTTGAGGCTGTTATTATTATTTTTTGTGAATGAGGTTCACTTGGCTGTGCCTGGATGGGTTTGAGGGTGGAGGAATAGCAGCTGGAATGTGAGCCCTATCCAGGTTCCTCCTGATGACTTCATCTTTGCTTTTTTACTTGTTCAGGTTCTTTCTGATGACTCGCTTTCGCTTTCATTTTTCGCTTTCGATAAAGTCGCTTTCATTTCATTCGCATTGAATTGATTTCATTCCCATTCTGATTTCAACTGAATAATCATGAAAAAAAACCTCGAGGGTCAGGGTCAGGGTCAGGTGTCCAATCAAAGCGGGACGTCTTGGTACCCGGTCATCACTGCCAGCAGTTATAAAGTGGCAGTTATAAGAATGTCTCTTATTAATTATGTAACACACCAGCACACAAGCACCACACAAAACTACACCAACACCACACAACACAAGTCCTGGTGAGGGTTGCAATCTCTGATCGCTTTTTCTTGTTTTCTTTTTCAACAATCATCTCAGTTCATCTTGCTGAATCGTTATTGGCAATCAACAAACATATCGTTACGAATTCGCGCCCGCCGGCGTGCGATCGGCCGCGTAATTCCAATAACAGCCGCGTCGCCCACCGGACGGACAATTCAGTCGTGACCCTCCTGGAACTATCGCCAGGAACCAGTCACGGGTGGGGGTTAACCTCACCACAGCCCAGTCCGCATTCTACCCACGCGGAATAGGGTGAATCGCCGAATGTCGATATACCTAAGTACCCGCGCGGGTAACCTACCGAGGGGCTGCACCGCGCCGCAGGTCGGCCTGGGACACGAACCGCTTAAGCGGTCCGTTCCGTACTACAGCGATAACCAAGCGGGTATTATCGCCGACCTCGACAGATCCGATTCTCCTTACAGGATGTTTAAAACCCAACTAATTATTCCACGATGCAAGATGGCATTTTCAATCGGGGAAAGAAGACGCAACGAACGAGAGACATTTCACACAAGGACATTTATTACTTACACACAACACAAGCAAGGAATCATGCACGTATTTACAAGCAAGGCAAATAGAAAGCAATACAACCGACGACAATGAGAATGTACATGCACTTCACAGTTTTACTCAACAGTTTTACTTAACAGACGGCGCCACGACAACATTCATTCAAAAACCCAAAACACAAGAAAAGACCCCCTCACAGACAAGGGGATCAGGCTGGACCACTTGGGTCTTCATGACACGGGACCTGGGAGACCGAACGGGTCCCGCAAGACCATAGCAGGTTACCTGCACCCTCGAGTTGCGACGGCTCTCTCCGGCACTCTCCTCTCGTGCGCGCCTCGACCCTGGACCACCGCTCACAACCCTCACGACTTGGCGCCCAGAGGGAAGGCACCCGGATCTCGAACACCACGGAGCAGCAGCAATCCCCAATGCCACGAAGAGACGAAGCTCCCCCAAAGAGACAATACGACTCGACGACCAACAAAAACCCCCAAACCTGGCGTCTTGTGCGCCCTTTTATTCCTCAGGTTCCAATACCTGAATCCTCCCCGTTTTCGGCTCCGCCCCTTCCAGCTCCTGCGGGAAGCTTCTAAAAAGGGGCGTGCCCTCTCGTGCCCCTCCCCGCGCTCCACCCGGGGAGGGGCAGATAAATCATTCTTGGCTCAGGTCCAAGGAAATCATTCCCCCAAAAAGAGGCCCCTCCTTTACATGACCTCTGACCTTTGACCCACATCGCACTTCCCCGACACCAAAGCGTGGGAAAACAGGCGGGAAAGTGCGCGCACCATCGGAGCTCCTCTGGTTTCCTTCACGTTGCGCTGGCTTTCACAGATGCTATTCGTTGGTGCGTGGGATTGTGCTTTGGTTGCTTGTAGTTGTGGCGTGGCTGGTGGTTGACGTTGTGTTTGCGAAGGTGGTTAGGTGATTGATGGGGTGGAGAAGGTGGTGAGGCGATGTTGGTGGTTGGGAGTAAAGTGATGAGGATGGCGTGGTTTGTTGAGAGGCGCGTGTGGTTGTGGTGGAGGGGTTGTGGTGGAGGTTGCTGTGAAGCGGTTGTTGAGAACGACGTTGGTGGTGGTGATTCGGTTGTGGTTGATGGTTGAGGAGATCGTGGTTGTTGTGATGGTGGCATGGTTGGCGTTGTGGTTAAGGTGGTTGTAATGGTGGTTGAGACGTGGTTGGTTCAAAATAACATTAGATAAAGAAAAGCGGCTATCTCAAAGGGTCGCAGCCCGGTGAACATGAAGAAATCCCTCTAAACAACGGTGGGGAAATCTATCTGCACATAAACTTAGCGTCATAACTGATCTGAGGATCTTGATGGTGTCTTGAAAATTTCCACAGCCGTAACAATATTCAACTGTTAACATCGATTTCTCTTTCCTTTAAAAACGAAAGTCTCACGTCCCCCACATTGAATTAACCTGACACTGATTTTATCCAACAATTCTTTGCAGTAACCACATCATGATCTATCTCGTGATGGCGGTTCCTTTTTCTTTGCAGAGAAAGAAATGAAAACCGTTTCGTTCACCAACTCTGCACAGTTCTTCAACGAAGATCATTTCAATCATCATTCCCACCAACGGGAGAACAACAAACGAACTCACACTGGGGAGAAACCCTTCAAGTGTTCAGTGTGTTCCAAATATTTTCGTGACTCAACAACCTTGAAAAACGACAAACGAACTCACACAGGGGAGAAACCCTACAAGTGTTCAGTGTGTTGTAAGTTTTTTCATCATTCATCAAACTTGAATAAACAAACAAACTCACACTGGCGAAAAGAGTTTTGTTGTGGATACCTCCCCCCCCCCTCCCTTGTGAGTGATTCCGAGCGATGGCAAGCTATTAAGCAAATTAGTGAGGAGAAAGCGAGCAGAGAGAAACACAACACTGGCATATACCTTCTTGGTATGACTTCTCTGAGTGTCATCGGTAACCCCGATCAAGCAGCTGAGGTTCTACGGCCTCTTGGGGAAAGCAAAATGGCTGGCTGCAAAAAATATTCCAAACAATGACAATCATTCACAGAAAATGAATAAAGGGACCCAGACACCTGATAGGCTAAGGCCGAACTCTGTGCGGCCACACCGAGCATCCGCGATGTGTGCTGAAAAGGATAATGACTGCATCTTCTCCAGTGAGGAAGGGGATCCCTGCCTCACGAGAGGACAGAGCTCAACAACAAAGCTAAAAGGTGTCGCCTGTTCCACAACCAACAACGACGAGGTTACAGATGAATTGGAGAAGAATAAGTGAACAGAGGTGGAGCTTGGAGGAGAAAGAAATCATCCTTCACTGCAAAGCGTATTCTACAGTCGATGATAATTGTTGCTTCTGGGACAACCATTCAAATGAATGGGACAAAGGGAAAAACTATCTGACCCATGCCCCAAAAGATCAAAATGGGAGACTCACTTCCTCCCCACCTATCCCCTTCCCTCCCATAGAAGCAAATGAAAAATTGACACTTACTGATTAAAACACTTCTTCCTCCCAACGTAATCACAGTCCTTTTATATTTTCATTATACTCAAAGAGCGAACCAATGAATATTTGCCCATGTTCTACTTTAGGGAATAACAATGTTCTTATAACATTTATTTCCATCGAGTATATTCACAAAGAATAACTTTGAACTTGGTTTTTGGTTTAAGTATCGTTGTTTGAGCAAAGGTAAAATGATAAACTTCTCTTAATGCTCTTGTCTGACTCATTTTAACGCAAAAATAAAATGAGTCAGTCAAGCCCCCTTGCCTGAACCAAGCCCCAAAAGTCCAAAGTAATTTCCTTTATTTATGAGACACACCTGAAAAAAAACCCATGATGTTCTCCTTTCATTGACGTCATCAACTTGTCCCATTTTAACGTGAGCTTGGCTTCAGGTCAGGTCAGGTTCGATCTGTGACCTGCTACAGGTACCATGTAAACCTGTACTAACCTGTTCCATGGTCGGGTTGTCGGCGACTAAACCGTCTCCCCCACCAGGTTTTCTGGTGAGGAAGGTGTTTGGATATGGACACCCAGCAGGATTAAAAACAAAACCTGTCAAAGGGCGGAGGAGCTCCTTGTGAGCCAACGGCCATCCATATCTAGTGCCCAACTGTGTCTGTGGACGTCCTCCTGCAGTTGGGTCACTTATTATTAGGAGGTTGGTGGCAGGATTTGCACTCCGGCCACCGTAAAACCCTTCATTCCGCAAAACGCAAAAACGCAAAAAAATCTGAAAACCCACTCCGTGGGAGTACCTCCTGTGCAGCTTCCCTTCGCAGGGCAGCTCACCGGATGACGGGATTGGGGCAAAGCCTTCGGGACCCCCAATCTTTGATAGGAGGGAAACCACGGGGTATCATCCCTGGGTCAGATTGCGGGAGAGTGTGTCGGAGTGGTGCTGAGGTGTCGTCCACCAGACGGCGGTCTCCTTGGGTTAACCTGAGGCGGTCCCTTCGGGTGGGTGCCTGGAATGTCCTATCCCTAAGAGAGGATGATCACCTGTCTCTGTTATCATCTGAGCTCAAGCGTTTGGACATCGGGATTGCAGCTCTCTCTGAGGTTCGGAGACCGGATTGCGGCGAGATAATGGTGGGTGGTTACACCTACTATTGGTCTGGTCGCTCTGATGGTTACCATACCCAAGGAGTTGCTGTAGCTGTGTCCAATAAGCTGACCCCAATGATAAGGAGTTGCTGTCTGGGTGCTTTGGGGGGTCCTGAAGAGTTGTGGAGCACCTTCAAGACCACCGTCCTTGATGTTGCCGGTGGATGCCTTGGAGTTCACCGCAGGGCAAAGAAGAATTTTGTCTCTCAAGGGACACTGGATACCATTGACCAGAGTCGCAGGGCCAGACTGAATGGCAGAGCTGAGCTGTTCAGGGAGCTGAGGCGTAAAACTGTACGTGCACTGAGGGTGGACAAGGAGGCCTATGTGCGAGGAATCTGTGAGGGGGTAGAGCATCACCTGTGGACAGGTGATTCTCGTCCCGCTTACAGGGGAATTCGCGCATTACGTTCATCCAAGCCCATCCCTCGGAGCACTGCAGTTCGAGCAGAGAGTGGTAGGCTCTTGACAGAGGAGTCTGAAGTGAAGGCCCGCTGGGCCGATTACTTTGAGCGGTTGTACCAGGCTGATCCCCCAGCTGTCGAGTTGGACGTCAAGGGTGCTACAATCCCTGTTGCTGACCCTCGAATCAACTGTGGTCCACCATCGCTTGTGGAAACACGGGCTGCGGTGAACCAGTTGAAACGGGGCAAAGCTCCAGGGATCTGTGGCATCCATGCTGAACTTCTAAGGCTGGTGGAAATGCTGCACTCGTGTCGTTGCATGCAGTTTTGTGCTCTGCCTGGAACACAGGTATCATCCCAACTGACTGGAAGAGGGGCCTTGTTGTCCCTCTCTGGAAAGGGAAGGGTGATCGCCAAGACTGCAACAACTACCGAGGGGTGACGCTGCTCTCAGTGCCGGGCAAGGTCTTTGCTCGGATAATTCTTGATAGGGTTCGCCACCATCTGCTTGAGCACCAGCGTCCAGAGCAGTCAGGCTTTACACCAAAGAGGTCAACGATTGACCGTATCCTTGCACTTCGTGTCCTCACCGAACGCAGACGAGAGTTTCGGCAGGGGCTGCTTGCAGCCTATGTTGATCTCTGTAAAGCGTTCGATTCAGTGAATCGGGATGTCCTCTGGAGGATTCTTGGTCTTCGTGGGGTGCCACCGAAACTGATCGATCTGATGTCTGAACTCTACTCTGGTACTGAGAGTGCTGTGGAGTGTGGTGGTACCATCTCTGACTTATTTCAGTTGTTACTGGAGTTCGTCAGGGATGTGTACTTGCCCCCACACTTTTCAGCACTTGTATGGACTGGATTTTTGGGAGGATGTCGGAGAGATCAAGCTGCGGTGCATCGTTTGGGAATGTCAAGATCTCGGACCTTGATTTTGCAGATGATGCAGTCATCTTTGCGGAGACTTTAGACATCCTCTTGGGGGCCCTCGAGGTGCTGAATGAGGAGTCGGAGCCGTTGGGATTACGGATTTCTTGGGTCAAAACTAAGATCCAGGCTTTCGGTGACATCTTGGATGCTGCTGTCCTGTCTGTGTCTGTTTGTGGTGAGGATGTTGAGGTCGTGGATAGATTCACTTACCTTGGCAGTGATATTCATGTCTCTGCAGGTTGTGAGCCGGAGGTCAATAGACGTCTGGGTTGGGCCTGGGGAGTCATGGATTCACTGGATCATGGGGTGTGGCGCTGCCGGTACCTGTGCGGGAGGACGAAAGTCCGAGTCTTCAGGTCCTTGGTACTTCCAGTCTTGCTCTATGGGTGCGAGACTTGGACTTTGACCAAGGATCTGAGACGGAGACTTAATTCCTTTGGTACCAGGTCTCTTCGAAGAATCCTTGGCTATCGCTGGTCGGATTTTGTGTCCAACGAGCGGTTGCTGAGAGAGACTCGGATGAGATTTGTGACCTGCATAGTCCGTGAGCGTCAGCTGCGGCTGTATGGACATGTGGCTCGTTTTCCTGACGCTGATCCTGCTCACCAGATTCTCTCAGCGAGGGAGTCTCATGAGTGGAGGAGGCCAGTGGGCCGACCACATGCCTCATGGTTGCAGCAGGTTGACCATCATCTCAAGGAGATGGGGATGGGCCTGGCATCTGCCTGGGGGATGGCCAGACGGAGGCCCCTGGAGTACCGGCGGAAAGTGGACGCAGCGACGCGCTGTTCTGGCACATGCTCCCATACCTGACCTGACCTTGGCTTGGTTCATCAGAGAGAATGGAGTATTCAGATGAATACTCCAACCTTGCAGGTCAATCGTTTTCACAAGATGAGAGGTGAGATCCTTAAACCAATTCATTATTTGTTGTTTTATACGGAATTAAATCACTATACAACCAATAATTATTGGGTTTTTTTTCTGACAGGTTGTCCCCAATAACAACATCGTTGATAACTGATATTGAAAATGAACTACGCCGTTTACGTGTGATTTATTTTCTCCTTTACTCTCCTGTTCATAGTTGAAATGTCCATCCGGTGGACGATTTTATGAACTACCCCGTTTACGTGTGATTTATTTTCTCCTTTACTCTGCTGCTCAAGATTGAAATGTCCATCTGGTGGATGATTTTATGAACTACACCGTTTACGTGTGATTTATTTTCTCCTTTACTCTCCTGTTCCAAGTTGAAATGTCCATCTGGTGGACGATTTTATGAACTACATCGTTTACGTGTGATTTATTTTCTCCTTGACTCTGCTGTAAAAAGTTGAAATGTCCATCTGGTGGACGATTTTATGAACTACACCGTTTACGTGTGATTTATTTTCTCCTTGACTCTGCTGTAAAAAGTTGAAATGTCCATCCGGTGGACGATTTTATGAACTACGTCGTTTACGTGTGATTTATTTTCTCCTTTACTTTACTGTTGAAATGTCCATCTAACCCTAACTTACCCTAATCTCCCCCCAACAGGGAGCCCCTGTGAACCAGTTTAAAAAAAACTGACTGGATCTGAGCTTTTACCCGATTATATCATTTGTGGTATAAAAGTTGGAGAACTCCTCCACAATACACCATTACAAACATCTCGAGTTTTTCCCATGATGCAATGCGAAAACATGGTGTATTGTCAGGGAAATTGAATAAAACTTATCACTCAAACAGATGATGTTTGATTCTCCGATGAATGGCCTTGAACTTCAAGATGAAAATCCGCTCGGCCAATTTCCCTCGAATCCTGCACAAGGACTTGGGGTACCGACGGGCAAGTCGGTCGTGGGTGTCACATTTTCACCCATGACCTGTGGTGCAGGAAAGCAGGATTGAGGAATGGCCTCATCGTCGTGGTATGAAGGGTGTTGTGAAGAAAGAGTCGTCGCTTGTGACACTGTGGTGTGGGGTATGACAGGGGTGGACAAAGAGAAAGGATGTCAGACATTTTTACAAACTCTAATGTTCAGGTACAAATGACAAACATCTATGGAACGTGATTTATATATTTTTTATTTTTGTGTACATTGTCGAGGCTCATATGAGAGCGAACACACAGAACGTACAACAAGGGGAGCAAGAGACAAGAAGGGTGGGAGAGGGAAGGACAAAACAGTGGGGAACAGGGACATCAGGAGATCTGTGGAAGGGAGAGGGATGGGGCGGGAAACATGGGGAATACAAGATGGACACTACAGGGACTTTCAGGTCCTGACACGACAGGAACTTTCAGGAAGGAAAGCAGGGAATTTGAAGGTGGTGGATTAACGGGGGTAGAAAAGATTGAGGTTTTGAATGGGGGAAGATAAGAGATGGTGTTGAACCGCTGTTTTGAACACCTGGAGGGAAGAGTGGGGTTTATTCCAAAGGCGGGGAAAAAGAGGAATGAAAGAGTGAAGGTGAGCAGTGATTCGTGATTTTGATAATGGCAGGGACCAGATCACGGCAGGGAAGCCAAGAGGTACGCATGCTCGCTCTCAGCTGTCTCGCCTGGGTTTGAATCCCGACCCAGCTATAAACTGTCATACCGGTGTTTCACAGGCAGGGTGATTCATAAATGTGTGTGATGTCCCCTGGATGGGTGTTAAACTCGGCGTCACATGTTCCTGGATCCCTCCTCCTCTCCCCCACCACACGTTCCCACCTCCCCTCTTCCTCTCCCTTCTCTCTCTCACCCCTTTCGGTCTTTCTCCTATCCCATCCCTCTCTCTCCTCACCCTCTCTCTCGTCACCCTATCCCTCTCTCTCCTACCCCTCTTCCTCCTCTATACTTCCCCTCCCTCCTCCCTCTCCTCTATCCTTCCCATCCCTCCTTTCCCTCGTCCCCGACCTCCCTCTTCCCTTGAATATTCCCATCAGCAAAGCGACAGGTAATATTTGCTGGTAAACAAATAAACAAACACAAATTAAGCTTTATATATTACATTTTCACACTTTCCTCAATTAAAAGAGGTTATGATTTACTGTAATTTATTTAATGAGTCAAGTGCTCATGAGCGTTCACGTCCCTGACCCTTAGTGAAGGGTAATGTTGTTAAACGTGTCCTTTATGATCCATCCATGAAGACCACACTCTGAACAGAGAGAGCATCAATGCTGCTACAGCAGTTACCTGGGTTATTGGACACATTCCTCGACAGGTGACCACTCTGACACAAGATACTCAAAACGGCACAATCATCCCAGCAAGCTGGTATCACTTTGCCAACCTCAGAAGGATGACAAGCTGAGTCAACCCCACCTGGTATGAATTCAACAGCCAAGTGGGATTTGAACTCAGGACCCATGTAAACCAAGCCCACCACCCGAACCATTAAACTAACACCAGGTATACCTTTATGATATTTTACCAAAACAGATAAACAGAGTCGGTACAAACACACCTATCTCGTGACAATGATTTCATAACAGTTCTTACAGCAGGTCAAAGGTCGAGGTCACAGCTTCAGGTCAAAATTTCGTGAAAAAATTATTTTTGGGTCAAACTTTGACCTTGAACTGGTGACTTCCATCCATCGAGCAGAATTAATTAGTTTCCTGGGAAACTCACCAACTCTGCTTTACAAACAGCCGACTTGTTTCGTGGTTACTAAGTTCACCCTTCACATCTTTAAAGATAATATTGAACATAATTTGGCCTTAAATAAGGTGAGTGCAGGACGAGCTATAAACTCCCAACCTGGTGATGCACAGGGAAGGTGTTGCATCAGTGAGCATACCTTCCTCTGAAAGCAAAGGTCAGTCTCTTGTCTTCTCATCCAGTGATTCCTCGAGGACGTTAATGATGCCACTGCAGTCAATAACAGGCCATTGTGTGCTGGTGCAGAGGCCCATCATCACAAGTAAATATTCATCTGATTTGTTGTAAACGAGATTAAAGAGGACTCGAATGATGAATGAAGTGATGAGGTATAAAATTATGTCATACATGTACAAGACGGAGGGTAACATGTCATGGATGGGATTTCCATTCACAATTCAATTCCGGTTCCGCTCCAGACATCGTGACATTCACTAAATCAATGAGTTCCTGTGTGAGTACACAGCACGGGAAACACAAGTTCTCGGTACGGAGTGAACGCCACGTACCGGGTCTGGACCCCTTGTCCTTGGGTGAACCGATCATGGACCCGCGGTCTTCCGGAGAACCTCCCGGACCGACCATGTTTCCTCCATCAGAGCCTCTCGTGGATCCCGGGCTGTTCGCTCTGAGATCTCGGGTCATGGTGGACCGCACGTCATGTCAGGAGAAAGACGTTACGCTGTGGTAACTGCATAATTGAAATAACACACATAGACATAATTGACCACAAAACTTAGAATTTAATTCTTGGACTTGAAATGTTTATCTATTTATTACTAAAACTCTCATCTTGTATGTATGTTTGTTTGTATGTATGTATGTTCCCGAAATACAGCCAAACGGTACACGATAGTGCAAAAATTTTAGGGCCACCGAACTCACCATTCTCCTGCGGTGTGCAGTATCAAGTTTCGTTCAAACCGGGCAACGAAAAAAATTATTGAAAAATCAATTCCCGATTCAATCAAGTACTCTTCCGGAGTATTTGCTCAATGCAAACAACCTCCACGGTACAGTTCGCTGGAGCTATCTTTTTTTATTTGTTGAAATGATGTTTTTTTCATCATTTTTTACTCTTCTTCTTCTACAACGGGAACCCAACGGGTTCATACCCCCGTGGGAGTTCAATTGTACAACTCTCAGATGAGTGACAGCACGGACGACAGATAGTTTTGAAACTTGGAAAGATTTTTATTGCATCAGAAAAAGAAACCAGAACACTTCACAAGAGCGAGGTTAGTTTCATAATCATCATTTGCGACTTAATTTTGTGTTGGGCATTGCCCAGCGCATTTAATAATTTATTTTTAAACAACAATTTAAAGAAACTTGATCGAAAGGGCCGTTTCTCGGCCCAAAGTGCCGGAATCACACATTGGGCCGAGTTAATGCCTGGGGAATGGTCTCAAGAATATACCTCTCAAGTTTGGTTCGGTTCCGTCCACTCATAACCGAGAAATACCAATTTTAAGAATATGGGCCAAAATGGCCGTTCCTCGGCCCGAAGGGCCGCAATCGCACTTTGGACTCAGTTATTGCCAGCGCAGATGTGTTCAGTATGTGCCTGTTAATTTTCATCGAATTCTGTTCACAAATAATGGAGAAATCGACGTTCAAATGAACTGTATATAAGAAAAGAGAGAACGTACGTTGACCCCGTGGGTTGAAACACCCCACTCCAAGCACTTCGTGACCTTTCACCCTTCACCTCCCATCGCGCATGCGCACTTCAGCCTTTCGGTTCCCACATTGCTCTGAAGGCCTAAACGAGGTCAGGACCCTGGCTCGGATAGATGTTGGTGGGAGGAACGAGCAAGGGAGGGCACATGGAGTTTTCTCCGTGTAAACGCGCAATCGCTCGTTTACACCGTGAGGGCACCGAGGCTTTCTCTTGGCGGAGAGCTGGACATTAACATTTGCTCTTTGACCCTTCCCCTTTGAACCCTATATTTAATTATATGTCTGGACGATGGGGTGAAGGGGCCAAGTGTGCTCTTCGTCAACCTTAAATTTTCAACCCCACAGCTGCACATGCAAGTAAAAAATGAAGAAGAGGAGTAAAAAATGAAGAAGAAGAGTAAAAATAAAGAACAAGAGTAAATAATGAAGAAGAAGAGTAATAAATGAAGAAGAAGAGTAAATAATGAAGAAGAATAAAAAATGAAGAAAAAGAAGAAGAAGAGTAATAAATGAAGACGGAGAGTTTAAAAAAACGAATAAGTAGAGTTTAAAAAATGAAGAAGAAGAGTAAATAATGAAGAAGAGTTTAAAAAATGAAGAAGAGTAAATAATGAAGAAGAAGAGTTTAAAAAATGAAGAAGAGTAAATAATGAAGAAGAAGAGTTTAAAAAAATGAAGAGTAAATAATGAAGAAGTGTAAAAAATGAAGAAGAGTTTAAAAATGAAGAAGATGAGTAATAAATGAAGAAGAAGAGTGTAAAAAATGAAGAAGAAGAGTTAAAACTGAAGAAGAGGAAAAAATGACGAAGAAGAGTAAATAATGAAGAAGAGTAAAAAATAAAGAAGAGTTCAAAAAATGAAGAAGAGTAAAAAGTGAAGAAGAAGAGTAATAAATGAAGAAGAAGAGTGTAAAAATAAAGAAGAAGAGGAGTAAAAAATGAAGAAGAAGAGCAAAAAAATGAAGAAGAGTAATAAATGAAGAAGAAGATAATAAATGAAGAAGAGGAGTAAATCATGGTTCATGGATACGGTGAGGGCGGACATGTGGGTGGTTGGAGTGTCAATGGAAGATGTGGAGGATAGAGCGAAATGGAGACGGTTGATCCGCTGTGGTGACCCCTAACGGGAGCGAGCCGAAAGAAGAAGAAGAGGAGTAAATCATGAAGAAGAAGAGCAAATAATGAAGAAGAGGAGTAAATAATAAAGAAGCGTAAATAATGAAGAAGAAGAGTAATAAATGAAGAGGAAGAGTAAATAATGAAGAAGAAGAGTTTAAAAAATGATGAAGAAGATTTAAAAAATGAAGAAGAGTAAATAATGAAGAAGAAGAGTAAATAATGAAGAAGAGGAGGAGTAAATAATGAAGAAGAGGAGTAAAAAATGAAGAAGAAGAGCAATAAATGAAGAAGAAGAGTAAAAATAAAGAATAAGAGTAAATAATGAAGAAGAGTAATAAATGAAGAAGAAGAGTAAAAAATGAAGTAGAAGAGTAAATAATGAAGAATAAAAAATGAAGAAGAAGAAGAAGAAGAGTAATAAATGAAGACGAAGAGTTTAAAAAATGAAGTAGAGTTTAAAAATGAAGAAGAAGAGTAAATAATGAAGAAAAAGACTTTAAAAAAAATGAAGAAGTGTAAAAAATGAAGAAGAGTTTAAAAATGAAGAAAATGAGTAAAAAATAAAGAAGAGTAATAAATGAAGAAGAAGAAGAGTGTAAAAAATGAATAAGAAGAGTTAAAACTGAAGAAGAGTAAAAAATGAGGAAGAAGAGTAAATAATGAAGAAGAGTAAAAAATGAAGAAGAGTTCAAAAAATGAAGAAGAAGAGTAAAAAGTGAAGAAGAAGAGTAATAAATGAAGAAGAAGAGTGTAAAAATAAAGAAGAAGAGGAGTAAAAAATGAAGAAGAAGAGCAAAAAAATGAAGAAGAGTAATAAATGAAGAAGATAATAAATGAAGAAGAGGAGTAAATCATGGTTCATGGATACGATGAGGGCGGACATGTGGGTGGTTGGAGTGTCAATGGAAGATGTGGAGGATAGAGCGAAATGGAGACGGTTGATCCGCAGTGGTGACCCCTAACGGGAGCGAGCCGAAAGATGAAGAAGAGGAGTAAATCATGAAGAAGAAGAGCAAATAATGAAGAAGAGGAGTAAATAATGAAGAAGCGTAAATAATGAAGAAGAGTAATAAATGAAGAGGAAGAGTAAATAATGAAGAAGAAGAGTTTAAAAAATGATGAAGAAGATTAAAAATGAAGAAGAGTAAATAATGAAGAAGAGGAGGAGTAAATAATGAAGAAGAGGAGTAAAAAATGAAGAAGACGAGTAATAAATGAAGAAGAGTGTAAAAAATGAAGAAGAGTTAAAACTGAAGAAGAGTAAAAAATGAGGAAGAAGAGTAAATAATGAAGAAGAGTAAAAAATGAAGAAGAGTTCAAAAAATGAAGAAGAAGAAGAAGGGTGATAAATGAAGAAGAGTGTAAAAATAAAGAAGAAGAGTAAAAAATGAAGAAGAAGAGCAAAAAAATGAAGAAGAAGATAATAAATGAAGAAGAGGAGTAAATCATGGTTCATGGATACGGTGAAGGCGGACATGTGGGTGGTTGGAGTGTCAATGGAAGATGTGGATAGAGCGAAATGGAGACGGTTGATCCACTGTGGTGACCCCTAACGGGAGCGAGCCGAAAGAAGAAGAAGAGGAGTAAATCATGAAGAAGAAGAGCAAATAATGAAGAAGAGGAGTAAATAATAAAGAAGCGTAAATAATGAAGAAGAAGAGTAATAAATGAAGAGGAAGAGTAAATAATGAAGAAGAAGAGTTTAAAAAATGATGAAGAAGATTTAAAAAATGAAGAAGAGTAAATAATGAAGAAGAAGAGTAAATAATGAAGAAGAGGAGGAGTAAATAATGAAGAAGAAGAGTAAATAATGAAGAAGAAGAGTAATAAATGAAGAAGACGAGTAATAAATGGCCTGTGTGTTTTTTTTGAAAGTTGTTTTTTTTTTTTGCACATACAGGCACGCACGTACAGACACGTACTAGTGTAATAATAATGAGTAACAGCAACACGCTGTGACAGCCATCCACGTCCTTGATTGTTAAGAATTTGCTGCCCAGTTAATTGTAATGTTGTATGTTGGAAACCCAGCCTAAGTTTACATTGTGAAAATATTTACATGTACTTTTATGCAGAATGAAGTTATTTTATTTTCTTTTGTGAAATTAAGGTTGAAAACACCCAACAAATTAATTTTTTTGTGCTTTGGAATTATTTATGTGAGATGCATTCAAAATTGTGTTTTCATACTTAATGATGCAAGATTTATATTTTTTCTTTGTATGAATACACACACATAGATATTGTTGCGAATTCGTGCCCGCCGGCGTGCGGACGGCCACTCGACTCGAATGGCGGCCGCTTCGCACACCGAAACGGACAATTCTGTCGTGACCCTCTCGGAACAACGCCGGGAGCTAGTCACGGGTGGGGGTTTAACCCCACCACGACCGTGTCAATTGGCCACCCGCGCAGGATAGGGTTGCTCACCAAATTCGATCCACCTAAGTACCTGCGCGGACGGTCGACCGGGCGATCGTACCTCGCCGCAGGACGACTCCGGACACGAACCGCTTGAGCGGTCCGTTCCGTGCTATCGGGGTAACCGAGCGGTGTTATCGTCGGCCTCGACGGTTCCGATTAATTAATTATCGGGCGTATTAAGCCCACTAAGAACCCTTTACGTGAAGCAGGATGGAGGGTCAATAAAGAAAAGACAAAGCGAAACGGGGAAAACAGTTCACACAATGCACATTTTATTTATTACGCGACACATGGAAAGCACACATATACAGCCAAACAGTCAAAATGCACATATAGCAGTCCAAACAATAAAAGCAACGACGACGCAGAGTTACTACCGACTATGCGCACACACGGAAACACTTATACAGTTCGACTTTACAAGACACGGCGCCACAAGATCCACACAAAAACCCCAAAAAGAAATGGTGACTTCCCTTTGGGCCGTCGAGTCCCTCTCCGACGTCCGCCTGGCCGCAACTCCGTGCCCTGGCGTGGTTAGTGAGTCCTCTCCGGCGTGCCTCGTGCCGGCACGTGTTGGCCGCTCGACGCCACGGACGGAGTTTCCAGCGCTATTCCAGCGCGAATAGAAGGGGGGGGGGACGTGGTTGCTCGTGGTCGCGGTGTGGGGAACGGAAGACGTTCCGTCCCGCCAGCGGGGTCTCGGGACCGCCCCACAAAAGACCAGGCCCGCGGCCACCAGGAAGAGAAGAGGACGAGCGAGCCGGAAGACAGGAAGAGAGCAACAGCAACAACAGCGCTCATTCCGTGTCCGACTTTTTATCCACTGGGGCTCCGCCCTTCACTCCGCCCCCGTTTTCGGCTCCACCCTCCTTTGAGAGGGTTCTCGAAGCGGGGCGTTCCCTCACCCCGACCGCCTCACGCTGGTCATCCACCAATTGGCGGCGAGCTGCCCCTCCCCCTTCTCCTCCCTCACACGAAGCGCCGAGAATAATGGCGCGAAAAACCCACCAGCATCGTTGGCAGTTTTCGTCCGTTTTAAATAAAAGATATTGAAAGAAAAACGACTTACTCAAAGCGTCGCAGCCCGGATGGATCACATAAATTCCCTCCAGACAAAGGATTTGGGCTAACTACACATGTACTTAAGAGATATCTCACCTACGGGACCTGAATGGTGGTTTGCGAATTTCCACAGCCCAAACAATATATATATATATATATATATATATATATATATATATATATATATATATATATATATATATATATATATATATATATATATATATATATATATATATATATTTGGTCTAATTGATTTGCCTGATTGTAATTCAGTTTTATATAATTTTATGCACTGTTCATATCATGTCAAGTATCATCTGTTCAAGTTTTTATGCATCTCATTCTATTGATGCCCGCTGTGGGACATAACAAGTAAAAATATTTCTAAATTATATATATATATCATGGAGAAATTATATCAGAAAGGTGTTTGACTTCCCAAGTGGGACCCATATTGTTCTCTTTTACCAGTCATTGCTGAATTTCTACCTATTGAATGTCAACTATTATGTCGTATCGCAAAATTTCTATGTGGTTGTTCGTCTTTTCATAATTCTTACCTGAGGTTGCTTCATTATGAATCTTGGAACAATGGGTAGTATGTCATCAGTAGCTAAAACTTTTAATTACATTTTATATAAATGTAAGTTATCGGTCAATACCTTTTATGCTCCTAAAGCCCATTTAATGTATGCAAGCATAGAATTATCAGCAGTTTTCCTAACACTGCATGATGATGTTTGAGTCCCCCGGACTCTGAAAATAATTGATTGATGAATTTTGTGTGGCGTGAAAACGGGAAAGCAGGGTGGGGGGGGGCGAAAAACACCTCCATGGATAGGTTATGAGCTGGAGTTGTGCACCTTGACACTGCTTTTTTGACACACATGAAGATGCGAGGAAAAAACGGTATTTTAATCGCGCTAATATATTATATTGGAGACGCCAACCATGATGACGCTGCTAAACATCTACTCGCCGAGCGGCAGCACCTACCGCTGTGTATCTATTCATGGCGCCACCTGGTGGTCCTAGGGGACTCATATGTTCAAAAGAACATACCCTTCTATTATTGTACTTAAAGGTGCCTTTGTGCAATCAATTATATTTGAGAGAGAAGAAGCTCCACAGTTCCTCTCTGGAGCAGAACTTTCTGAATTTGAATTGTCAACTGTGCTTTGCACAAAGTGAATTTGTCAAAAAGGTATTTACGACTTTTACCCACGTGGTATTTCTTTTTATTCCCAATTTTTAGTGTTTGTTTCTCAATTGCAATGGTATCTACTTTTATTTATTGTACGTTTGTGTTTGAGTGTGCTTTTTTGGTACGAATAAAGATATTATTATTGTTAATACTGCTTGTATATTTTTGCCGCAATCATGCTCTGCATGATACGTGATAATAAATGATTATGAATTACAGTTGTTTTCAAGTTGTGCTCATTATGTGTTACTGTGCAATGTAATGATGTCGCAATACAACTTCAATGTTTTGATTATGGCACCGGTATAACAGCGGTGCTCCGCTGACCCCAGACCTACGGGTCGAGGGCTCCATCAAGCTGGAAGATGAAGGGAGTCGTGCACCGCAATGTTCGTTTCTTTGGCGTGCAAACAAAAGGGTAAAAACAAAAACTCCATTTTATGAACGTTGTGATAAAGTTGAAAACTAACGTCATGCTTCAATGTTGTGACAACGTTGAAATCTGACGTCATGGGTGTTGCAAAAACAACTTCCCACTGACCCAATTCTGACGTCCGGATAGAACTGGCAAACGACGTTGCAACAACGTTGTGTGCCTGCTGGGCTGTGACGTGCTGATTCCGGATATACCTTTAGTTTTGGTCTGTGATGAGTAGTTCTCGAGTTTTAAAAGGACAAACAAACGTGCACTTCTACTTTATATATTTAGATGTATATATAATATAGAAAAGAGGAATATAAGGAAAAGAATAGAGAATAAGAATCTGCCATCAGCAAGGATAAACGTCCATTCATAAACCCCACTACTCCTGGTCCGCTGGTGTTGAATACTCCGGTCACCTTCTGATATGTAAAACATGTCTTTACACAACGTCATGAAAGTTGAATGTTCTCATTAACGGGTTCTCGAATCTTCAGCATCATCTTCTTCATCATCCAAAACATCCAAATCATCCCCGGGGTGATCCCAGTCCTCGGCGGATGCACACACACGCTTCAGTCCAGGTAAGTGTGTTCATCCTGCAGGAAGAGTCGGACCGGCGATAAATTTCAGACTCAATCAGATCTTCCAGCACAGCGTGGTCATACTTTTACCCAGAGGTGTGAGGAAGTTCGACGGAACATGGAATCCACTGATGGCATGACAGGGTCGGCCAACTAATCTTCGGCGTGGTCGAACGTGAGCACGCACACTCGTGGACGGGTCGCCACTCCGACACAGGATACCAGCAACCTGGCACTCATTTTGCCGACCTCGGAAGGATGACAGGCAGAGTCAACCCCACCTGGTATTAATTCAACAGTGAGTGGGATTTGAACTCAGGATCCTCGGATCCCAAGCCCACCACCCGAACCATGAAGCCAACACCGGGGATGTTTTACAGAAAGTGAAAGTTTCATCACAACTCGGAAATCGATTGATTTCGAGAGCGAATGACGCTTGAAATACACAACAAGCAGACAGAGGCTTTTGCATCACCTACACTTGGTGAAGTAGTTAGTGTAATAGTATTTGGGGTGTATAGCTCAGTGGAAGAGTATTTGATTGCCGTTCAAGAAGACTGGTTCGAATCCGGTGGCTCTCTGACCTTTTTTTTTGCCCCTCATTCCCTGAAAATATATTTATTTTGCCTCATTTTCTCTGTTTGGAATCACGTGAATCATCTTCACCTGGACGTGTTGTTCCGGTGTGCTTCGTGAGTTTGAACAGGTTCGTTGTTACCTGTATGTGTGTTTATTTGTCTCCATGTACACACGATTGCCTCGTCCTTGTGCAGGCAAGGTGTTCAAGGAAATTTACACACAGGAGGCCGTTTGGCCCATCAAGCCCGTGCCATGTCCATCCGCCGGAACTTTCTTGCCGACTGTCGGTTGTGCTCATGATGAAGCTCACCAGAAGCAACTGTTCACAATGGCCTACTCCTTTCAGGGATCTCGTGATATCTGCAATATCGATCACCTGAGTGCGGAATGGACAGCCGGCTTTTGAACTCCATCTGAATGACAGCGTGCTCCAAGATGCATCGCCTTAATTGTACCCCTGTACCAGAACGGTAGTTTTTACGTTATAAGTTAAACAACCGCCAGAATCGACAACTTAATGGCGCGTTCACTGCTCCACAAGCTGTTCTGGTGCCCAGGACGGTGGTTTGAAGTTAGGAATTGTCTGCCTGGTATTACCTACACGGTGATACCCCGAAAAGGTCGTGGCTGTGGAGGGACGGATCGGTTTAAATGGGGATTACATCGGTAGCTGGATGTATTGGAGGGAGAGGGGTGAAGGGGTATTGGCTGATGTGGATGGTCGGTAGTTTGTGTGTTGATGGGTCACGGGTGATGACACTGGGATTGGTGCGGCGAAGACATGATGGGCCGAACGTCCTCCTCCTGTGCCAAAGTTCCTTGTATGGTAAATTATTTTGGAAAATTCGACGCCTTCTTGGAGGAATTTTCCAAAATATATTGAAATCAACGTGGGTTCGATTCCCGTCCGAGCTTTAAACCGTCATCGAGGGTGTCACGGATTCCGGAGGACCAATCACAACGCAGCACATTTTGTCCCCGCCCCCGTGGCTTGCATCTGATTCCGTTTGAGCCCCTGATTGGCAGTCAGGAATCACGTGGTGAGTTCCAGAGGCACCGTCCTGTCGATCGCACTCCTCGTCGAACAGAGAAAGGTCACGTGGCCGGAGAAAACGTTCTGAGTCGTTTCGGCCGCAAGAACAACCTTGGGAATTAGGAAGAAGAAGGCACACTCCATTTTGACTTCTCTCCCCGCTGTGTGCAGGCCACGTGTTCTGGAGGACTTCCCTCCCCGCTGTGTGCAGGCCACGTGTTCTGGAGGACTTCCCTCCCCGCTGTGTGCAGGCCACGTGTTCTGGAGGACTTCCCTCCCCGCTGTGTACAGGCCACGTGTTCTGGAGGACTTCCCTCCCCGCTGTGTGCAGGCCACGTGTTCTGGAGGACTTCTCTCCCCGCTGTGTGCTGGCCACGTGTTCTGGAGGACTTCCCTCCCCGCTGTGTGCAGGCCACGTGTTCTGGAGGACTTCCCTCCCCGCTGTGTGCAGGCCACGTGTTCTGGAGGACTTCCCTCCCCGCTGTGTGCAGGCCACGTGTTCTGGAGGACTTCCTTCCCCACTGTGTGCAGGCCACGTGGTCTGGAGGACTTCTCTCCCCGCTGTGTGCAGGCCACGTGTTCTGGAGGACTTTCCTCCCCGCTGTGTGCAGGCCACGTGTTCTGGAGGACTTCTCTCCCCACTGTGTGCAGGCCACGTGGTCTGGAGGACTTCTCTCCCCGCTGTGTGCAGGCCACGTGTTCTGGAGGACTTTCCTCCCCGCTGTGTGCAGGCCACGTGTTCTGGAGGACTTTCCTCCCCGCTGTGTGCCGGCCACGTGTTCTGGAGGACTTGAGGACATGAAGTGGTTGGTTGTTGTTGTTGCGGTTTCTGCCTTTTTCGTGCTGGAGGTGAGTTTGGCTGTTGTTTGGTGACGCAAAATGATCGAGGATTGACATATCAAAACACGTGCACACTTTACCAGAAAAAAACCCGCGAACACGTGTTCGTACTGTGACGTGGGGTTCAGGGTTTCGGGGTGTCTGGTTGCTGTTGCTCTTGGAGTCCGAGTTTGGGTTCATGTTGGGTTTGGGGGGAGGATAAGCGTTCGGGTTGTTGTTTGGTGTTGCGATCGGTGTTAAAGGGTCAGGGGTCAGGTATTCGAATGTAGGTAATTTGGTCACAGGAAACTTGGTCACGGGAAACTTGGTCACAAGGTAATTTGGTCACAAGGTAATTTGGTCACAAGGTAATTTGGTCACGCTATTATTATTATTGTTATTATTATTATTATTATTATTATTATTATTATTATTCACTGCATTTAAGGCCAGTAAGGCCCAAGAGCAGTAATAAACATTTTAATTTCATGGCCGGCGAATCTTGTTGGCATAATGACGTATTGACCAAGTTTACTGACAACTATAATGGAATCGGAATTTAAAAGTTGAGAGACAGAATCGATTCCATTATAGTCGTCAGTAAACTTGGTCAATACGTCATTATGCCAACAAGATTCGCCGGCCATAAATGTAAATGTTTATTACTGTTCTTGGGCCTCACTGGCCTTAAATGCAGTGAATAACAATAATAATAATAATAATAATAATAATAATAATAATAATAATACCGTGACCAAATTACGTTGTGACCGTTTTACCGTGACCAAGTTTCGCGTGACCAAATTTCCTGTGACCAAATTACCGCGCCCCCAGGTATTCATGTCACCATGTAGGATGTGTACCTGTGTGAGGTATTGATGTCACCATGTAGGATATGTACCTGTGTGAGGTATTCATGTCACCATGTAGGATATGTACCTGTGTGAGGTATTGATGTCACCATGTAGGATATGTACCTGTGTGAGGTATTCATGTCACCATGTAGGATGTGCACCTGTGTGAGGTATTCATGTCACCATGTAGGATGTGTACCTGTGTGAGGTATTCATGTCACCATGTAGGATGTGTACCTGTGTCAGGTATTCATCTCACCATGCAGGATGTGTACCTGTGTAAGGTATTAATGTCACCATGTAGGATGTGTACCTGTGTGAGGTATTCATGTCACCATGTAGGATGTGTACCTGTGTAAGGTATTCATGTCACCATGTAGGATGTGTACCTGTGTAAGGTATTCATGTCACCATGTGGGATGTGTACCTGTGTAAGGTATTCATGTCACCATGTGGGATGTGTACCTGTGTAAGGTATTCATGTCACCATGTAGGATGTGTACCTGTGTAAGGTATTCATGTCACCATGTAGGATGTGTACCTGTGTAAGGTATTCATGTCACCATGTGGGATGTGTACCTGTGTAAGGTATTCATGTCACCATGTAGGATGCGTACCTGTGTAAGGTATTCACGTCACCATGTAGGATGTGTACCTGTGTAAGGTATTAATGTCACCATGTAGGATGTGTACCTGTGTTAGGTATTCATGTCACTATGTTGGATGTGTACCTGTGTAAGGTATTGATGTCACCATGTAGGATGTGTACCTGTGTAAGGTATTCATGCCACTATGTGGGATGTGTACCTGTGTAAGGTGTTCATGTCACCATGTGGGATGTGTACCTGTGTAATGTATTCATGTCACCATGTGCGATGTGTACCTGTGTAATGTATTCATGTCACCATGTGGGATGTGTACCTGTGTAATGTATTCATGTCACCATGTGCGATGTGTACCTGTGTAATGTATTCATGTCACCATGTGGGATGTGTACCTGTGTGAGGTATTCACGTCACCATGTAGGATGTGTACCTGTGTAAGGTATTCATGTCACCATGTGGGATGTATACCTGTTAGGTATTCATGTCACCATGTAGGATGTGTACCTGTGTAAGGTATTCATGTCACCATGTGGGATGTGTACCTGTGTAAGGTATTCATGTCACCATGTGGGATATGTACCTGTGTAAGGTATTCATGTCACCATGTGGGATGTGTACCTGTGTAAGGTATTCATGTCACCATGTAGGATGTGTACCTGTGTAAGGTATTCACGTCACCATGTGGGATGTATACCTGTTAGGTATTCATGTCACCATGTAGGATGTGTACCTGTGTAAGGTATTCATGTCACCATGTGGGATGTGTACCTGTGTAAGGTATTCATGTCACCATGTGGGATGTGTACCTGTGTAAGGTATTCATGTCACCATGTAGGATGTGTACCTGTGTAAGGTATTCATGTCACCATGTAGGATGTGTACCTGTGTAAGGTATTCATGTCACCATGTAGGATGTGTACCTGTGTGAGGTATTCATGTCACTATGTGGGATGTGCACCTGTGTAAGGTATTCATGTCACCATGTAGGATGTGTACCTGTGTGAGGTATTCATGTCACCATGTAGGATGTGTACCTGTGTGAGGTATTCATGTCACCATGTAGGATGTGCACCTGTGTAAGGTATTCATGTCACTATGTGGGATGTGTACCTGTGTAAGGTATTCATGTCACTATGTGGGATGTGTACCTGTGTGAGGTATTCATGTCACCATGTAGGATGTGCACCTGTGTAAGGTATTCATGTCACCATGTGGGATGTGTACCTGTGTAAGGTATTCATGTCACCATGTAGGATGTGTACCTGTGTAAGGTATTCATTTGAGAATATCTCGGATTGAAACCTGAGGGCACCATTCATCACTACCCATCAGGTGAGGCTCAGGTGTGACGTTCGACCCCCGTGTAGTCTTCATCCGGACCTGTGTGCTCCTTGTGAAGTATCCTTCGTAGTAGAGAATGTGAAGTTGCTTCACCTGTTCCCTTGGTAATTAGTTTGGGTTTGTTCCTTTGTTTCATTTTATGACGTAATTAATTAAAAGCGCTTTTTCGACCCTTCATTGTTTAGGGTCTCTCACCTGAAGCAAAGACTGTCGCTGATCATGACCCCAAGACGAAAGTGCTTCTGGTCCCCACGACTCAACGTGATCACAGAAGGCACAAGCGAGCCTGGGAGATCCCAGCGATCAAATTCCCGGAGCATGCCCATGGCGATTACCCCAAGTACCTGGTCTCGGTAAGTATCACGTTTACATCGGATCGGAGGAAGGGACGATGTAGGTCAACACAGTCCGTGGTTGCCCAGATTTTTTTAAACTTTACATTGAACTTGACATTTTTACCCGTCGGTTGACTGACGAAGTTAATCCAAAGACGACATGTTGTCCTTCACGAACATCGTGCTCTATTCAAACTGTCATTCGTCCGGTCAGATGACATCCCCTTCGTCAGCCAACTTCTTCGTCTTTGTCTTCTTCTTACCGGCCATAATAATATTCCCAGATTCCTGCGTGTTGGCTGGCCGGAAGTTTGGCTCAAGTCTTTCACGAACGAGCTGGCCAGGCCTGACGTTCGCCTCAGCTTCGAGCAGGAATTTGTAATTTGGCCAGGGTGCCGGCGATAGCTCGCCCACTCTTAGCAAATGACGCCGTGGGATCTTTTATGTCCACCAACTAATACCAGCAGATGGGACGCCCTGCCTGTGAAAGCCCGAGATGACAGTTTACAGCTGGGCTGAGATTCAAACCCAGGCTATGATGTTATTTAATGACCAAGTACGTGCCCGTACGTACGTGGCCGTACGTGCAAAAAAAACCGAAAAACTTTCAAACCGCATTCCAGAAATAACAACCACACAGGCCGTTCCTTCGCTCTCGCGTGCCCGTACATGCGTGGCTGTACGTGCGTGCCATACGTGCGTGGCTGTACGTACAAACCAAAAAAAAAACTTTCAAACAACCACACAGGCCGTTTCTTCGCTCTCGTAAACGACGACTGGATTGGGGCGTTGTGTTTATCTCGAAATGCGCATAACAAATCGAGAAATGATTACAATACAGTAAGTCATCACTATCCGGAAGTCTGTACGTTGTAACCCAGAATGGGGAACGCGGCTGAGGATCTCTTCCCCAACGGCCACGCCTCCGCAGCAACGTGTCCTGTCATTGGTAACTAAATGGCGCATCGGCCACGCCTCCGCAGCAACGTGTTCTGTCATTGGTTGGTAAATAAATGGCCATAACTTGGGAACCACTTGTCCGATTAATATCAATATATATCCCCACTTGTCCCCAGAAATATAGCTGGCAAGTTTCAACTAGATCGGACCAGTGGTTGTCAAGAAACAGCGGTCACACACACACACACACACACACACACACACACACACACACACACACACACACACACACACACACACACACACACACACACACACACACACACACACACACACACTGCTGGAATTACAGATAGACGATGTTATTTCATGACGTGTTAAAGTGCTCTCCTGTGGCTCTGGTTCATTGGTGTTGATTGTGTGCCCCTTGCAGGTCGTATCTAATGTCGAAAAAGAGGTAAGGTACAGCCTTACTGGTCCTGGTGCTGATCAGAACCCCAAAGGGGTGTTCATTGTCGATCCGGTGACAGGACGTATTTATGTGACGCGTGAGCTGGACAGGGAAACCTTTCCAGAATACAAGGTAAAGTTGGGGAGGCTGTTACGGTCCCGGTCTGGCAGTGGTATATGGGGTTGGAGATGGGAGTTGCGGTGATGGGGCGAGGGATGGTGGTGTTTTGTGTTAATCTTGTCATTTGGTGCCTTGCAGACTGAAGTGTTCAGTCGGTGACCTCTGTGTTTGTTAGAGCCTCTCCTCCATTTCTGCTCCGTCTGCTTTCTCAACCCTGCTACTGTCCCCAGCTTCTCCATGAGGATGCACGCATTCTACATCATAACTTCCCCCTCCCTCCTGGATAACTTTCAAAACCTCGGCTTTCCACACACCTCCATCCTTTGTTCCTCCTTCATCCCTTTTGTGGAATGCCTTCTGGAGACAGTTCAATCGCACTCTTCCCTCCAGAGCTTCAAGCAAGCGTTGCACCACCACCTCATGTTACCCCCATCCTGACCCGAAATCCTCCGTACCCCATCAACACAACCTAACCAAACCCTCTTACTTGCAAGTCTCTCTCTCTCCCTCCGTTTCTCTCTCCTCTTCCTGTTCGGCCATTCCCTTGGTTGTTTAGTCCAACTGCCTCGCCATTCCATGAGCCTTGATTTTGTATTTGTATATTTTGTACATGAAAGGTGAAACACACAATTGAGATTGCTTGTTTCTTGCACAGCTCGAATTCTTCGCAGTGAACATGAAGGGGATCCAAACAGAATCTCCCACCAAGATCACCATCCAGGTGCTGGACATCAATGACCATTTTCCCCAGTTCACACAGCCCGAGTTCAAGGGCTTCGTGAAGGAAGGATCATTACCAGGTGCGCAGTCACGGGGTGCTAGTTTAAGCAGTTTAGGGTACACTGTCATACGGGGCTCGAGAATTTCGTCACTGGGCTCTCGAGTTGCAAGCACAGTCTCATAATGGAGCTGTCCACGACCTTGGTTCGAATCTTGACCGAGGCCAGTCCTGGCATTTCACGTGCGTTTAGTCACCCGTCTGCCTTGTGGATTGAGGTCTTCCACAACCACAAAGCAGACGGATGACTGGTCGTTGGAGGACGTGAAAGATTCCACGCTGTCCTTTACGGGAAGGAGGTGAGCTATCTCTGGCACCGCGCAAAGGAACTACTTAATTTTTTTTTTCATTTGAATTTCAGTCAAAAAAAAAAATTCCAAATCATTCCAAACAGGAAACATTCTGCTTTTTCGGGACATTATAAAGGACACAAACAGTCACGAATAACTAGGGGAACGTGTTAGATAAGGTGGTGTAAAAGGCGGTGCATCAACTGTGGTAAACCTTCGATTCAATGTTTTTTGGGGGTTTGTTTTTTTCGATAGCATTCAGAACTTTTATTATTTAATTTGAATTGTATATTGTTGTTTAAAATGGCTCTGAGAGGGTTAATCATGCCCTGTTTAGTGCAGTTTTCTCTAAATGAATGTATTATCAACTCTTTTCACCCACTTTTAGCTCACCTGGAACAAAATGCACCGCCTTTTACACCACCTTATCTCCAAGGGATGCCGCATACCGGACATGGAAAAACTCTTCTTCCACCGACTCGCATTCAGCTTTCATGTCCACCAGAAATCATTGCAAACATGTTATTCGTGAAGCGAAGCATTCCTTTATTCAAAAGAAATGTGACAACCTGTCATCTTCTTCCACCAATAGATCTTTCTGGTCCTCAGCTACAAGTACCTACAACAACTTCTATTGCTCCACCTTTTCTTCGCTTTTCCGCTCCGATGATACTATCGCTGTCTCTCCGACCGATAAAGCAACTCTTTTTGGTTCTCTTTTCTCCTCTAACTCTACTCTGGATGACTCCAACATTCCATCTCCCTCTGATGCTCCCCTCACCAATCCTATGTCCCTCCTTATAATCTCTTTTCATGCAGTCAAACAAATACTCCTCTCTCTGGACATAAGCAAGGCCGACGGGCAAGATGGCATTCCTCCCCGTGTCTTGAAGGAATGTGCTTCAGAACTTGCACCCATGCTTGCTCGTTCGTTTCGTTTTTGTTTGAAAACCAAAACTTTTCCTCTTTCCTGGAAACATGCCTTAGTACAGTCTATTTTAAAGAAAGGTGATCGTTCAAACCCTTCGAACTATCGCCCCATCGCTCTGACTTCGACTGTTTCCAAAGTCTTTGAATGTCTTCTCAATTCCCATTTTCTCAATCATCTTGAATCTCACAGTCTTCGACCTGACCACCAATACGGCTTTCGCAAGGCAAGATCTTCAGGTGATATCCGTGCTTACATTACGAATGTCTGGGCCTCTTTGTTTAGAGACTTTGGGTAATCTTTTTTTGTCGGCCTTGATATCTCAAAAGCCTTTGACAGAGTTTGGCATCAGGGTCTGATATCCAAGCTTCCCTCTTTCGGCTTTCCTCCTTCACTCTGCTCTCTCATATCGAGCTTTCTCTCCGACCGCTCTATCTCCGTAATTGTTGATGGTTCAACATCTCCTCCCTTCCCCATCAACAGCGGTGTCCCTCGGGGTTCCGTTCTGTCTCTAACACTCTTCCTTCTTTTTATCAACGACCTTCTTTCTTCCACAAATCACCAAATGCACTCGTAAGCTGATGCCACATTACACTCCTCCATGTCTTTCCCATCTGCCCCATCTTCCCTCACTCGATCTACATCTCGTTTCATCACAGCCACCTCCTTGAATTCGGATTTGGACAAGATCTCCCATTGGGGAAAATGTAATCAAGTTAAATTTAATTTTTCAAAAACTCAATTTCTTCTCATCTCTCCATCTAAAACCCCTCTCAACCCTCCAATCTCCTTTGAAAGCTCTACAATTACACCATGTGATGCAATAAATTTCCTTGGTATCACTCGAACATCAAATTTATCCTGGAATCCACACATTACGCAAAGAGCTGAGTCTGCCTCGAAGAAATTAGGAGTCCTGTTCAGATGTCGAAGATTCTTTTCCTCTGAACAGTTGCTCCAACTCCATAAAGGATTGATTCGTCCTTGTGTGGAATACTGCTCTCACATCTGGGGAGGTTCCAACTCCACGAACACACTGGACAGAATTGAATCCAAAGTTATTCGACTTGTCAACTCCACCAATGTGACCTCAAAACTTGACCCGCTCAAATTACGCCGCATAGTCGGCTCTCTTTCCTTTTCCACAGATATTACTTCGGTTTCTGCTCGCAAGAACTTGCTGCTTGTGTACCTCCACCATTATCGAGACCAAGGAACATTCGACAAGCCACTACATCACGTGATTATTGTGTGGCCATTGGAAACTCAAGGGTGGGCCTTTACGAAGTTTGTTTCTTCCTCTCCACTGCCAAACTATGGAACTCTTCACCTTCTCATGTTTTCCCAAACACTTATGACCTTCCCCTTTTCAAAAAGTAGATTTCATTCTTTCTCAAAAACTCTGAGACTATTCTCTCTTTTCTTACTTTTCTATTCATGCAGTTCTTTTATTTAAGGCTTGGCCTCGATGAGGACTATTCAGTCCGTTCCTGTCGCCTTCAACATGAAAAACAAGGACAACTAGAGGCGGAGCACTCGGGAGAGTGCAAAACCTCCGCCGCCAATACTGCTGGGTCACTCAAGTGAACCTTATATCTTATTCATTAAATATGTCAACAGTGCTGACGGTTATAGTTCTTTTCTCCAACATTTTTTTGGGGGGGGGGGGGGTTTGGAAATCACTTCAAATATGTAAAAATGCAAAAAAAAAAAAAAAATCGAAATTTTGTTGGAAAAAAAGTTGCAAAATTTTTTTTCTCTAACAATTTTTTTGGGGGGGTTGGAAATCACTTAAAACATGTAGAAATGCAAAAAAATCTCTATTTTATTTTGGGGGGTAACAATTTTTTGGGGGGTTGGAAATCACTTAAAACATGTAGAAATGCAAAAAAAAAAATTTTTCTCAAACATTTTTTGGGGGGGGGGTAACAAATTTTTTTTTGGGGGGGGGGTTTGAAATCACTTAAAACATGTAGAAATACAAAAAAATTTCTCTATTTTTGGGGGGGGTAAAAAACATTTTTGGGGGGGGTTGGAAATCACTTAAAACATGTAGAAATGCAAAAAAAAAAATTTTTTCTCTAACAATTTTTTTTTGGGGTGGGGGGGACCCCCCCACCCCAAAATTGGACCCAATCACCAAGTCCAAAATTTAATGGCATGATCCTTGGACCATACCTAACCCCCCCAACAAGTTTCGTCGAAATCCGTCGAGGAGTTTTTCCGTAATACTGTTCACAAACAAACAAACAAGCAAACAGAAAGGGGTGAAAACAGTAACCTCCATCCATCTTCGAAGATGGCGGAGGTTAAATAATTATGTCCAAGAGCCGAGTCCTAAAGGCAATAACAGCAACAACTTCCGATATTTCGTCACGTGCCTTGACGGAGCCAATAGCGTGACCCGTCATGGAGGCTCCTGTTCATGACGAGAAAATCGTGTATTTACGAAATTACAACACATTAAATGGAATAATCTTTAAATAGTAACGTGAACTTTTCGAAACTTTAAAGCAAATGTCTGAATATATTAAAAAGTTGATGATAGACGCTCTCAAAAGGCACCCTCAATGCGAGGATGTGTGCAGGTGTTTAGTATTTAAGGAGATCCGGATCCTGTACATAAAAGAGCCGAGTCCGAAAGGTTTTGTCTTCACCAGAAGAAGAAGAATAAGAAGAACAACAACAACAACTACGCGGAGCTCTCTTCGCTATGCGAGACGTGGCTAAGAACTGTTCAGGGGAAGGTATTGGCATCACGTGGTGTCCGTCAGTCAAAACACTCGGATCTTCTTCTACGAGGACGTGCCAAAGTCTATTCACGACATTAAAAAAAAATCAGGTTATGAGGGGGTCTAAAATGATCAAATTATCAATGTTGGGGTTTGACCACCCCCCCCCCCCACCCACCAAAATAGGTATTTGCCTTGTCCGAATCCACAGACGATTTTGATGAACCTAGACCACAACCTTCATCACCCATGATGGACTAAAGTTTGTTCACGGCATAAAAAAAATCATGAGTTTTCCCCCCAAAATAGGTGTTTCTTTTCTTCTCCATTGCATATTCTGTAGGTCGTCCACACCTCCCAGGGGTTCAATGGTTGTACTACGTGAGCCCAGCGGCATTGCCCCTATTTTTTTTTTCTTTTTACAGTTTTACCCTCTGTAATCAGTCTTAAATGTCTCTTTTATCATTTCGCTAAACCAGTGGCGCTAGTATTGCCGGAAAAGCCGCCCTACCATCATGACTAGTCCTGTATCACCTTCGGACATTGGGGTGAAGGGTCACGGAGGGGTTGCTCCACCTCCGGACTGGGCCATTGGCCAATGGTAAGAAAGAGGAGAGGAGTGTAGAGCTTCACACTTCACAGCACCGACGTCGTGCTGCCCTCTGCCATCTTGTTTCACCATCACTGAGACATCTTGGGTCAGGATTACGAAACTTGACACCCAGTGGCCGGAATAACTAATGTGCCGACTGCGCTTTGCTTCATTCGAATATAAGTTTCTTGCTCTTATTACCGGTGGTTCCTTCCAAGGTGTAACAGTGACAGCTGTCTCAGCTGTGGACCAAGATGACCCGAAAACAGCACATGCAATGATTCGATACAAGATCCTCTGGCAAAGTCCGGAAGAGCCTCAAGATGAAATGTTCACCATTGACCCCGAGAGTGGAATTATCAGCACTTTAAAAGCTGGACTTGACAGCGAGGTGAGTTGCATGTTCCTCCTGGGGATGTCCAACATTGTTAAATCAATGCGGACATTTCAAATGGTTCACGTAAAGTGTGGACACGAGGATAACATGGATGTGTGTGTGTGTTTGGACATTGGTGACGTCAGCATGTGACCATGACCCTTTAACCCTTTGCATCAATCGCTTTAATGCCTTGTATTCTTTGGCAGCAAGTCTCAGAGTATAATCTGCTTGTGGAGGCCCGAGACCAGGAAGGAGCGTCACAGGGTCTGACTCGTACCGCCACTGTGGTTATCAGGGTTACCGACATCAATGATAATCTACCAGAGTTCCTGAAACATGAGGTGACAAGTATATAAATGCATTATGAGACAATTTCGTTGTGAAAAACTTGCATATCTGTGCTCATGTGTGCTCCACCATTGTCTGAATGTGCCAGTACCAAGGTGAAGGAAGGGAGAATGCTGTCGGAATTGTGGTGGCAAACTTGACCGTCATCGACAAAGATGACCGCCACTCCCCATCCTGGAGAGCCGTGTACAAAGTTGTTCAGGGAGATCCTGAGAACAGGTTCCTTGTCAAGACAAATGCAATCAACAACGAAGGCATGGTCACTGTCGTCAAGGTGCACGTTAGAAATCATTGGGGCCATGGTTGGGGTTGTGATTGCATTGGAATTAATTATTTATTTTCAGTTCAACTCAAACACTTGGACATTTCACCCTTGCACGTCTCCATCTGTCCCATTAAACGTCCTGACCCAGGTAGACTGAGGCAGGTCGGGAGGCAATCGCACGTTTTCCACCTGGAAGGTTAAGCCAACCGATGGGAAGCTAAAGTTCCTCCGCGTAGCCTTCAACCAGTGTGTGTATCACTCCTTCAGCCCAATATCATGATCACCTGCGGTCACAACACTCAAGTTTCTCACCATCCTCCAAAACCTTGTAGTCGCAGCTGGGTCTTGTCAATCTCTGGGTACACAAGACCTTTCAGTACCCTTCACTCTCGATGGATGGTGTCAAGTTGGACTCTGCTCTGGGAAAAGCAGAATATCTTCACACTGCCTTGAATGAATAGACCAAGGTCCACAATTCCTTCTACCCCTACCTATTCATCCCCTGATCCAATGTTCTCGACAGCACGTGGACCTCTCTCGCATGAAGGTTGAGAAGTTCCAACTCAGTATTGACACCTCCTCTGCAACCGTGACTGATGACATTGGCACTGCAATCTTCAAGAACTGTGCTTTGGTCCTATCCTCTCCTCTATCCACACTCTTTTCCAGCTCATTCTCTGATGGTCTCCTGCCTTCATCTTGAAAAGTTGCAAACGTCACCCCAATTCACAATAAGGGTTCCATGTTTGATCTGCGTACTCAAGAACACAGCGGTCAGTCTTCTCCCCACCGGAATAAAGGTGATGGGCTCATTGCTGTGGACCTAAGTCATTAAATTTTATCCAACTCTTTAATCTCCAATGCCCAGTTCGGCTCCTGACATAGCTATTCCACCATGGATGTGCTGCTTCTTGTAATCTGACAGTAGTAGCATGCACTAAATCTCAAGTAAGATATCTGGGCCATCTCTGTGGACATTTCTGGAACTTTCGATACTGTTTGGAACCCGGTCTTATACTTTCCAATCTGTCTGCACATAATGGTGTTCAGTGGCCATGTTAAATAGTCTGAACCATTTTATCGATGATTGGAAACAATGGGTTGCTCTTGATGGCATTCTGTGTCATGATCTCCGCCGATCTGAAACAAATCGATCGTTGATCATGAGAAACCTGGAACATGTCTCTCAATGCAGGAAAATCCCAAGTTCTCACTCCATCCGCTTATGAGCCCTTCTCCTCCCAGTACACTTCGCTGGAAAATCCCTGATTGTAAGAAGTTTAGTCCCTGGAGTTCCTGGGCCGAGCAATGCCACCACCTGACTTGGGCGAACCACATCTCAAAACTTGCCTCCAAAGATGGTCGATAACGAAGAGTTCTCCGGAAGGCCGAGTCCAATCCGATTTGCTTGGAGCTTCCAACCCGGAGCAGCTGTCTCCCATCTTGCTCTCCTGGAGGTGATCGAGTCCGAGACTTCCCGTGACATTGGAATCTTTCAGCGCGCAGGAGGCCGAGTCGTGAGGCTCGCCACTCACGTGCGATGTCTCCCCGTTCTCCTTTGATCTTCGTGTCAGTCTGTCAATCTGATCCTCTCTGTCATTTACCTCCTCGATGAACCTTCACACGACTGCAACATGTACTTGCTTGTTTTCCATGACTTCCTCGTTTCTTGACCACCGACGTGCTTCCCATTCCCCCCCTCCCCGATTTTTTCCCCCCTGTCCTGCACAGCCCCTTGATTTTGAAGCTGGGGAAGTAAAGTTTGAGGTACAAGTGGAGAACGAGATTCCACCGGACCATGGGGGAATGCAACACCTGTCAACTGCCACCGTCGTCATCAAAGTCACTGACGTCAATGAATCACCTGTGTTCGAGGCGTCTCCACAGAGGGCTACTGTGTCGGAAGACGCTCCAGTGGGCAGGGAAGTCACCGTCATGAAAGCACGTGATCCTGATGTCTCAATGAAACAGCACATCAGGTGAGTCGGTTGAATGGCCTTTTTTTTTTTTTTGTTCCGACTGTTTCAAAATGTGTCGCAGTTACAATATTGGTCGAAAGAATGTTGGAAACCAAAATTGTCCTTTTGTGTTTTTGCTTTTTATTGGTTTTGTCATTTAAAGATTTTGGATCAGTTTGACTGATTACATCGGGTCCTGTCCTTTGGAAGGTACGCAATGTGGAACGACCCCTTGCATTGGCTTGCCATTGACCCACTGACTGGCGTTGTGAAGACCAAGGCGCCGATGGACCGAGAGCATGGTCACGTGGTTGCAAGTGTTTACGAAGCCGGGGTGATCGCTGTAGACACCGGTGAGGTCCCCAGGTCGACGTGTAGATTTCGCTTGGATCTCGCAGAATCGGATTTACAGCAGTCCGACTTGCACCTGATCCGGCTATAACATGTTGTCGGTTTGCACAGGTCATCCCGTTGCCACGGGAACAGGAACACTGCACCTCAAGCTCGATGACGTCAATGACAACCCACCTGTGCTGAGCCATGAGGTCGTGAGTCTCTGTCAGGGCCAACTGGTAAATGTCTCGGCCACCGATGCAGACCGCCCACCAAACACCGGCCCTTTCATTTTCAAGCTCATCCAGAAACCTGATCTCACAGAGACCTGGGCACCTCAGAATGTATCTGGTAATTCATTCCCTCGATCATTCACTCACTCGGCGGTTCACCAAGTTTTCTTCCTTCCACTCCCTGTCCTTCAGACATCGAACTCTGCACTGGTCCGAGCATCGTTGCCGGTGCCGCGGACCTTTCGCAAACTGGAGACTTCCCATTTGACAGATCTGAATTGCAAACCTTCGCTGAAGATGTACGTAAAAGAACGACAAGTGTGTGCATAACCTGAAGGGCACTCGGTGGAGTGCATACCTCCCACCACGTCATGCCTGATCCACGACAACATATCGGGCCCAGGACATTTTTCACATGTCGAGCTGCGTATCATTTTTGGTCCCATCTCTCAATGGTGAAGAATCACTTTTAAACATTCCAGTAGTCGGATCCGGATGCGGATCCTCACCAAGGTCGATTCGGTTCGTCCTTGTCACACAGTCAACGTGTCCACCAAGTTTGGTCCGAATCCGTGCACAACTTTTTGAGATATCCTGCTCACAGACATATCGACAGACAGACAGAAAGGGATGCAAACATAACGTCCTTCACCTTCGGTGGAGGAAGTAAAGATAAAGGTGTTTGTGTGTGTTCGTCATAATCTGAGCTCGAAGGGCTGGCACGCCCAAATCTCGCCCGACAACACTTCGATGAATGCGCGGAGGATGTTTCAGGCAGGTTCACTCGAGGATATTGGCGATGAGGCGTCCCTTTCGGAGGTTAGGGCCTTTGTGAACGTTCACGCGAGGTGTTTGAAGGTGTGATCACGTGACCCGGAGGTGCTTTGATGTTGACCCGTGAAGAAAAATTATTCAGGGAAAGGTTAAACGTTCATTGGACTTTGTCTTCCTCTGTTACCTCGACCAGGAGGAATCGTATATGTTATTACACTATTCTGATACTCATGTGGTGGTGGCGTGTTGCGGTCCAACCTTTTACGACCATTGTAGTTGGTCATGTGGTGGTGGCGTGTTGCGGTCCAACCTTTTACTACCATTCTGGTTGGTCATGTGGTGGTGTCGAGTTGCGGTCCAACCTTTTACTACCATTCTGGTTGGTCATGTGGTGGTGTCGTGTTGTGGTCCAACCTTTTACTAGCATTGTAGTTGGTCATGTGGTGGTGGCGTGTTGCGGTCCAACCTTTTACTAGCATTGTAGTTGGTCATGTGGTGGTGTCGTGTTGCGGTCCAACCTTTTACTAGCATTGTAGTTGGTCATGTGGTGGTGTCGAGTTGCGGTCCAACCTTTTACAACCATTGTAGTTGGTCATGTGGTGGTGTCGTGTTCTGGTCCAACCTTTTACTACCATTATAGTTGGTCATGTGGTGGTGTCGAGTTGCGGTCCAACCTTTTACAACCATTGTAGTTGGTCATGTGGTGGTGTCGAGTTGCGGTCCAACCTTTTACAACCATTATAGTTGGTCATGTGGTGGTGTCGAGTTGCGGTCCAACCTTTTACAACCATTGTAGTTGGTCATGTGGTGGTGTCGTGTTCTGGTCCAACCTTTTACTACCATTATAGTTGGTCATGTGGTGGTGTCGTGTTGCGGTCCAACCTTTTACAACCATTGTAGTTGGTCATGTGGTGGTGTTGTGTTGCAGTCCAAACTTTTACGACCATTGTAGTTGGTCATGTGGTGGTGTCGTGTTGCGGTCCAACCTTTTACTAGCATTGTAGTTGGTCATGTGGTGGTGTCATGTTGCAGTCCAACCTTTTACTACCATTGTAGTTGGTCATGTGGTGGTGTCGTGTTGCAGTCCAACCTTTTACTGGCATTGTAGTTGGTCATGTGGTGGTGTCGTGTTGCGGTCCAACCTTTTACGACCATTGTAGTTGGTCATGTGGTGGTGTCGTGTTCCGGTCCAACCTTTTACTACCATTGTAGTTGGTCATGTGGTGGTGTCGTGTTGCGGTCCAACCTTTTACTAGCATTGTAGTTGGTCATGTGGTGGTGTCGTGTTGCGGTCCAACCTTTTACTAGCATTGTAGTTGGTCATGTGGTGGTGTCATGTTGCGGTCAAACCTTTTACTAGCATTGTAGTTCGTCATGTGGTGGTGTCGTGTTGCAGTCCAACCTTTTACGACCATTGTAGTTGGTCATGTGGTGGTGTCGTGTTGCGGTCCAACCTTTTACTAGCATTGTAGTTGGTCATGTGGTGGTGTCATGTTGCGGTCAAACCTTTTACTAGCTTTGTAGTTCATCATGTGGTGGTGTCGTGTTGCAGTCCAACCTTTTACTACCATTGTAGTTGGTCATGTGGTGGTGTCGTGTTGCGGTCCAACCTTTTACTACCATTGTAGTTGGTCATGTGGTGGTGTCGTATTGCGGTCCAACCTTTTACTACCATTGTAGTTGGCCATATGGTGGTGTCGTGTTGCGGTCCAACCTTTTACTACCATTGTAGTTGGTCATGTGGTGGTGTCGTGTTGCGGTCCAACCTTTTACTACCATTATAGTTGGTCATGTGGTGGTGTCGTGTGGCGGTCCAACCTTTTACGACCATTGTAGTTGGTCATGTGGTGGTGTCGTGTTGCGGTCCAACCTTTTACTACCATTGTAGTTGGTCACGTGGTGGTGTCGTGTTGCGGTCCAACCTTTTACTAGCATTGTAGTTGGTCATGTGGTGGTGTCATGTTGCGGTCAAACCTTTTACTAGCTTTGTAGTTCATCATGTGGTGGTGTCGTGTTGCAGTCCAACCTTTTACTACCATTGTAGTTGGTCATGTGGTGGTGTCGTGTTGCGGTCCAACCTTTTACTACCATTGTAGTTGGTCATGTGGTGGTGTCGTATTGCGGTCCAACCTTTTACTACCATTGTAGTTGGCCATATGGTGGTGTCGTGTTGCGGTCCAACCTTTTACTACCATTGTAGTTGGTCATGTGGTGGTGTCGTGTTGCGGTCCAACCTTTTACTACCATTATAGTTGGTCATGTGGTGGTGTCGTGTGGCGGTCCAACCTTTTACGACCATTGTAGTTGGTCATGTGGTGGTGTCGTGTTGCGGTCCAACCTTTTACTACCATTATAGTTGGTCATGTGGTGGTGTTGTGTTGCGGTCCAACCTTTTACTACCATTATAGTTGGTCATGTGGTGGTGTCGTGTTGCGGTCCAACCTTTTACGACCATTGTAGTTGGTCATGTGGTGGTGTCGTGTTCCGGTCCAACCTTTTACTACCATTCTGGTTGGTCATGTGGTGGTGTCGTGTTGCGGTCCAACCTTACACTACCATTGTAGTTGGTCATGTGGTGGTGTCGTGTTGTGGTCCAACCTTTTACTACCATTATAGTTGGTCATGTGGTGGTGTCGTGTTGCGGTCCAACCTTTTACTACCATTGTAGTTGGTCATGTGGTGGTGTCGTGTTCCGGTCCAACCTTTTACTACCATTGTAGTTGGTCATGTGGTGGTGTCGTGTGGCGGTCCAACCTTTTACGACCATTGTAGTTGGTCATGTGGTGGTGTCGAGTTGCGGTCCCACCTTTTACTACCATTGTAGTTGGTCATGTGGTGGTGTCGAGTTGCGGTCCAACCTTTTACTACCATTGTAGTTGGCCATGTGGTGGTGTCGTGTTGCGGTCCAACCTTTTACTGGCATTGTAGTTGGTCATGTGGTGGTGTCGAGTTGCGGTCCAACCTTTTACTACCATTGTAGTTGGTCATGTGGTGGTGTCGAGTTGTGGTCCAACCTTTTACTACCATTGTAGTTGGTCATGTGGTGGTGTCGTGTTGCGGTCCAACCTTTTACTACCATTGTAGTTGGTCATGTGGTGGTGTCGTGTTGCGGTCCAACCTTTTACTAGCATTGTAGTTGGTCATGTGGTGGTGTCGTATTGCGGTCCAACCTTTTACGACCATTGTAGTTGGTCATGTGGTGGTGTCGAGTTGCGGTCCAACCTTTTACTACCATTGTAGTTGGCCATGTGGTGGTGTCGTGTTGCGGTCCAACCTTTTACTGGCATTGTAGTTGGTCATGTGGTGGTGTCGAGTTGCGGTCCAACCTTTTAGTACCATTGTAGTTGGTCATGTGGTGGTGTCGTGTTGCGGTCCAACCTTTTACGACCATTGTAGTTGGTCATGTGGTGGTGTCGTGTTGCGGTCCAACCTTTTACGACCATTGTAGTTGGCCATGTGGTGGTGTCGTGTTGCGGTCCAACCTTTTACTACCATTGTAGTTGGTCATGTGGTGGTGTCGAGTTGTGGTCCAACCTTTTACTACCATTGTAGTTGGTCATGTGGTGGTGTCGTGTTGCGGTCCAACCTTTTACTACCATTGTAGTTGGTCATGTGGTGGTGTCGTGTTGCGGTCCAACCTTTTACTAGCATTGTAGTTGGTCATGTGGTGGTGTCGTATTGCGGTCCAACCTTTTACGACCATTGTAGTTGGTCATGTGGTGGTGTTGTGTTGCAGTCCAACCTTTTACTAGCATTGTAGTTGGTCATGTGGTGGTGTCGTGTTGCCGTCCAACCTTTTACTACCATTGTAGTTGGTCATGTGGTGGTGTCGTGTTGCGGTCCAACCTTTTACTACCATTGTAGTTGGTCATGTGGTGGTGTCGTATTGCGGTCCAACCTTTTACGACCATTGTAGTTGGTCATGTGGTGGTGTTGTGTTGCAGTCCAACCTTTTACTAGCATTGTAGTTGGTCATGTGGTGGTGTCGTGTTGCCGTCCAACCTTTTAGTACCATTGTAGTTGGTCATGTGGTGGTGTCGTGTTGCGGTCCAACCTTTTACTACCATTGTAGTTGGTCACGTGGTGGTGTCGTGTTGCGGTCCAACCTTTTAGTACCATTGTAGTTGGTCATGTGGTGGTGTCGTGTTGCGGTCCAACCTTTTACGACCATTGTAGTTGGTCATGTGGTGGTGTCGTGTTGTGGTCCAACCTTTTACTACCATTGTAGTTGGTCCTGTGGTGGTGTCGTGTTGCAGTCCAACCTTTTACTACCATTGTAGTTGGTCATGTGGTGGTGTCATGTTGCAGTCCAACCTTTTACGACCATTGTAGTTGGTCATGTGGTGGTGTCGTGTTGCGGTCCAACCTTTTACGACCATTGTAGTTGGTCATGTGGTGGTGTCGTGTTGCGGTCCAACCTTTTACTACCATTGTAGTTGGTCATGTGGTGGTGTCGTGTTGCGGTCCAACCTTTTACGACCATTGTAGTTGGCCATGTGGTGGTGTCGTGTTGCGGTCCAACCTTTTACGACCATTGTAGTTGGTCATGTGGTGGTGTCGTGTTGCGGTCCAACCTTTTAGTACCATTGTAGTTGGTCATGTGGTAGTGTCGTGTTGCGGTCCAACCTTTTACGACCATTGTAGTTGGTCATGTGGTGGTGTCGTGTTGCGGTCCAACCTTTTACGACCATTGTAGTTGGCCATGTGGTGGTGTCGTGTTGCGGTCCAACCTTTTACGACCATTGTAGTTGGTCATGTGGTGGTGTCGTGTTGTGGTCCAACCTTTTACTACCATTGTAGTTGGTCCTGTGGTGGTGTCGTGTTGCAGTCCAACCTTTTACGACCTTTGTAGTTGGTCATGTGGTGGTGTCGTGTTGCGGTCCAACCTTTTACTACCATTGTAGTTGGTCATGTGGTGGTGTCGTGTTGCAGTCCAACCTTTTACGACCATTGTAGTTGGTCATGTGGTGGTGTCGTGTTGCGGTCCAACCTTTTACGACCATTGTAGTTGGTCATGTGGTGGTGTCGTGTTGCGGTCCAACCTTTTACTACCATTGTAGTTGGTCATGTGGTGGTGTCGTGTTGCAGTCCAACCTTTTACGACCATTGTAGTTGGTCATGTGGTGGTGTCGTGTTGCGGTCCAACCTTTTACGACCATTGTAGTTGGTCATGTGGTGGTGTCGTGTTGCGGTCCAACCTTTTACGACCATTGTAGTTGGAGGACGTGCTTCCGACTGTTATCCACACAGACAGCTGTGTAATTACCCACGATGTTTAACATCCACTCTACACACTTGGACTAAATTCGTTTTTCCAGTACGTATTCCCCACCCAGTACGTATTCCCCACCCAGTACGTACCAAAGTTTGTTCACAGCAATAATCGGGCCCAACGGAGGTCAACGGGGTGTTGCTTCCCAAAAGAGTTTTTTTTTCTTTTGTTGTATGCACTGTCGAGGCTCGTATAAGAACTAATACACAGAACATACAACATTGGGAGTAGGAGTGAGGAGGGGTGTGAGGGGGGGGAGCATAAAACAGTGGGGAACAGACACATGAGGAGATCTGTGAAAGGGAGTGGGATGGGGTGGGGTACACAGGGGAAACAAAGATGGACACTACAGGGACTTTCAGGAATGAAATCAGGGAATTTGTATGGACCAAAGTTTGTTTGCACTATTTAACAGTTTATAGGGGAGGCAGGGGAGCGGTGGGGGTGTTTTCGCCCCCCAAAATAGGCATTTGCCAAAACATTGGGTCATTGGTGCATTTTGCTGATTCTGTCCCACATTGACTTCCTCCTCAGTATCATTGTTCTACCTGGTGAGCGCCCAGGGGTATTGCCCCTACTTTTCACAAAATTATGGAGACACGCTGATTGGTTGTCGCAGGGGGGGGCAATACGAGCCCCACGTAACTACGTCATTCATCCACTGAATCAACAATGATTGGAACTGTTGGAACATGTGCCCAGTGAAGAAGTCGAGTTTCCGAACCCGCTACATCCTCCGTGCTGGTGCCGCCACCTCATGAGTTGAAGTTGAAAGCCGGGACACCAATTACGCTTCTTCACAAGCTGGATTCCCCAAAATTGTGCAACGGAACTCGCTTGGTCGTGCGGCAGCTGATGAAAAATCTCACAGAAGCTACGATCTACATCGGAGAGTTCTCAGGAGAGAAGGTCTTGATTCCTCGGACACCACTCATTCCCAGCGACTGTTCGTTCAAATTCAAGCGGATCCAATTCCCAGTGTCTCCATCATTCACCACGTCAGTAGTCAAGACACAAGGTCCTGCACCAAGCAGGACTCGATCTCGCCAAACCATGCGCTTCACGTGGCCAGCTTTATGTCGGATGCTCCGGAGTTGGGATTCGAATGAGTTTGCTCAAATGTGCATGTGATGCAGAACTAACCAGGAATGTCGTATCCCCAGAAATTCTAACAAAACATAAACCTGATTCAGTCAGTGAATGACAAAGCCCACAATCACCAATTTATCGAAGACGGGTCGCCTGCTTGTGTTTCGTAAGAAACGAGCAGAGCCTACCCGTCGCTTCACTCATGGACCAATTATTAGTTGTCGCATTTTCCAAAACTTTTGAGTGAGAAAAAGGAAAGGAAGACATTTACCAATGTGGAGTGCTTTAACCCCTCACCCCAACCCCCACCACTCCGCGTAAGCGTCCTCACGTTCTGTGAGCAACCCCCCTCCCTTGTTGTTCGTCTTGATGTCCCGTCCCGCTAAAAATGTCTTCCACACATTGACAGGCCCCTCTGTTTGTTTGTTTTTCAGTAGGGGGGGGTTATGGGAAAAAGGAAGGGGAACAAATTTAGGTGTTTTTTGGTGCCTTTGGTACTTTTTTCCCCAGAAAATGGCGTCACATTGTAGAGAAAGTAGTGTTAACTGTACGTCCTGTAAATTTCAGAACTATACTTTCCGACATCGTGGCGTAGAGCAGTGTTTGGTACTTTTTTAGTCCTTTTTTTTTGTACTTTTTTTTGGCCAAAAAATGGAGGTTATGATTCGGGAATTTTCTTTCTCTGACCAAAAGTAATCTAAAAATATTAAAAAGTAGTTACAACCAGGCAAATATATTGTCACATTTTGGCCCCGATAAAGTGAGCACAAAGCAGATTCGGGTGACCATTTCAGATGCCGATTTATGGATTTAACCAATTTTGTTTTAGAATTTTCAGAAGGTGCTGCCGATGCTGCTGACTCTCACCCAGTCGATTACTCACATACTTAACCAACACACTTCCTTTTCTTCCAGGTGAGTACAGCCTCTTGGAGTCGAAGGGGTGGCCGGACGGAACTTACAAGCTCTCATTTGAGATCTCTGACTCAGGCACACCAGCACTTACAGGAAACTCCTCAATGACCGTGAAGATCTGCTGGTGTGACGCGGCTGGAAATTGTGCGTGGAGTACAATCGCCATCATTCTCGCGATATTGCTGATCCTGCTATTCGCTTGTAAGCTCCATTGCTTCTGTTCTTCCTTCATTCTTCACTTCTCACCTGCTGCACAAATTGTTTTTATTTATTTATTTAATATACCCACAAAGAACCCGTCCTTTACGGAGGGGTTAATTCCCCCACTTTAATGATATCTGTGGTGTATTTTATTGTGACTTTCAATACCCCCCTCACACCTGAAGTGGTGCCACACGATACATATTTACATCAAGAGAATTGGTCTGCGACCCCAATCCTGAACCCCCAGGGATTAAGTTTTTTTTTTTTAAATCATCGAAAACCTTCTTGTGCACACCCAAAGTACAACCGCTCCCCAAGTACAACCACCCTTCATGAAACTCATTCTGTCAGGTGGTTTCGGAATGCACTAAAGACAAAACAAACCCACAAACCAACTCTTCTTGAATCAATTATCGTCTGATAGCTTCTCTGTACAAACTCCTCGAAAGTGCCAAAGGACTCTCAACAATTCCACGCAGTAGGAGATGGGGTTTTGTAATCGTGTGTGTATGTGTGTGTGTGTCTGTCAAGGTCATAACTCTTTTTTTACCATTTGAGCTTTTGTCATCAAATTTTCAACAAACTGTTACTAAGACGATATAGAGAATTAAAATAAAAAATTTGGGTCAAAATGTGAAAGAGCAAAGTCGTAGTAACGACAAATAGCCTTTATTAGTCCAGCCGCAGCAAGTGAAGCATGAGAACATGAGTTTGTTTTTTTCCCCTTTTGTTGACGAGCTCTGGGAATGTGGTTGCAAGGGGGAAAGCCGATTCCGAAACACGGAGGCCCCCCTCCCTGGAAGCTGTTCATCTCTCAGCAGGGAAAACGATCAAAAGTGTTCAGGGCTTCTCTTCGGTAACTTCTTTGTTTGATAAACTGAAAGTTTGAAAGGGGGGAGAGCAATACCTCACCAAACATCGATACACACTCCGGTGGGGAGGAGGTGCGAGGAGGGTTGGGAGTGGGGAGGGTGAAAGAGAGAAGGGGTGAGAGAGAGAGAGGTGGGAGAGCGAGGAGGGGGGTGTGGAGGATGGTCAGGCCTCGCCACACACTCTGGGAGGGAGGGGTGTGAGGTGGGAGATGGGAGCGAGAGAGAAGGAGAGAAGATGGAGGAGGAGCGGGGAGGGGTGGGGGGCGGAGAAGGGGGAGCGAGGAAGGATGGGGGAGAGCGATGCCTCTCCACACGTCGTTATAACCCTGCGGGAAGGGGGTGCAAGGAGGGGAAGGGATTGGAAGTGAGAGAGAGAGAGGGGAAGGGAGCGAGGGAGTTGGGAGAGTGAGGAAGGTCTGGTGGGTGGGGGGGGGGGGTTTGGGAGCGAGAAAGATTGGGAGAGTGATGCCCCAAAAATTGAGTGGAAATTTTTCAGAGTGCATTCATGAAAATATTATTGCAATATTTTTCCTTTTCTCTCTTGAACTCGTCGTTCATTTGTCCCGTTGCTATTCTCATTCTAATACTCCCATTATGTTAATCCTTCTTTTAATTCGATCTTTAATTTAATTTATTTTGCCTTCCTAACTCGGGAGATTTCCCCACGGAGAACCAGGCCGGGCAGCAGCGGGGGCCTTCGCGGCAATCCCGCTGGTTAATTATTTTTGTTGCACTCACTGAGGTTACACTTGCCGAACATTCCTTAATCTTTTCTTCACTCAATATAATTATCCGAACGGGGAAAAAAAAAATTAAGTTTAATGTTTTGGCAATTTCACATTTTCTTGTGTAAATATGAAGGACGGATGACAGCCTTGCTTGCTTAAACTTAAATACGCTTCGTTGTAAGAGTCGTTAATTTCTTTAAATTTTCAGATTTCACTGCAGATTTCGACACTTAATTAGTCCACTTGCTCTGATGCTCAAATCCGAAGACAGATTTGGATACTTAATACTTTAATTAGTCCATGAGAGTACGTTGTGGTTCCAAAGCAAGGCATGTTTGGGCATGCCAAAACAAAACAGAGGTCAGCTGAACAAAGGTAAGCCTGACTTTGTTTTTTTTCACGATGAGCACCCCGTTAATTATCTTCCAAAGGGGTGTTTTAATTAACCCAAACATTTTATTAAACCAAGTTCACTCAAGCACCTCTTTGGAGTTCCCTGAGTGTCCATGCAAAGTTTCAGACCGCTAGGTTTCATGGTTTTGGAGTTATGGAGTAGACACACACACACACATTTATTCGTACAGATTGAGCCTCAGTGTGTCTGTCCAGGCCATAACCTGTTTTTAACCAATTCGCTCTTGTCATCAAATCTTCAACAAATCTTTATTATGAGAAAGTGGAAAACACAAACAAATAAAATGTACAATTATATCTTGTTTTTAGTTGTTGTTTCCGTGAAGTTTATTTTGAGTACAAAGCCGACACGATTGGGCTTTGCCTTTTGGGATGATTTCTTGTTTTTGTTTGTTTTTTCAGTGTTTGCACTCTTTATCTCGAGGTACACGAAGCGAAGAACCAAAGCAAACGAAGCATTGATCATCTCCGACGAAAACGATCACCTGACGGACGAAATTCTCCAACAACATGATGAGCAGGGAGAAGAAGAGGATCAGGTGATGTAAAAATTCCAACCCAGCAGCCTCATCTGTGTCCAGCTGTCACGTGACCTCATCCCTTGTCCCAATTAGTGGGCAGGGGTGGTGCTGGGTGCCAGAAGCAGAATTTCGTGCTGGTCGAGCCATTGACGTCATAGAAATACTGCCCACCTTACTTCTGTTGGGGTCAGCTGCAGTAATTTTTTGCCCAAGTCCTTCACGAACCGGCTGTCCATGCCTGACGTTCGACTGAAGGCGCAACAGGAAAATGTGGAATTCATTGCTTCGTGGTTTGGCATTCACTGTTCGCATTCGGGCTTCCTCCCTCGCCAGTATGTGAATGGAAACGGGGAATGTGAAGAGAACAAAAATGTCTCACTGTCCTTATTTGTATTTAAACAGAATCCACTCGCACACGTTTATTCGTCGCTTTGGTCTCCCAAATAAAGGTCTTGTGGTGTAACTGGATAATCACATCTTTTGACGCTGTGCAGACCAATGATCCAAGGTACCTGCAGTCGCAGGTGAACGAGTACTTGATGGAACACAAGATTATGATGGACAAGCAGACAAGTGTGGTGCAACGTCCCCAGCGTTTTATACCTGAGGAAGGTCTTTGTTGCCCGCCTTGGTTTGAAGTCCATTCGATTGACTTTGGGGACTTCATTGATAAGGTGAGAGTACACGGGGCTTTCTACGAGCATGAAGAAGACTTTGGGGGTAGGTCGGTGCATACATTTGACGACATTGAACTTTGTGTGTTGTTTCCTGTTGTTCTTTGGAAGTTGTAACCACCATCCTTCCCTCCTCTCAGCGATTACGAATTGCAGACAATGACCCGGCAGTTCCGCCGTACGACGGTCTTATAGTGTTTGATCATGAAGGTGATGGCTCTTTGGCTGCCTCTCTGAGCTCCATCGACTTCAGCTCAAGCGATGAGTGCGAAGACGACGAATATCTCAAAGACTTGGGTCCACGCTTCCGCAACCTCTCAGACTTGTGTTGCGGTGCGACAGAGTGTGAACCTCTTGGAGTGTCCATACCTCCTTCCCTCGGTCAATAACTCCTGCATTCTCCACTCTTCGAGATTGTTCTGATGGTCCAGGTCGCATGAGACCCACTCAGTGCCTCGTGTGTAAGTGCTGATGTTCACGATGCTCCCTTCTGCTTGGGCATCAAGCAGTTTTCATCTTCAGTGCCGACAGAAAGTCTGCACCCGCTTTTCAAAATTTTCACCTGTTGTTGCCTTTATACCCTGGAATTAAATTACATCAAATCAGACTTTTTCCGTCTTTATTTACGCATCGTAACCCACAACTTCCGAGTGAAAAACTCTTCTAATTTCAGAAAATTAATTAAAAATACAAAACTAGAATATCTTGGTTGGATAAGCGTCCAACCCCCGTGGTAATAGTCATTGTAAATTATCTCAGGTGTAACACATCACCTTCAAAATTGGATCAGGGTTAACCGAGATGACACCTGCACCGACATCAACAGGTTCTACATCTCAACTGAACGAGGTGGCTCTGAGGACGAGGCGGTATCCGCAGACACCACAAGGCCCCAGGGAGATTGGATCTGTGAAGTGATTCAGTTTGGGAGCAGAATTATCCCCTCAAAATCTCGAGCCAGGGTAGGTTTCCACCCCTATGATCACTCCACCAGATGGTACATTCCAGTTACCTGCTGGAAGTGATTGATTGCAGCGTTCTATTGTTATGATGCTCTTGTAATGTCTTTGATTATGCCATTTTCTGGGGTTCATCGAATGAGTAAAATGTTCATTTATTGTCGTGTGTGTCTGGGTTTACCCGTTGGTGTGGGATGAGATCGAGAAGGGAGGAAATGTGGTTTATTTGTAGCCTTGCGTATTGATATGGCGTCTCCTCACCGGCCTTGCCCTGCTCTATCTGAGATCTCCCCCCCCCCTGTCAAGCCATGCTTCCGCAGGGTGCTCAATGTCCGCCAGAAACCCCCTTTTTGGTAAAACTACCAAAAACAACAAGCACCCCTCACCTTCACTCTTCCATTCCTCTTTTTTCCTGCCTCTGGAACAAACTCCCACACTCTGTTCAATCCCACTCTTCCCTCCAGGTCTTCACAACAGCTGTTCATCACCATCTCTTATCTTCCCCCATCTCAAACCACCATCTTTTTTGCCCCCGTTAATCCACCCCAAACTCTCCTCCTTTATATTCCCTGCTTTCCTTCCTGAAAGTCCCTGTCGTGTCCATCTTGTTTATCCAATGTACCCCACCCCATCCCTCTCCCTTCCACAGATCTCACGTCTCTGTTCCCTGCTGCTTTGAGCTTCTATCTCCCATCCCTCTTGTCTCCCCTGTTATATTTTCTGCGTCAGCTCTTATATGAGCCTTGACATTGCATATAGAAAAAACTAAAATTCCAGTATGAGACCATTTCCCGCACCCCCCCCCCCGCCCCAGCTTTCCCTCAAGTCCCCTTACCAAATGCATGTCCAGACACCCCATTCACTACTCACTACCCCCCTCTCTACCCCATTCTCTTTGCGACCCCCAACCCCCTCTCCTGGATTGCATCGCGACGTGTGGGTGAGCCCTCGCTCTCCCTCCCTCCCTCGCTCTCCCACACTTCCTCGCTCCCCCTTCGTCCCTCCCCCTCCCCCGTCTTAATGTTCCCGGCACTGAAGCTTCGGGTTGTATTTGCTATTTTTATACTCTAATGGTTTCACGATACGATAATGATGTAATCTGTTATCGAGGCAGCTGTGACACGACAATGGAAAACTAAAGCACATGAACACGAAATTAAAGGCTGAAAAGCAGAGGAACAATAAATAATTTTCAAGGAGCGTTTCATTTGGAAAACCCACAAATGCATCAACTTCAAGAACATCCTGAAACTTTTGCCAGGACAATAAAGCTGGCTATGTATAGGGTATGATACAGGAGAGAGAGAGAGAGAGAGAGAGAGAGAGAGAGAGAGAGAGAGAGAGAGAGAGAGAGAGAGAGAGAGATAGAGAGAGAGAGAGAGAGAGAGAGAGAGAGAGAGAGAGAGAGAGAGAGAGAGAGAGAGAGAGAGAGAGAGAGAGAGAGAGAGAGAGAGAGAGAGAGAGAGAGAGAGAGAGAGAGAGAGAGAGAGAGAGAGAGAGAGAGAGAGAGAGAGAGAGAGAGAGAGAGAGAGAGAGAGAGAGAGAGAGAGAGAGAGAGAGAGAGAGAGAGAGAGAGAGAGAGAGAGAGAGAGAGAGAGAGAGAGAGAGAGAGAGAGAGAGAGAGAGAGAGAGAGAGAGAGAGAGAGAGAGAGAGAGAGAGAGAGAGAGAGAGAGAGAGAGAGAGAGAGAGAGAGAGAGAGAGAGAGAGAGAGAGAGAGAGAGAGAGAGAGAGAGAGAGAGAGAGAGAGAGAGAGAGAGAGAGAGAGAGAGAGAGAGAGAGAGAGAGAGAGAGAGAGAGAGAGAGAGAGAGAGAGAGAGAGAATTGAATTTGAAACCTCATTTATGACATTCAGGCACACACAGTATAATGCATATTTACAATAATGCAGAATTCAACAGAAAAAAAAAAAAAAACGAACAATGGTGTCACAGTTTAAAGAAAATTATAAAGTAATTACAACTTCTGAATTCTTCACAAAACACAAAACATTTGCAATGCACCATTTTCTCTCAAAAAGTTTAATATTTTTATTGCTCAAAAAGAAATCGAATTCCAACCCAAGTCGTGTTGAGACAAAGCCTTTTAAAATACAGACAACATCCGATCTGTGACCATTGTCGATTTCAATCTTCCTACATTTGTAGATTGCATGTTTTGTAAGAGCACCCAACCAGGTGAGGTTGACTCAGCCTGTCATCCCAGCCTGGTGTTGGTTTAATGGCGAGCAGGGTGACTTGGGATCTTAGGGTCCTGAGTTTGAGCTCTGAGATCAATGAATGAACACCAGGTGAGGTTGACTCAGCCTGTCATCCCAGCCTGGTGTTGGTTTAATGGCGAGCAGGGTGACTTGGGATCTTAGGGTCATGAGTTTGAGCTCTGAGATCAATGAATGAACACCAGGTGAGGTTGACTCAGCCTGTCATCCCAGCCTGGTGTTGGTTTAATGGCGAGCAGGGTGACTTGGGATCTTAGGGTCATGAGTTTGAGCTCTGAGATCAATGAATGAACACCAGGTGAGGTTGACTCAGCCTGTCACATCAGCGTGGTGTTGGTTTAATGGTGAGCAGGGTGACTTGGGATCTTAGGGTCCTGAGTTTGAGCTCTGAGATCAATGAATTAACACCAGGTGAGGTTGACTCAGCCTGTCATACCAGCCTGGTGTTGGTTTAATGGCGAGCAGGGTGACTTGGGATCTTAGGGTCATGAGTTTGAGCTCTGAGATCAATGAATTAACACCAGGTGAGGTTGACTCAGCCTGTCATCCCAGCCTGGTGTTGGTTTAATGGCGAGCAGGGTGACTTGGGATCTTAGGGTCATGAGTTTGAGCTCTGAGATCAATGAATTAACACCAGGTGGGGTTGACTCAGCCTGTCATCCCAGCCTGGTATTGGTTTAATGGCGAGCAGGGTGACTTGGGATCTTAGGGTCATGAGTTTGAGCTCTGAGACCAATGAATTAACACCAGGTGAGGTTGACTCAGCCTGTCATCCCAGCCTGGTGTTGGTTTAATGGCGAGCAGGGTGACTTGGGATCTTAGGGTCATGAGTTTGAGCTCTGAGACCAATGAATTAACACCAGGTGGGGTTGACTCAGCCTGTCATCCCAGCCTGGTGTTGGTTTAATGGCGAGCAGGGTGACTTGGGATCTTAGGGTCCTGAGTTTGAGCTCTGAGATCAATGAATGAACACCAGGTGAGGTTGACTCAGCCTGTCATCCCAGCCTGGTGTTGGTTTAATGGCGAGCAGGGTGACTTGGGATCTTAGGGTCATGAGTTTGAGCTCTGAGACCAATGAATTAACACCAGGTGGGGTTGACTCAGCCTGTCATCCCAGCCTGGTGTGGGTTTAATGGCGAGCAGGGTGACTTGGGATCTTAGGGTCATGAGTTTGAGCTCTGAGACCAATGAATTAACACCAGGTGGGGTTGACTCAGCCTGTCATCCCAGCCTGGTGTTGGTTTAATGGCGAGCAGGGTGACTTGGGATCTTAGGGTCATGAGTTTGAGCTCTGAGACCAATGAATTAACACCAGGTGGGGTTGACTCAGCCTGTCATCCCAGCCTGGTGTTGGTTTAATGGCGAGCAGGGTGACTTGGGATCTTAGGGTCATGAGTTTGAGCTCTGAGACCAATGAATTAACACCAGGTGGGGTTGACTCAGCCTGTCATCCCAGCCTGATGTTGGCTTCCTGACCAGGATGGCTGGCTTGGGATCTCAGGGTCCTGAGTTTGAGCCCTGTGTCCAATGAATTAACACCAGGTGGGGTTGACTCAGCCCGTCATCCTTCTGAAGTTGGTAAAACGAGTTCCAGATTGTCTTGGTCTTCGTTGTCCACGTCGGGGAAGCGCAGGTGGACCACTCCTCGGTGAATTATCATTGGATTCGCTGAGACAGGTGGACGTACCCCAGGAGGCATTATTCGTTCCATGGGAGGAGAGCGCCTCGCTCGATCCGGCGTGACGAATGACACCATGGAGTAGGAGGACGACGAGATCTCTGAGCTAAACGAGATTGAGACGATCCACGAGATGTCGTTCCGCTCGGGCTCGGAGATGGTTGAGATGGAGCCGGTGTTTGTTCGCCACCTTGACGAAAGCCACCAAACATCTCACCTTCCGGTCCCCGGTCTACGTTCGATGTGCCATGAGACCTCTCCCTTGATGTCCGCCGGTGGATTGCATTGACGATGCCCGTTCGTGAGAAGACATCAAGGTGATGATCAACATTACTTGGGTCCACCAGTGGGTGATCTTTCCAAACCGGGCGTGTGCATCTGTGTTTGAGTGTGTGTGCTGAACAAGCATCTGTGAGTGTGATGAACACACTCCATCTCATGGTTCTCTTTGAGTGGACAGCACACCACGTGACTCGGTTACACGTGTCCAAGTGACGTGTTCCACCTCCTCGTACTTGTCTGTGATGAGGAAATCTCCAAACGTGATGGACGGATTCGTCTCGCGGGAAAAACCGTTGATTTCTGAAGAAACGTTGAGTTCGTCAAAGCCGATTCGTCAGACGGTTGGTTCACCGAGTTCTCGTCACGTCGGTTTTTACCGGTTTGGTTTCATCCTGCTCTCCCCCCCCCCACCCCCACCCCGACCCCACTTCACCACAACGAATCTTCTGCTGCAATTGAGGAACGGAACACTTCCTTTCGGAGACCATTCGATCGTTCTTCGGAGGGGAAATCCTGACTGGGCCTGAGGCTTTGACTCGAGATGGCCGAATATCGCCGGTCCTGCTCCTTGTGTGACCTTCCACGATCGTCCCGGTCGATGATCTGGACCTCTCCGAGCCCGTGTGCCGAGGGTGTGTGAACTATGAGGGTGTGGACCGGGTCGAGGTCACGCTGAAGAGGGTGCGTGTGGTCAAGCAGTTCGGTTTGAATGGATCACCGGCACCGGAGGATGTGAACACGAACGGCAGTTTAAACCCCGGGGTGGAACTGTCTCTCGACCCTTCCGGCCTGGAGGGTGAGCGTGAAGACCGTTCACTCGCATTCCCACCACCCGCAGCTCCAGGTCACGTCTCCAACAGACCATCTGGATCCATGGACGTCACCAGCTTCGTGACGTCCGAGGAGCCGTCGGTGTCGCAGGACCAGGTTCCAAACCCGGTCTGGAGGGTCTCAGGTCTCAGTGTCCTCACCACGAGCGTTTCTACCCATTCCGATCTCGACCCACCCAGAGAATGGACCCCCTTCATGGACCGAGCCTGCAGTGTTGGCGACGTGCTCCGGAGGGAGTCACCACCCGGCTGCAGCTGTGACTGATCTCACACCGTCTGGTGTGGTACCGGAAGTGACCGTGACACATGTGGATCTTCCCGACGGACACGACCCCGAGCGACGAGATGTCGGACGGTCCAGACAGCCGCGTCCAAGGGTGGACGGGGGGGGGGGGCGAAGACCGCTCTCATGGGGTTGTCGAATATCGCGCCGATCAACCTGCATTTGGGGCATGACCCAACCCTACAGCCTGGCCCCGTGGTGGCGTTGGATGCGGCGGGAAGGATCGGTGTGGATAATGATGAGCCCAGGATTTCGGTGGACTCCCCGACGGACTCCCCGGTCGTGCCCTTCCTCAAGCCATCCTGCCCCGTCATGCCGCTGGTCCCGACACCGTCGGGCGCTACCTTGCCACGTGCGCTGGTGATTGGCGGTGGTGGAGAGGTCGGAGGTCCACAGGGCTTCACCAGTTGTCACGAGCAAGCGGAGAAAGACACTCACTCCGTGAAGCACCCGTCCGTACCCGCAGGTGAGACCAACAAGAAGCAGGATATGGAGGAAAAGGTGTTGTCCTGTCGGAGCGGGCAGGAGTGTCCCCTGGTCATGTTGATCGATATCATGACAGTTGTGGGAAAAGAAAAGGAAACGGAGCACAGAGGTGAGCTCTCATGAACGAGAAAGAGCGATCAAAGATGGCAGACCCTCACCACAACTTGTGTTGTGTTGTGTTTGTGTAGTTTTGTGCGGTGTATTTTGTGTGGTGTTTGTGCGCTGGCACAGCCAAGTGAACCTCATTCAAAAAACAAAAAAGAACCCAGATCAAAAAAAATTAAATAATTCTGGCTGCCATACCATGTGTCCGATCAAGTTGAAATTTAAAACATGGTTTCTCCATCACTGCTCGTTCATAATGGTGAAGTTTCATGTTGATCGATTAAGCGGTTCCACAGAAAACATTATTTAATATTTTGCTTAAATCCAACATGGCTGCCAAACCATATTGGATTTAAGATTTTAATTTAAGATTTGAATGGAGGCCCTCAATGTCAGACATGAGATCAGGGCCGTCTCACCGGACGTTTCTCGTGATTTTGATACAGTCTGGTATTCCACCTTGCTCTGCAAACCCTCTCAGCATCCAAGGCCAAATCTACACGTGGCTTCCTGACTTCCTCGACTCGTGGCCAACGTGCGGCTCTCAACGGAATTGTTTCATCTCGTCTCCCTGTCAAGGCTGAAGTCCCCCAAGGCAATGTTGTGGGCCAAGTTCTATTCCTGATCTTCTTCAACGATGTCTTTGATTCTCTGGAAAATCCTTTTTTAATCTCTTTGTTGATGACTTCACCCTCTGCAGTGACATTCATCATCCTTCAAACAGGTAGGATGGAGCATCTTCCCTCTCTTCAAACCTTGCCAAAATCACAAGATGGTCAAACACTTGGAATTTGTCGTTCAATCTTGACAAATCTCACATTCTCTTTTTTTTTTTAACTTTAAGGTCTTTTTGTCAAAAAGACTTTAAGGTCTTTTTGTCTAAAACCAATTTACCTAGTTCACCATGCGATGTCGTCTCCTGGGGAACCACGCCCTCGGTACGCCTTGCCCGAACCGGATGACTCCATCAACTATGGTAGAGTACCAACTCCCAACTTCCAACTCCGGATCGGATGCAGCCGAGCAGAAGGACCAAGGACGTTCCGGCTAGAATGAACAGATTATCGGGGATAAGACCCGGCTAAACTCAGATCCGAACCATGCTGGACCAATAAAGGAAAATACGAAAACGAACTGGGAACATTTCTTCAATAATTTATTGACAATAAAGCGAGGAAAGTTATGTGGTTCAGGTCACACGTTTATTGGGGTGCAATGCAGGGGAAGATGAGAGAGATGTAGTGCGACAATTTTACAGCAACTTATAAAGTAGACACAGAGCAGACTTGTTGCAAGAATAATACAGGCAAGATTTACAAAGTTCGAATAACATAGTTTCTACTTAATGGACTGGCGCCACACACTCAGACACACACTCGGACAAAATAAACCCAGTTGAATGGCAAAGGACTTTTGCAGCCAGGAAGGGAGGGAGTTGAGGTCGCAGTTCTCGGTGCCTGTGTTCCGGGAAAAGGAATGCTCAGTGGTTCAGCACCTGTTAATGGCCGGGTGCCTCGGTCCATGGCCGCCCGCGTGGAGACCGTGAAGGCGAAGGAGCCTGGGTCGAGGAGAGCGGAGTCCGAGGTGGGGATCAGGGTTTCCAGCTCACTCCCAAGACGACTCACTTTCCAACTCACTCGCTCACCCTCTCAGCACTCAACCAGTGTGACCAACCCTTGGCTTTTTTCAAAGATCTTGGTTATTCGTTGTTCACCTTGGCGTCTTGGTTTTCTGGAGGTTTTCTTGGCATATAGCTTTTTTATTGTCATCGCTTTTTCGAAACCTTGTGAATTTTTGGCTTTTTCATTGGCTCACCTTAGCATTTATGAAAATGAGTGGTCAAACTGCACTCAACCAACGAACCATCCGACTCTCTCAGCCCCCCAACACTCTCAGCACTCTCAGTGCTCTTCAACCGATGAACTGTCTCAGCACACTTCGTAATTTATAGATCTCCCTCAGTGGGAAGGGGCCTTGGTGAAGCCGACGTCACTTTTCGCCCTGATTGGACGGGGCTTCCATGGGTCCGCCCTTTCTGGGCGGGATTTCGGCCATACCGGGAAGCCCGCCCACTCCACACGTGCGGACTCGACAAAAAAGAATGACTGCAAGAGGATTTTGCCTCTGACAGCGAGTCGCCGGTTCGGCGAGTCGGCGAATACGTGCTTGTTCAGCCCATTCGAGATGAAGGTTCTGTGGTTCATAATGGAGGGGATATATATATATTTTTTTGTATACCTTGTCGAAGCTGTATGAGAGCTAACACACAACTCACAGCAAGGGGGCATGAGACAAGAGGGGCGGGAGTGGAAGGGACAAAACAGTGGGGAACAGACACATTAGGTGAACTGTGGAAGGGAGAGGGATAGGGATGGGACGGGGAACATGGCGAAGATAAGATGGACATTACACGGACTTTCAGGAAGGAAAGCAGGGGAATTGAAGGAAGTGGGCTTGGGTGGATTAACCGGGGTAGAAAAGATCGAGGATTTGGATGGGGGAAGATAAGAGGTGGTGGTGAACAGCTGTTTTGAAAGCCTGGAGGGAAGAATGGGAAAGAATAGAGTGAGGAAGTTTATTCCAAAGGCGGGAAAAAAGAGGAATGAAAGAGTGAAGATGAGCAGTGATTCGTGATTTTGGTAAGTTTAACCAGAAGGGGGTTGTTGGCGGACCTTGAGCGCCCTGTGGAAATGTGGTGGGGACAAATCGCAGAGAGAGCATGGGGGGCAAGACTGGAGAGGAGTCGGTAGAAGACAGAAAGACCACCGACCAACCTGCGGTGATTGAGTGAGAGGCCCAAAGACTCAGCTTCATTGCGGGAGATGCCGATGATCTTAAATGCCCTGGTTTCGACAGCGTGAAGCCGAGAAAGGTGGGAGGCAGGAGCACCAGCCCAGAGGGGAGAGCAGTACTCCATCAGGCTACGGACAAAATCTTTGTAAGTGGTCAGGAGCTCAAGAGGGCCGAGGAAGGACTTTGCACGACGGAGGATTCCCAGTCGGCGACTGGCTTTGGAGGCGAGGTTGGAAATGTGACTTTCCCAGGAAAGGTCATGGCAGATAGTGAGACCCAGAAGCTTGAAAGAAAAGACTTCCTCCAGAGGATTGTTGAGAAAGTGGATGGGGGGGTTTTCTAAACGGTCCTTTCGAAGAGACATAGTGAGAGTGTGAGATTTGTCTGGATTGAAAGACATGTTCCACGTGTTGGACCAGTTTGTGATTTTATCCAGATCTGCAGTGAGCGAAGAAGCTGCTGCTTGCCGGTCTGAGGGATGACAGATGGTCCGGCAGAGGGTGGAGTCGTCGACAAAGAGAAATAGAGGATTTTCCAGAGAGTCAGAGAGATCATTGATGAAAACCAGAAAAAGAACAGGGCCCAGAACGCTACCTTGAGGAACTCCAGCCTGCACAGGAAGAGGGGATGAAAGAACTCCATTTAGGGCCACACGTTGACTGCGACAGGAGAGGAAGTCTGCGAGCCATGAGTGGAGATGGCCTTGAATACCATGGGAAGAGAGTTTGGTGAGTAGTGCAGGGTGCCAGACTGTGTCAAAAGCACGTGATATGTCCAGGGATACGGCTCGGATTTCCTGTCTGGCATTGAGGACCTCCATCCATTGATGGGAGAGCAGAAGCAGCATATCCAGGGTAGAGTGACCTGGTCTGAAACCAAATTGATGATCGGAAATCAAGCCATTGGAGAAGAGGAAGGATTTCATGTCTGAAGCGATGATGGATTCCATCACCTTGCTGATGATTGGGAGAAGGCTGATTGGTCTGTAGTTGCAGGGATCTGTTTTTGCACCTTTTTTATGCAGGGCAGTGATGTTAGCAGGATATGAAGATTTATCAACCAAACTAAAAAAACCTTGCAACGCACCCCTTTAATTTCCCACGAAACACAAGGAAGGGATCTGTCTATACATACACTTAACGGCATTCTAACTTCGGGACAACTGTATGTTTGTATGCATACGGTTCCTCAAACCGTAACAATATCTTGATTCAATCATGTTGAAGTTTTTTATCTTGCCAAAACGAAGTTTTTGCAAGATATGTTAGTCAGCTTGTATGTTTTTTTTTTGTTTGTTTGTTTGTTTGTCTGTAATCACGTCTAAAAAATTCTGCAGAGCACAGTTATCATCGGAAATTTTTGTAACTTCGCATATCAGAGGCCTATAGAGGTCCCTTTCAGTGCACAAAATTTTGAAGGTCAAGGTCAAAGGTCAAGGTCACTTTGTCGCAAATCAGGGGAGTCGACGAAACCCTTATTTTTTGAGTAATTTTGATCGGATCGTCTTCAAACTTCATGGGAATATAGTTCATGGTCTGGCGTTCAGCTGATTAATTTTTGGTGGCGATTGGCCTTGACCTTCATGGTTAGCTCATCAGGTCAAACATATTTGACCCCAAGGTCAAATTTTCAAGTTTTAGGAACCATATCGTGTAGTCCCTCAAATTGAACACCTCGATGAGTGCTTTCTAGATATGTCAAGCTTGAGACATTGTGACGTCATTTGGTGACGTTATGAGGCAAAAGCATATTTTTCTTGGTTACTCTAGAACGATTCTCATCGGAATCTCTCGTAGGCAGATATTCCTCAAGGAGGGGCTCCTGGTGGATAGCAGGTCTGTTCACCTCAGTGTGACCTTGTAGAAGTCACACGTGGTCACCTTTTGGCAAGATACGGGTCACCCTGCGGGTGACATTGGTTTTTTATTTTATTTTTTAATGATGTTTTTTAAAGCAGATCATGTTGTGAAAGTGAAGATCATCTCTGAGATCGTGGATGAATCGTCCTCTCAAGCCAAAGGTGTGAACCTGATTTTTATCATAAACTCGCGTGGACCGGCTCGCTACGCTCACCTCTCCACACGTCGTTGTTGAGTCTGACGTCACAGATTTACTGTGTTGTCATGATTGACACCAATCATCATCCAAACATTTATTTTCCACAAATTTATTTGTAATATTGGTGATATTTATTATATTTACTTGAAATTTCATTTGTGATGTGAGACGGTCTGAGTGGTCCAAGTGGTCAAGGATCTCAGCTGTCTCATCTGTCTGAAGGGTGTTCGGAGTCTAAATGGTGTTAAGGCCTGAGGGCTTTTTTGGGTCTTCAGCGTCTTTATGGGTCTTTGGGGTAGTCAGGGTGTTTTTTGTTTATTTGGGTCTTTATGTTCTTCGGGGTCTTCTGGGTCATATGTGAATGCATGACCATGCACATGTGAAGTACAGTTTCTTTATAAATCCCAGATACCCGTGTTTGCAGCTTTGGTTTGAACCTGTGCTTAAAGTGCATTAAATTAAAGTTTTAAAATTTAGAATTATTCTCACTCAGAGTTCAACATCATCGGAATCGTCATCACAAGATATTTTAACCCTCACCAAGGGAGAGGGTATTGTGTTTGGGTCGGTTTGTTTGTCTGTCTCTCTGTATGTCTTTGTCTGTTTGTCCGCATAGAACTTTCGTGTCTTTCTCCGCAACCGCTTGTCGGATTGAGACGAAATTTTCACCTTGGTGCGACGACTCATGCAGAATGTTCAAATCATAATTATGACGTCGTAAGTCACGTGGTGTGGCAGCCATGTTGGATTTACCCGAGAGCCCACAAAAATCTTCTCCAGAACAGCTGGACAAATCGAGAGAAAGCTTCACAAAAATGTTCCCCAAGTCATGGGGAAGTTTGTTGAGGAATAATTGATCGGTCACATGGTTTGACAACTATATTGGATTGAAGATAAATATTAAATAATGTTTTCCCTGGAACCGCTTTATCAATCTAACGTCCCCAACATTGAATTAACCTGACACTGATTGTATCTGGGGAGAAGCCGAAACTTCACATTTATGATCAAGTCATAATGGGGAATGTATTGTTGCGGTCTTCGCGCCCGCCGGCGTGCGACGGCCACGTAACTCGAATCGCGGCACGTCGCCCACCGGACGGACAATCCAGTCGTGACCCTCTCGGACTAACGCCGGGAATCAGTCACGGGTGGACCTTTCGGTCTCACCGCGATCGAGCCAATCAGCCCCCGCGTGGGATAGGGTTGCTCGCCAAATTCGAACTACCTAAGTACCCACGCGGAGGGTAGACCGGGCGATCGCACCTCGCCGCAGGTCGACTTCGGACACGGGCCACTTAAGCGACCCGTTCCGTACTATCAGAATAACCGAGCGGTGTTATCGTCGACCTCAACGGTTCGATTAATTATCGGGCGTATTCAGCCCACTACCAACCCTTTACGTGAAGCAAGATGGGGATTCAATGGAGGAAAAGACGAAGCGAAGCGGGAGAACAGTTCAACAATAAAGCACATTTATTCGCGACGAACGGAAAGCACACAAATACAATTCCACCAAATGCACACAAAAAAAAGAAAACACAATTCCATTTACACAAAAGCAAACATAAAAGTGAAAACACAGTGCAGAGCTAATACCGACTACCGAGCACACGGCAACACTTATACAATTCTACTTCACAGACGGCGCCGACAACACATACCCAAAACCAAGGAAAAGAAATCCCCTCAAGAATGAGGTAGGCCTGAGGCCGAGACCGGGTCGGGCCTACCCGTCTGGTGATGAGACGCGGAGCGGCGATGGCCCCGCAACCCGCGGGCCTCGTGGACAGTGCCTGGCAGGGGGTGGGAACGGGGCCCCCTTGGTCGCACTATCTCAGCGCGGGGGGAAACAGGAGGGGGTTGCTGATGCTCGGGGTATAGAGGATCTTTATTATATGCGACGAGCGTCTCCACCTCGGCCAGGTCGCGCTGTCGGCCTCCCTCGGGTGCAGCTTCCTGCACGACGCGAGCACCCCCTCGTCTGGTGTCGCCGCCTTTCCACAGCTCCGTCCCCTCCGTTCCGACTCCAACGCACACGACGAGCAGCTCCACCGCCCGCGAAGTCTTGACCCTTTGCTTCCGACTCTCCTCTTCTTGACTCTCCGACCCTCCTTTGCGACTCGTTCTTTGGACTCCTTCTTGCTGACTCTTGCGACTCTCTTCTGACTGACGAACACCGTCCTTTTATCCCCCGTAACTTCGCCTTTGACCCCCTCCCTTTGACCTTTCACCTCGCTCCCCATTGGCCCGAGAAAAAGTGGGCGTGAAGGCTTTTGATCCACAAATTTGCATATATCGATCGCCCTGGGGCGGGGCCACCTGCCCCTCGCTCACCGATTGGACGGCAAAAAGTGGGCGTGTGTCGTTTTTGATCCGTTTTTGAAGCAGAAAATCCGTGATTTTGTACACGCTGTTCGACGCGCGTTCTGCATGAGTCCAACACCGGTACCCACAGCGGGGCAAGAACAGTGGCGATGCTACGGTTGTGAGGTGTGCGTGAAGGTCGTGGCGGTTGTGGTGAAGCGGTGGTTGTGGTCGGTGGTTGATGTTGTGGTTGTGATCATGGCGGTTGGTCCAAAATAAAGATAGTAAAAGAAAAACGGCTATCCTGAAGAGTCGCAGCTCGCATAAATGACATGTATTCCCACTAGACAACGGGTTTGGGCCTAACTACACATGCACTTACCGAGATACCTCACCTAAGGGACCTGAATGGTGGTTTGCGAATCTGGTAACCACAACACTACCCCCTTCCCTTTTTACAGACTCGTCCCGAGTCGTCAAATTTTCGTGTGCCATCATGTGTAGTTTTCCCCTAGTACATTTTACCTACGGATCCCTGAGTGCGACATTCATGGTATTCGTGTCCCCAAAATAAATAACCTGAGGGCTGCGTAACTATCTAAACAAACTCACTCACACGGACGACTTAAATAAAATTGCCGGCGCTAAGACATACATGCCGGGTGCGCACTCATATTTACAGTACATCTTAACCTTAACTTACAAATTTTACACTAAACCATGGCCCAGGATCACTGAACTCTGCAAAAGAAAAGCAGTTAGCAGGGAGCCAGGCTGCCCGCATGCAGTCTCTGGCTCAAACAATGCAGGTGACAGGGAACGTGGCTGGCTGCTCACACGCAGTCCAAGGCCTTCCCTTTTGAACTGAACTCAGTGAACCACAACGGTGCTTGGGCTGCACAACGCAGTCTCCGTGCCAGCTCAAGTGGCACACGCAATGAGCACAACGAATGGATGCATGAACACAAACACGGTGCACGGGCCGCCACTGCAGGCCCGTGTTGTAGCTGCCAACAGGGCAGTTCTTGCAGCTTGCAAACTGTTGCTTTCAGATCCTGGCGCACATGGAAACGAACAGGGGGGGGCAAAGCAAAAATTGAACGGGGGCTGGTGAACAGGGGCAGTGGGCATGGCATGGCAAAGGCAGCAGGCAAACACAGCCCGCAGAAGAAGGCCGCTGCAGGCAAACACAGCCGGCAGATGAACTGGCCGGCACAGGCCTTGAAGAAAAACAGCCAGCAGATGAACTGGCCGGCACAGGCCTTGCAGCAAAACAACAGCTGCCGATGAAGTTGGCCGGCCTCCGCCTTGAAGCAAAACACGGCCAGCCGATGAAGTTGGCCAGCTCTTGCCGTTCAGTTGAGGTTGGTGGAGGGAGTGCGGTGGTGCTGGCCACTTGGAGGGCGGGCTCGGACCTACCTACCTGTCTCCCTCCCAACCTATCGCCTTTGCCTGTCACTGTACATACCCACTCCCTTAATTTGTGAAAAACCAATTTAGCCCCCTTAATTTTTTTTATTTTTTTTTATTTTTACTTCCCCACTATAAATCGTCCCCTAACCCCCTTTATCGTCCTTGTTCGGCTAACCTATCCTGTCACCTAGCCTACTCCCAACCCCTACGTTCCCTTCCCGGAGGGGAATAAGGGAGAGCTAACGTCCTGTTTCGAGGCCCAACGAAGCCTCAGAATGGCCTCCCCAGAGTTCGGCGATCTATAACCCAAGTGGGTCCAGCGGCCCACAACGAGAGCGAGGGGATGGATGGTGCGGAGGGGTACATCTCCTCATCTACCCTAACCATTAACTCTTAAACTACCCCGGGGCTTTCAACAAGCGCCTCTCGCTTAAACTATTGGTTCTAACAACCCAGATTCCCGTCGCCTGTGTTGGTGTCCTCACAATTTCGGGCCTCGCCCCCCAATTTTCTCTCCGTGCCCTCACACGGTCTCCTGGCTGGGACACGTGGCTCCCTTTGGCAGGCACGACCCTCTGCCGAATCTCCCGCTATGGCACCCCCGGGCACTACACTGCCTCCGAGCCTACCAGCTCCCTAACACCGGGGAGTGCCCCCCATGGCACCTCCCCTGAAACGCACACGTGGCAGGCCGGCCTCCCGGGCCCCTTTCCGAGGGTCACCCGTGCCCACTGCACTGCCCACGCGGCTAATGGCGCCCCGGGCCCCCGCACCAAGCAGGCGCACCCGTGCCCACTACTCTATCCCGGCCCCCCATGGGCCCATGGCCTACCGCGGCCGACTAGCCTGGTGCCCGGGGTACCCACTCAGCGATACTCACCTTTCGCAGCCACGCTCCCACCCTGTCAACAGGGCTCCTGCACCCCTCCAAATGGGTCTCGAGCCTACTTTCCCACCAACAACAAAACGACCTCCATTTTTGTTAATTTGACTAACCCAGCTAACTCACTCTACACTGACCCCGGGGGTCCCTTGGGCGGGAGTCACTCCTCCCCCCAATCACTCATCGCACCATGCATTCCCCATTCACTCCACACACACAGACCCGCTGGCCTCACTCACTCAACAAGTACTCACCTCACAACCCACAACTCTTCAACACACACACCACTGAACTCTACCATTCTTCTAACTACATCCCCTAACTAACTCGTGCTCCCACGTCGTCCCTTAAACTACAGCACGTTCCTTTTAACACTACGTAGCTAAACTACGTCCCCTCTACACATTCACAAGTCTGTCCATGTCCCCAAATAAATCATTTTATTTCCCATTTTCCCATCCTAAATCTGGCTACAATCCCTCTAACTAATCCATTCCACGGACTCCATGAGGACTTACCCCTGCCCCATGAAGTCGGTCTAACTAAGCTAACCCTTCCCCCTAACTAGTTTCCATCCTGTGCCCAGGGTAAGGGGGTCTTTCACCCCTTGCCCAGGAATCCTGTACACCCGAAAGTGAGGCTTGCTCCCTTTTTTTTTTTTTCCATGCGCAGCACCTGCGCGGCAACTCAGAGCTCGCGCACTTTGCACCTGCCCGTGACGTCATGCAGCTGCACGTGTTCCTCGTCCCTCCTTGGACGGGACCATCCGGCAGAGATACCCCTCCTGCCGGATTCCAACCCCACGTGCAGCCATGACGTCACCGTGCGCAAAAAAAAAACACAAGCCCCACGTCTCGAGGGGTTCCCCACGCGAACACATGTGCTTTGCCCGTTGGAGCTTAACACACACGATCGCGTGGAGAACCCGTCCGGTCCAAATCCATTTACCTGCCTAAACTTTGTCCGTCCGCGGGATCGGCAAATCCACCGCGTGCGTTTCCGGACGGGGACTTCACTCTCGCAAGCGAGCACGTGGTGGTCTCGTGCGTTGCACAGCACGAACCGCGTGCTCACTGCTGGGTGAACCCGGCACGGTCCTCGAAACAACCACAGCCGCTACTCGGCTTTCTCTCCTCTGTCGCCGTCGTCGCCGCCATTCGACACACGCACTCCCGCGTGTTACGACGCACACAGTCCACTCAATCACATTCACACCGGGAGACGCGGCTGCGTGCTCCCGCATGCCAACCGACATCTCCCTCTCATACCGCTCTCTCACACACACGGTCTCCCTGGCACACAGCGACCTTGCACACGGCCGTTCACTCACGCGTGCCTCACTACTCACACAAACCATACTACTCACACGTGGTGCTCCATTCACTCGCGCGGGGGCACTCACCCGCGGTGCCTCACCCACACACGCGAGGGCACTCAACCGCGGTGCCTCACTCGCACTCCGTGCCTCATCCACACTGGCCGTTTCATCCACACACGCGGGGGCACTAACCCGCGGTGCCTCACTCGCACTCCGTGCCTCATCCACACACGGTGTGCTGGGAAGCACGTACTCCGGCAACATCGCCACCACACCACTCACACGTGGTGCCTCATTCATACTGGCCGTTTCATCCACACACACGGCCTCTCTCACACACGGTGCCTCATCCACACACGGCGTGCTGGGAAGCACGTACTCTGGCACCATCGCCACCACACCACTCACACACGGGGTCGCTTCCACACACGGGGACGCACTCACACCTTGCACCACACACACAGGGACAACCATACTGGGGATTCGTGTCCCCACAAGGGTCTCCGGGGCCTCTACACCCCCCAAGCTCTCCGTGCACCCGTCCACAGCACTCGTCCCCTCAACCTCGCAAAACACGACCGAACTCACCTGGTCGTGACTCGCCTCAAGGGGGCATACTCCCTCCCCTCGTTCCTGGAGGAGGCCATCCCGCTGCTCGCACCGGGTCCCTACACGCTCCGCGAGCTCACCCCCATTGTCCTCCACTACCTCCGTGTGTGTGTGCGCGTCACTTACCCCGTCTTCATCGTGTTTATTGGTCTCTGCTTCTTTCTGGCGTCTTTCCCTTATCTTTATGTAGGTCAACCTTGCTTTCTCTTTAAGTCGCTCCCGTCCTTCCCTGTTTTTCACTCCTTGCTCTTTCACGATCTCCGCGTACCTCATCCTTGCTCTCCGTATTAATTGTTCTTTTCTCTCCCTCGCAATTACTTTCACCTCGTCTCTTGTCTCCCGAATTACTTTTTCCTTACCCGCCTCCACCGCGGGCCTGTCAGCCGTTGCACCCCCTTCCAGCTCGTTTGCTCCCACACGTGGAGTCGCCATTCCGAGTTCCCTGCTAACGGCCTTCATGCCCGCCTGCAGGCATCGGCCCATGTTCTGCGTCTCACCCCGCAGCTTTTTCGTTTCTTCCCTCATTTGCTGTGTACTCGCATCAATCTTTTCGTTCATGCTTTTTATTTCTGCATTCATTTGTGCCAGCATGGTGAATAGCTGGGCCATGTCGGATGCACTCAAGTGAGCCGTTTCGGCAGGGGTTGGGGAAGGGTCTTGGTGGAGAGGGGGGGAGGTGTCATACACCGCGGCCGCTGCCGCACCCACCTCGGGCCCTGGGTTCAGTTGGGCGAGTCCGTGTTCCTGCACAATCAACATTTCCTGCTCGGGGATTCCATCCTGGACCATGGATTCTACATTACTACACATATACATTTCTAATACCCCCGGCTCCCGCTCGCCTTGAGACGCCATCTTGCTTCTCGTGAAGGGTTAATTTGCTCGCTCGTAATTTGGAGGGAATCGGGGGTCGCTTCTCTCACCCCTGGACCGATTCCCGTGAATTTAGCCGGAGACAGGAGAGCCCGTTTTCCTGTTCTCCGATACCAGTGCCGCGAGGAGGGCGATGAATTTGTATCCCACTCCTGACACCAGTGTTGCGGTCTTCGCGCCCGCCGGCGTGCGACGGCCACGTAACTCGAATCGCGGCACGTCGCCCACCGGACGGACAATCCAGTCGTGACCCTCTCGGACTAACGCCGGGAATCAGTCATGGGTGGACCTTTCGGTCTCACCGCGATCGAGCCAATCAGCCCCCGCGTGGGATAGGGTTGCTCGCCAAATTCGAACTACCTAAGTACCCACGCGGAGGGTAGACCGGGCGATCGCACCTCGCCGCAGGTCGACTTCGGACACGGGCCACTTAAGCGACCCGTTCCGTACTATCAGAATAACCGAGCGGTGTTATCGTCGACCTCGACGGTTCGATTAATTATCGGGCGTATTCAGCCCACTACCAACCCTTTACGTGAAGCAAGATGGGGATTCAATGGAGGAAAAGACGAAGCGAAGCGGGAGAACAGTTCAACAATAAAGCACATTTATTCGCGACGAACGGAAAGCACACAAATACAATTCCACCAAATGCACACAAAAAAAAGAAAACACAATTCCATTTACACAAAAAGCAAACATAAAAGTGAAAACACAGTGCAGAGCTAATACCGACTACCGAGCACACGGCAACACTTATACAATTCTACTTCACAGACGGCGCCGACAACACATACCCAAAACCAAGGAAAAGAAATCCCCTCAAGAATGAGGTAGGCCTGAGGCCGAGACCGGGTCGGGCCTACCCGTCTGGTGATGAGACGCGGAGCGGCGATGGCCCCGCAACCCGCGGGCCTCGTGGACAGTGCCTGGCAGGGGGTGGGAACGGGGCCCCCTTGGTCGCACTATCTCAGCGCGGGGGGAAACAGGAGGGGGTTGCTGATGCTCGGGGTATAGAGGATCTTTATTATATGCGACGAGCGTCTCCACCTCGGCCAGGTCGCGCTGTCGGCCTCCCTCGGGTGCAGCTTCCTGCACGACGCGAGCACCCCCTCGTCTGGTGTCGCCGCCTTTCCACAGCTCCGTCCCCTCCGTTCCGACTCCAACGCACACGACGAGCAGCTCCACCGCCCGCGAAGTCTTGACCCTTTGCTTCCGACTCTCCTCTTCTTGACTCTCCGACCCTCCTTTGCGACTCGTTCTTTGGACTCCTTCTTGCTGACTCTTGCGACTCTCTTCTGACTGACGAACACCGTCCTTTTATCCCCCCGTAACTTCGCCTTTGACCCCCTCCCTTTGACCTTTCACCTCGCTCCCCATTGGCCCGAGAAAAAGTGGGCGTGAAGGCTTTTTGATCCACAAATTTGCATATATCGATCGCCCTGGGGGCGGGGCCAATTCGCCCCTCGCTCACCGATTGGACGGCAAAAAGTGGGCGTGTGTCGTTTTTGATCCGTTTTTGAAGCAGAAAATCCGTGATTTTGTACACGCTGTTCGACGCGCGTTCTGCATGAGTCCAACACCGGTACCCACAGCGGGGCAAGAACAGTGGCGATGCTACGGTTGTGAGGTGTGCGTGAAGGTCGTGGCGGTTGTGGTGAAGCGGTGGTTGTGGTCGGTGGTTGATGTTGTGGTTGTGATCATGGCGGTTGGTCCAAAATAAAGATAGTAAAAGAAAAACGGCTATCCTGAAGAGTCGCAGCTCGCATAAATGACATGTATTCCCACTAGACAACGGGTTTGGGCCTAACTACACATGCACTTACCGAGATACCTCACCTAAGGGACCTGAATGGTGGTTTGCGAATCTGGTAACCACAACACTATGTTTTAAATTTCAACTTTTGCGGACGCATGGTCTGGCAGCCTGATTTATTTATTTTTTTCAAGCGGGGTGGGGGGGGGGGGTCGTTGTCGTTTAAATTTTTTTTTTTTTAAATAAGGTTCACTTGGGTGTTCCTGGATGTGTTTTCGGGTGGAGGAGTCGCAGCTGAAATTTGAATCCTGTCCAGGTTCCTCCTGATGACCCTGTTTGCTTTTTGCTTGTTGGGGTTCCTTCTGATTTCACCAATGCAGGACTCGAACCTGTTTGGTCTTCCTTTTGAATTTAATTTATTTAAATCCCATTCTAAATTCAATTGAACAATGAAGAATAATGGAAATAATATCATGGGTCAGGGTCAGCTGTCCGATCAAAGCGGGGTTGCATCAAAGCGGGACGTCTTGGTACCCGGTCATCACTGCTAGCAGTTATAAAGTGGCAGTTGTAATTACGTCTCTTATTAATTACATAACACACCAGTACACAAACACCACACAGAGTACACCACACAAAACAACTCCTGGTGAGTGTCTGCAATCTCTGATTGCTCTTTTTCTTGTTTTATTTCTAATCGATCATCTGAGTTCATCTTGCTGGTTGGTCATTGGCAATCGTCAATCATGTTAAACTGGCAACATCGATTTATCTTTCCTTTAAAAAGAAAGTCGAACATTGAATTAACCTGACACTGATGATATCCCACAATTCTTTGCAGTGAACACATCATGACCGAATTTTAGTGATGGTGGTTCCTTCTTCTTTGCAGAGAAACAAATGAAATCCGTTTCTTTTCTCAACTCTGCACAGTTCTTCAACAAAGAAGATCATTTCAATCAGCATTCCAACCAACGAGGCAACAACAAACGAACTCACACTGGGGAGAAACCGTTCAAATGTTCTGTGTGTTGCAAGGATTTTAGTCGGTTGTCACACTTGAATAGACACAAACTAACTCACACTGGGTAGAAGCCGAAAAGTGTTCTGTGTTGTCATTTTTTTTCATGAGTTATCAGCCTTGAATAAACATAAACAAACTCACACTGGTGAGAAGAGTTTGGTTGTTGATAGCTCTCCTATGAGTGATTCCGACTGATGGCAAAGCTATGGCTATTAAGCAAGCCAGTGAGGAGAAAGCGAACAGGCAGAAACTCAACCCTGGCATCTCCCTTCCTGGTACGACTCCTCTGAGTGTCATCGGTAACCCCCTGTTAAGCAGCCGAGGTCCTGTGGCCTCTTGGGGAAAGCAAAATAGCTGGCTGCAACAAAAATGTGCCGCCCCCTCTCCGGCCTTGTCCCCCTCTCCCATCCTCCGTCTGTGATCTGTTCCCCCTATATTTGCTCAGGGCACTCAATGCCTGCCAAAAACCCCCTTCTGGTGAAACTGCCAAAATCAAGAATCATTGCTCACCTTCACTCTTTCGTTCCTCTTTTTCCCCACTCAAGAACAAATTCACACACTCTGTTCAATCTCACTCCTCCTACAATGTCTTCAAACAACTGATCACCACCATCTTTTATCTCCCCTCATCCAAAACCTTCATCTTTTTGTAACCCCGTTAATCCACCCCAAACCCACCTCCTTCACAATTCCCTGCTTTCCTTCCTGAAAGTCCCTGTAATATCCATCTTGTATTCCCCACGTTTCCCGCCCCATCCCTCTCCCTTCCACAGATCTCCTGATGTCTCTGTTCCCCACTGTTTTGTCCTTCCCTCTCCCTCTCCTCTTGTCTCATGCCCCCCTTACTGTGCGTTGTGTGTTCCCTCTTATGCGAGCCTCGACAAGGTACACAAAAAAACAAACTTGTTTAAAGAAAAAAAATTCAAAAAAGCTTAACAATGACAATCCTCTCCGTCAATGTCCCCAGCGTTAATTTTCTTTTCACAGGTTGTCACCATAACAACAACACATTACAAGTATTACAAGTAGCACAGAACTACAACACACCATCGCTCCTGAGGGTCGATGCTGAAGGTTGCAGTACGATCTCTTACACGTACAAACATCATGCAGCCGAGAGGAGATAAGGACACGCAACAAATACAACAAATGGTTTGGCAGCCATATTGGATTTACCCTCAAACCGAGAAAAATGCACCACTCAAAAGAAGTCCTGGCAAGGGTCTGCAATCTCGGATTGCTCTTTTTCTTGTTCCCATCAGTTTTTTTTATTATCACCACTTTTCCCTCTATCCTCCATCTTTCCCTCGCAACTATACCCTCTGTTTCGTGTATCAAAATATAAACAAAATACAACAGTGTGAAGTGTAAAGCTCATTATAACCACACACTGACCATTCATTCATCGGGACCATACTCTGTGCAGAGTGTTGATGCTAACTTAAGCAGTGTCCTTGGCTATTGGACACAATCTTGGACGGATCACCACTCCAACACAGGATACCAGCAAGTTGGCACTCATTTTGCCGACCTCAGAAGGATGATAGGCAGAGTCAACCCCACCTGGTATTAATTCAACAGCCAAGCAGGATTTGAACTCAGGATCCCAGGATCTCAAGCCCAACACCCTAACCATTAAGCCAACACCAGGCATGATCGAAACCCACCAGTAAGAATGTTTCCAAATTTGGGTTATAATTTGAGGCGAGGGGAGAGATGTTAAATTTTGGAGGTCAAGGCAATCACGTTACTGTAACAGTGTCAAAATGGCGGTCGCGTAAATTCCTTCCAACATCTTCTCCACACACACCAGTGAGAAAGCGAGCAAATTTGTGTTCCAAAACCAGGCCAGGGATCAGGTAACCTCCAGGTCCGGTGATATTAGTTCCTTTCCCCCAGTTCACATTTCATCCGCCATTCCTGCAGGTGGACAAAGGATACTCCTGCCCTTTGATCCTGAAATTTCAATCCCTTGTGTCCAAGATCCTGAGAACCCAATGTGTTTTGGATCTTTTTCTTCTTGTAAGGAACACAGAGACGAACACGAGTCAGGTGAAAACAAGGGCAAAGGTAAGTAGCTGGGAACCTCCTGTTGAAGAATTTTTTCTCATCTGTGTTTTCATGCTTCACATTTTCCTTTATTATGAGCTTTCCTGGAATTGGAATTCAAGATGAGGTATTGTCATCGTGAACAGTCTGTCCATCTGTCCCTCCCGTCTGTGTCCTATTTCGATTTCTCTGGCGAAATCGCTGTGCTGATCAGGCTGAAATTTGGCAGCTCGGTTCTGCTCCTGACTAGTAATGAGGATTGCAAAGCTCTTACCGGTCACGTGACTTTAAGTCGGGCAAAATGGTGGACTGAGTAAATTCCTTTCGAAATCTTCTCCAGACTCCCCCCCCCACCCCCTCCGGCGCATGCTCCCATACCTGACCTGAGTGCACAAGTTAAAATAGAAATGAACTATGGCAAGTCACTGTTTGATGTGGGGAGCCATGGCCGGCATATGCTTCATGGTGTATTCCAAACAGGTGTTGTGGAGAAGTCAGGAATTGATATCGACAAACTATTACGTGAAGTCAACACATTGTTCTGTGACTCACCTGCCCGAGGGAAGATTGTGTGAAGGTCACAGAGGGTACCAAAGTCTCTGAAGTTTTTTTCAAAATGAGGTGAAGAGAAGGGGGTGGGGAGGAGGGAGAGAGAGAAAGGAGGGAGGGAGAGAGAGGAGGGGTGAGAGATAGAGAGAAAGGGGAGGGGGAGGGACAGATAGAGAGAGAAAGGGGGAGGGGGAGTGTGATAGAGAAAGGGGAGGGGAGGGAGAGATACAGAGAGAAAGGGGGAGGGGAGAGATAGAAAGGGGAGGGGGAGGGAGAGAGAGAAAGGGGGAGGGGAGAGATAGAGAGAAAGGGGGAGGGAGAGAGATAGAGAGAGAAAGGGGAGGGGAGAGATAGAGAAAGGGGGAGGGGGAGAGATAGAGAGAGAAAGGGAGGGGGAGAGATAGAGAGAAAGGGGGAGGGAGAGAGATAGAGAAAGGGGGAGGGAGAGATATAGAGAAAGGGGGGAGGGGGAGAGATAGAGAGAGAAAGGGGGGAAGGAAGAGATAGAGAGAGAAAGGGAGGGGGGAGGAGGGAGAGAGAGAGAGAGACAGGGGGAATTTTTCACACTTGATGGCATTTCACTTGTGATTCTCAAATTAATAACCTCTCCTTCTTCCTCCTCTACTTCTTCTTCTTCCCACTCAATCCATCCACTCTTCCATTACTTCCTCATTATTTTCCAATTCAAGCAATCGACCACCCTCTACCCCCCTCCCCCACTATTTATTCCGTTCTCTTCTTCCACATCCCGATTTTCAAGAGGACACATTGAGAGAGTCCTAATGTTGTGGAAATAAAAATAGGACCGCTCGTGAAACAGCGAATGTTTAACAGAGAAACAGCGAATATTAAACGCTGTGCGGTGTAATATGGCACAGGCAAAGCCAAGAAGCGAACGCAGAATTCTTCTTACATTCGCTTCTGACTTTACATAAAACTTGTTCACAACTGTAGAGTTGCCAACCATACCGTGGGAAATGTTGTGGTGTAGCCTGCGGGCATGCAGGGCGGGGCATGATGATGATGCATGATGGGCATGATGATGGGAGGAGGGGTCGGCGTGGTCATCGGGTCGGCAAGGGATATAAGGTGTGCGCGCCGCCTGAGGCGTTGTAGTAATGCTGGAGTCGTCCGGCTCGTGAGTGTGCTCATACGCAATAAAGGAGAGCCACGGGCAGAGTACGCTCGCGCTCGCGCTTGTGCACCACAGCCCGGCTCGACTGTTCCTCCGCATCGTGTCTGCCTGCTAAGCATCTTCTATTCAGAACATCACAGTTGGCGACGAGGATGGGATTCGAACCCACGCGTGCAAAGCGCCGCACAGCTGATGATTTTGACGCAATTTCCGGTTACTTCGGCCTGGATTCGGGATCAGCGATCAAATAATGTAAATCACGATTAAAAAAATATTTTTTGATGATGTGGGAGAAATCTTTATTAAAATTAACTTTGGGAAAAAAAAAATAATTGAATAAATACATAAACATTTCCGGTCATGATCTCCCGGCATGCATCATTCCCCATGACAAAAACCGGAAACAAAAAAAAAACCAGAAACAAAACAAAAAACGGAAGAAAAATGGTCATCGCCAACGACACGGATTCATAATTGCCAGGGTATTGTGTTGTTTTTGTTGTTTCCTATTCTCTCATGTACAGGCGTTAAGTAACATTCACAAGATAGAAATAAAACCCAATCGTGTTTATACACCGCACAGCGTTTAAAAACAACCGGAAGCAAAAGGGTCATAGCCAACGATGCGGATTCCAAATAGCCAGAGCTATTGTGTTGTTGTTGTTGTTGTTGTTGTTTCCTATTCTCTCACGTGCACGCGTTAAGTATGAAGCTCACTTCGTTCGCTATGAACACGATTGTGTTCGATTTCTATCTTGTGAATGTTGAACGTGTGGGACAGTGTTTATCTCTCTGTCTATCTGTACAGAGTCCCGCAGATTGAGGACAGAATAATAGTAAATATGAGATTCCAGACTGGGCGCATAACAAAGCATCGTTCTTGGTAACCGGAAGTGATGTAATAACGACGGTGTTGTTTCCACCAGGTGACCAGATGCTGGAGCTCCACTTGATATTCTTGTGATTCCGGTTTTGGCTTCTTAATTGTTATATTAATCCCATCATTTTATTCAGAGTTTTAACGGTTTGGTCGCTTTTCTCGTGACACGATCAATTAATTACTTTTTCCTCATTGTTTCGTCGGTCACGTGACTGGGGCGGCGCGAATCTGCCGCTGAGAAACCGCGATTCGATGACTTTCGTGATCACGTGGTGTTATTTTGCCGGAACATTTCAGCCTCTCCAGTCACGTGTTCAGTGTCCTCGAGTGAGGACGATGCGCGATGATCCGGGATCTCTCTGTGGAAGATCACAAAGCGAACACCCAGGGATCCACGAACGGCTTCGATGGAGGAAACACGGTCGATCCGAGAGTCCGTCCCTCACACAGCGGGTCCATGGTCGGTTCACCCGAGGACGAGGAACCCGGACCCGGTACGTGACGTTCACTCCGAACCGACATCTTGTTCTTCCTGAAAGTTTCGTTTTTATTTCACAGATTTGTTTGTGTTTCAGATCCCGTTGTGAAAGTGAAGGTCGAGTCCGAGTTCGTCGATGATTCGTTCCTTCCGTACGAAGGTTGGAACCACAAACTCATTCTTCATGTTCACACAGTCGTTCATTGTTTATAATGATAATTATAATAACAACAAGGAGGTGTCTGTGATCGCCAAATGTTTGTGTAGACCGCCGTTCGACCTTGACCATCAACATTATCAATTAATAATAAAAAAATAGATTAACTAACACAAACAGAAAACCGGACAGTTTGTAAGAAGTTTGTTTATAATGATTTGTGAAGAGAACGTGGACACAAGCGGTGTGACGATGTACAAATCCTTATGTCACGTACATAAACCGCCTCCTCGTCAGTCACTTGTCACAGGTACGAACAGGTGTCCCAGTCATTCTGGGAAACAAGAGAAGAAGAGTCGGCGGGTTTACATGGGTCCAAATATGGAGGGGGGGTGGAATGTGCAGGTGTGACAATCAGTGAGCCCTGAAAAGGACGGTTGGTGCTTTGTGTTGATTGTTCGTGCGTCCAGATGGAATGAGGTGGAACGGAGACAGAGGAGAAGGTTTGTGTAAGTCAGTGTGTTTGGACGACGTGACCAGGAACTCGCTGCTGGATCTGTCCTTATACCTGGTGTTGGACTTCGCTCACTTGTGCTTGTTCTCCACACACCAGCCCGTGTGGTCTCTCCATTCCCAGGTGTACTTTTTCCTGGACTCTGGTTCACACTTTTGGAAGCCCCGTTCTGCTCTCCACCAGACACGCACCTCTTCTCATTTTTTCCCTTCTCTAAACGTCACTTGCACCTCATTTGCACCTCCTCATTCACGCACAGTAGACACCCCATTTCCCTCCCTCTTTCCCCCACCGAAGCGACTGGGTTCAAACAGGTCGGTCGGCCGCTCCATGGATTCTGGAGGTTGCAATCACCTCGAGCTGTCTCTATCTTTCTTGCTATTCCAATTTCCTCGGGTGTGTGTCTGATGGCGCCTGATGTGTTCGTGAAAGTTATCTGTAACGGGTGAGCTCCATACTGTCCTCTTGTAAATACTTGCATTTCTTTTGCCTCACCCCATGAATCCATGCTGTCGGCATTGCTCTTGTATTAAAACCTTTTATTATTGTGCCACATTCCCTTTCCTCACCATAATCATCAATAAACCTGCTTATATGATCAATGCACCCAGGTCGTTCTGTCTTTTTCCTATTGGTTCAGCGTATTCCACACACACGTTCTCCTGGAAGTTTTGTACCAATAATTTGCTCTTATCAAGGCCCTGTCACACCTTGACGATTTAGCCAGCGTAGGCCTGACGTATGCAAAATTTGGCTAAAACGCTGGCACACGTCGAATACGTTATGGGTAAGTTTGTATACGTTAAGAGCACGCTGGCATACGTCGTAGTACGCCGAAGTGTTCGATAAATTTTCCATGCTTGAAATTTTTCGACGTATGCCAGCGTATGACTCGCACGTTCCGCATAATGCTGGCCATAAGTTGTAGGCACGTTACACGATCGTTGACACTCGTCGACGCACGTTACTTGTAAGTTACTCATTAGTCGAAACACGTCAAGGTCATGGTTAGCGTCAGTGTTCCAGATTCCCTGGTTTTTATCTTGCCAAAACGAAGTTTTTGCAAGATATGTTCGTCAGCTTGTATGTTTTTATTTTATTTATTTATTTTTCGGTCTGTAATCACGTATAAAAAAAATTCTGCAGAGCACAGTTATCATTGGAAATTTTTGTATCTTCGCCTATCAGAGGCCTATAGAGGTCCCTTTCAGGGCACAAAATTTTGAAGGTCAAGGTCAAAGGTCAAGGTCACTTTGTCGCAAATCAGGGAAGTCGACGAAACCCTTATTTTTTGAGTAATATTGATCGGATCGTCTTCAAACTTCATGGGAATATAGTTCATGGTCTGGCACTCAGCTGATTAATTTTTGGTGGCGATTGGCCTTGACCTTCATGGTTAGCGCCTGAGGTCAAACATATTTGACCCCAAGGTCAAATTTTCAAGTTTTAGGAACCATATCGTATAGTACCTCAAATTGAACACCTCGATGAGTGCTTTCTGGATATGTCAAGCTTGAGACATTATGACGTCATTTGGTGACGTTATGAGGCAAAAGCCTATTTTTCATGGTTACTCTGTAGAACGATTCTCATTGGAATTTCTCGTAGGCAGATATTCCTCAAGGAGTCGCTCCTGGTGGATAGCAGGTCTGTTCACCTCAGTGCGACCTTGTAGAAGTCACACGTGGTCACCTTTTGGCAAGATACGGGTCACCCTGCTGTTGACATTGGTTTATTTTTATTTTTTTTTCTTCGGGATGACGGTGATGTGAACGCATCGATTTCTAATGCGGTTATAATATAATATTATTAATAGGCTGCCGCTCAACGATTTAAATCATAACCGCACTAGAAAATGAAGTGTCAACATCACCGTCATACCAAAGAAAAAAAAAAACCAAAAAAAACCAGGGCGACTGGAACACTGATGCCAACCATTACCTGGACGTGTTTCGACTTATGAGTAACGTACAAGTAATGTGTGTTGACGTGTGTCAACGATCGCGTAACGTGCCTACAACTTATGGCCAGCGTATGCGGTACGTGTATCATACGCCGAGTACGTCGAGAAATTTTCAACATACTGAAAATTTCTCGACGTACTCGGCGTATGACGATGTATGCCAGTGTACTACGACGTATGCCAGCGTACTACGACGTATGCCAGCATGCTCTTAGCACATACAAAACTTACCCATAACGTATTCGACGTGTGCCAGCTTGGTTCGGCAAATTTTTCATACGTCGGCATACGCTGGCTAAAACGTCAAAATGACAGCGGCTTCACACTTCAATGTCTCGTGCGGTTATGATTTGAATCGTCGAGCCGCAGCCTATGAATAGCCTACGCCACGTGATCGTCGGCGATACGCTGCCGCGCTCTATGCATAAGTTAGACTATCATTGGGCATAGGTTGTGAATGCCGACAACAGGCTCAGCATTCGTTGGTATAAGTTATCTATGTGTGATTGAAACGTTCTGTGTACATTACTAATACGTTATGCAGACGTCCAACACGTTATTATACGCCCAAAACTTAAAAAAAACACATCAATAGTTCAGCGTACGCCAGCGTTTTACATACATTTTGAGACCTTGCCATACGCTGGCTAAAACGTCAAGGTGTGACAGCCCCTTTAACTGGTGCGTACTTGGCAGCTCCGCTCGGCTGTACCTGCTACGTTAAGTTTATACAAGTACGCATCGAGGGCAGGGAACTCGCTTGGTCCGGTCAATCCACCGGAAACGGAAACACATGAAGTAGTGTAATCCTGCCAGGATTGGCAGTACCAATCAGCGTTCGTGGTTGCTTAGCAACCTGTCTGCACATGGAATTATCTGTGCCCGGCGGCATCAAGAACGGGCATTCGGGAGGGACCCGAGTGTTTCCCCTCATCGCGAGCCTCGAACACCGGATCCACAACAATATTAACAACCAAAGTTGCCTTTTTGGAACACTCTGTAGATCTTTCACCATACATCGTTTTTGGCCTTATTTCTTTGTATTGTTAAAGGATAAGTTTGAGTTAACCTGGTTAATTTGAGTAAAGTTATCTGATTGATTTGGGTGTGGTGACGTGTGTGATTGTGACAATATCTTGATTCAGTCATGTTGAAGTAAATTTTATTTTTTAATGATGTGGTTTTTTTTCAGATCATGTTGTGAAAGTGAAGATCAAGTCTGAGATCGTGGATGAATCGTCCTCTCAAGACAAAGGTGTGAACCTGATTTTTATCATAAACTAGCGTGGACCGGCTCGCTACGCTCACCTCTCCACACGTCGTTGCAGAGACTGACGTCACAGATTTACTGTGTTGTCATGATTTACACCAATCATCATCCAAACATTTATTTTCCACAAATTTATTTGTAATATTGATGATATTTATTATATTTACTTGAAATTTAATTTGTGATGAAAGAAGGTCCAAGTGGTCCAAGTGGTCAAGGGTCTCAGCTGTCTTATCTGTCTGGAGGCTGTAAGGGGTCTAAATGGTGTTGAGGTCTGAGGGGTCTTTTGGGACTTCTGGGTCTTTATGGGTCTTTCGGGTAGTCAGGGTTTTTTGGGTTATTCGGGTCTTTATAGTCTTAGGGCTCTTCTGGGTCATATTGTTGTGGGGCCGGGTCTCGGTGGTGAGTACAACCGCGGGATGGAGCAGTGGAGTCTGCTCCACCGAACACCCGGAATGTAGGTCGTACCTTTCAGATAAATCCGAAAGTACGGGTCCCTTACAGGACCATGAATCGCCAATAATTATAGCGCATGGGGTAGGGTTAATTGGCAACTTCAATATACCTAAGTATCCAAGCGGCAAAGCTTCCGGGGAATTCACACCCTCGGCGGGCCTCGAGCGGAACGAGCCGTTACCGTGCTCGAACCGTGCGTAACCCGAGTGGATGGTTATCGAGGCCCGACGGTCCAAGTGTACAACTATGGCAACGGCCTTCCTAATTCTCATTCGCAGCGTGGCAAACCAATGATAGAAAGGACTAGGACGAGCTGGGACATTCAACAAAAGGCAAATTTATTTGCAATAATCGGGGAGGGGAAGCACACAAAGAGCAGAGTTATCACGAAATGCAATGGTCAATGAGCAAAGAAAGCACTTACACAGTTGTTACTCATAGACGGGGCCCAAATCCACACACACACACACACACACACACACACACACACACACACACACACACACACACACACACACACACACACACACACACACACATGCGCGCGCTCAGAAAGAGGTGGACCTCGTCAGCTCAGAGGGAAGACGGGCTGAGGGAAGAGAAGCAAGCTTGGACCTGTCCACCTCGTGTGGTTCTCGACGATCTTGGGGTAACGGGACTCAAACCTGCAACACGAGGCCGCTCCAAGCACCAGATACGGAGGGTAACATCGGGCGTTGCACGCTCTTCCGGCTCGCAGGCAGGCGACATGAGATGATCTCTCGAGTCGAGATGGTCGACCGCCCACAGCAATGCGCCAGACGAGACGCCTCGGACCCGCGCGATGCAGTCAGCCGCAGACCCGGACTGAGACGCGCACTCGAGCAGACTGGATGCAATCTCTTTTCGCTGGTTCCCACAACCACACTCTTCCTCTTCAGGAGGGAGGGACTTCTTCTCCTAGCCACTCGCCTCCTGATTGGTTGGACCCATCGCGCGATTCCCTGGCCGTCTTCCATTGGACAGCCCATGGTAGGCGGGACAACTCCCACCCTTCTGGGTGGAGTCCCGATCTGAGGCGTTTGTAGCTCCGCTTCCCTCCTTACCTCCGGCCACGTGTGTAATGGCGATGATGTTGAGTGGGAGACGGGGCGGGTGAGACGCCCGCTCCTTGCCGATTGGCCAAAGAGGGACGCCATGCCTACGTTAAACTCCACCCAGCCCGTGCTCACTCGCCGGCGAGCACGCAAAGAATGCCGCGAGCAGAGTGTTGTTGTTGTGAGTGATGTAAAAATCATGTCTATAAAATAATCCACAGCGCACGTGCACTTAATTCCCACTAGACATAGGGGACGGGACCCTAACGAGAAACACGTACTTTCCGATAGAACTGATCTATAGGACCTGACTGTTGTGTGCAGTGAGCTTCCAAATTTATAACACTACCCCCTCCCCTTTTTACAGACTTGTCCCGAGTCGTCAAATTTTCGTGTGACCAGCATGTGTAAGTTTTTCCCCTGGTACGATTCACCTACGGATCTCTGAGTGCGACATTTTTTCATGCATGTCCAAAAAATAAATAACCAAGTGCGCTGCGTAACTGAACTACCAGACTCAAACAGACAACTTAACTAAAATTGCCGGCGCTAAGATGAACAACAGGTGGGTTAAACTTATTTACAATCTTAACTCATATTTACACTTACCATGGCCCTGGACCTGTCATCTGTGGGGGAAAAAGGGCACGGCAAAGTTAACAGTTTGTGTGGGTGAGTGCACAGCCGCTGAAGGTCAGTCATCCTCAGGGCCTGCTCAAAAGGTCCCCCTTGTGTGTTCCTTTCAGTGACCCTTCTTCTTTGTTCCTTTCATACCCCAGCTGCTGGAGGCAACTCACCCAAATACGGAAGGCCATGCGCCGTCCCACAGGCCATTTGAAGTGGCGTTTATGCAGAAGAGGTGGCCAGGCTGCACAATACAGTCTCTAACTCATAGAAATAGATGGATGCAAAAACAAATGAATGCACGGGCTGCTCAAATGCAATCCCTGTGTACGGCTGCCTGCAGGACAGTCTTGGCAAATGCTTGCTGGATGGTCCTGGCGCACATGGATGGATGGTGACACACAGGGGCAATGCAAACAAGGGTAGCAGGCATGGGGTCGTGGCAAAGGCAGGCAACGAGGCACGGCGAATGCGGACCACGCGATGTAGCACAACACAAGCCAGCATATGAAGCTGGCCGGCCTCCGGTATGGTCCGTGTGGGTCTTGAGGGAGTGTGGTGGTGTCGGCCACTCCGAAGGCGGGCTCGGACCTACCCGACTGTCTCCCCCCAACCTATCGCCTTTGCCTGTCTTTGTCCATACCAACTCCCTTAATTTGCAACGACAAAACAACCAAATTTAGCTCCTTTAAAACAAAATTAATTTTATTATTATTATTATTATTTCTTTTATTTATTTTTCTATAATTTCTTGTCCCGAACCCCTCAACTGTCTTTGTCCGGCAAACCTATCCTGTCAACCGAGCCTACTCCCAACCACTAAAATCCTTTTTGGAGGGGAATAAGGGAGAAACCAGCGTCCTGTCTTGAGGCCCAACGAAGCCTCAGAATTGCCTCCTCCCCTCAATCATTCATTCACACCATGCATTCCACATTCACTCCAGTCACACACTCGGGCCCGCTGACCCACATTCACTCATGTTTCGTTCTCTTCATCTATTTTTATTTTATTTTATTTTATAATTCACATCACACTCTATCAACTACGTCCCGCTAACGAGCTCGTGCCCCCCGTCATCCTTTACTCTAATGGATGTTCCTTTTAACTTTACCGCGAAGCTCGTCCCCACTACACGTTCCACATCCGTCCGTGTCTCCCAAAATCAATTTCTAAATCTAACCTAACATTCCCTCGAACTCGTTCCACAGGCTCCATGAGGAACTATTCCTGCCCTATGAGGCCGGTCTATCTATCGCTAAACCCTTCCCACGAACTTGTGCTCCTTTGCCCGGGTGAGGATGTTTTCCACATCCTGGCCGGGGTTCGGGTACTCGTGCGAGGCCCGGCAATCTTTGCGTCCCCAGGGCAGCGGTTTTCGACTTGCACGTCCCCTCCATTCGGGCGACAATTGGAAGCATATCGTCGCCCCGTCGATTGCAACAACCGCTCGCTTTCGCGGTGTTCCCCATGCGAAGCACTGTGTGCCACTCACCCACATTTCAGGCTGCGAGATCCCAGGTGACGTTACTCGCACACGGAACCTGCGTGGCTTGCCGTGCAGACCCGCCCGAGTGTCTCATCCCGGGGACTCGTTCTGCGAACAGAACACGCGGCGTGCAGCATGTGATGCCCACGCGCTCGCATGAGGACCCGTGCTTTCCGAATTCACACAACCTTCCTTTTAACCGTGCACGTGCCGGTTTCGTACCATGTATGAGATGTTTCAGCGCCGTCTTCCGATCGCGCAAACGTGCATGCTTGGGCCATTCGCAAAACACGGAACGGAGCTCGCACGCAGCGTCCCGCGGAGCCGGCACGGTCACCAAAACAACTTTGTGTGACCTACCAGGCTCGCCATTCCCGTCTTCCGTCTGGATCGGTCCGTGTGCCATTTCCCCACATGCACTCGCGCATGCCATGACACTCACACCACTCGCACACTCCCACACACACTCTGGGACAATCACGCTCTGGGTTTGGGTTAGTTCAAGGGATCC